>NC_143437.1:94854375-95163750 GCF_987193195.1 Phasianus colchicus | reverse complement strand
TTTAATGGGAATGAGACAGATATTTCCAAAGGAGTCTAATTGTCCTCTGTGTAAATAACTAATTGTTTTGTTATTAAATACTGAAGTGCTCAACATGCCCTGTAAATAAAATCTGAATGTGAAAACAAACCCCCCCCCAGTCTACCCATGTCTCATTACATACAGACATGGTTACCTTCAAATAGTGCCCTAGTTCACCTTTGGGTAAATATGACGTCATTTCTTTTCCTCAAGAAGTGAATAATCTGATTCTTAGTGATTAATTATTGCAATGTAAACTGATGATTTTATTTGATTTTATCTATCTTTCACTAGAAGGGAGGCGAAACAGTTGGCCAGACAGTCATCTCATCTAGGAAGGTGTCAGCACTGAGGCTGGGTGGGATAAAAATGCTGCTGGTTTCTGGCTCTCCACTGAAACCAGCAGAAAGTAAGTGTGAGCTGCTCTCCCTTTGATGAGAAACAGGCAGAAGAGTTTAACACAAAAAACATGTAGTATATACATACATTACTTGGAATGTAATCCACTACAGAAACCATATTTGGGTACCATTTGCTCAATTCTCCTTCTTCTCAGGAATGGGCCTGAGGGCACTTGTTTCATCTAGTTTCATCCAGATTGGAGTACTTTTGCCATCAGTCGTGTTAAAGAGAAAAAAACTGGGAATGATAGAAGATAAACTGGAAATCAACTGGTATTAGACAGCAGAGTGTGGTGATCTAAATCTCATCTAGTCACACTAGACTCCCTTTGTAGTCAATAAGGAGAAGCAGGGACTTCAAAGATGTGATTCAGCTGACCTATATACAGTGTCTACTATGGGTTAAGATGAATCATATCCTAAAAGCGCCTATTTCTTTCTACTGATTATAAGGAGAGTCTTGACAAAGGCTCAGTTGTAGACAGCTACATTTACTTTTCTTGTTGGTCAAAGATGTGCTGTGTAGCGGCTAATGGATTGAATTACTAAGATGGAAAGATTCTGGGTAATAAAAATATAAAAAAGAGCTATTACAGGAAAAGTAAAGTCAAGGGAAGTGCACACAGTAGTTTGGAGCAATAGAAGAAAAACAGAAGTACCAAAACAGTAGAAGGAGAAAGGAAAGTCTGAGTGAGTTCAATTGGCATAAGAATACAACTCTACAAGAAAATAATTTGACTTACTAGAACACAAAAATTAAAACAAATCGCATGAAATCTTATTTCTGTACTGTATGCACTTTTTGGACCTTTACTACAGCCTAGATTTAGTGCTGTGTCTTGATTGAACATCCCTACAAGTGTGTTTCTGAGCTAACTAAGGACCAAATGTCCTGTAGCCCCATGGAGGGCTCAGGCACATTTGGTGTGCACCTATCACACAGCCTCCAGAAGGGATCTGGTTTGTAAACACTGAAAATGCTCTGTGAACTCAGTCAATGTGCAGTAAGCGGGGATAACTGAAAGAGTTATTTCAAGACTGCACAACTGCTCTGAACAAATATGCTAATGTAAATGAAGCCTAAGACAGGCATTTTGCATATCAAATTTAAAATTGTAATGAAACAGTCCTCTTGACATAACTGCCTAAAATCCTGATGGAAGTGGTGAGAAGCATATATCTCTGAGAGCTGCCAGATCATCAAGTCGATAGATGAACTAAAGAGGACAAGATTTTCCTCTGGAAGTCTTCACAGACAGTTCTCATTCTCTGTTGATTATATGGGACACGTGAGGAAAATCTTGCAGCCTGGCACCCACTTTGGCAGTACACAACTCTGTGTGGCAGGTCTGATGGGGTAAGGCTTTCTTTGTAAGAATAACATGGCAGAGAAACATATACAGTTTGAGCTCGGATGCTGGAAGGAGACTAGCTAGTACCTGATTACCAGAAGCTGACCAAAACCAAATGATGAGAAGGAGACAGGTGCAAAGAAGGAAGAGATGACATGCCAAGTACAAGGAAATTAATTTAAATTTGAAATGCTCTATAGCTAAAGTACAATTTTACATAAGGCAGAGGACAAAACAATACATATGGAGAGTTCTGCTTGCATTTGTACCACATTGTCCAGACCTTCTGTTGCTATGGTTTTGTACCACCTGTTTTCTCTCAAGAACTGTTTACCACTTGCTGTACCACGCGGGATTATTTAGATGGTTATCTCAGCATGATAGATTGAGTTACCTCTCTGGCTTCATATGCTAAGGAACTGAATTCTGTAAAAAGTGTCTGTTGAACCACTGCGTTACTCTTACTTTATCTGTTATTTTATTATTTTTTAAGGAACAGTGTACATGTCTTAATCACAATAATTGAATTTTTATAAGAAGCCAGATGTGTTTTTCAGAAAATTGGAAGAATGGTGAATATAAGGAGAACAATTAGCATGCAAAAAGATCACAACACAAAGTTGATGCCAGTTTTCCTTTCAACTTTATGTAATATTTTCTTTTGGCATCAATTATAAAACACATGGAATTTTTTACTTGTGGTTTGGACTTAGTGAAAATTATAAGCCAGCTTTTCAGGTGATGAGAAGAATGTATTTCTGTTGGTTTTAGTTTAACTATTTTCATTTATTTCTTCTAATGCTTATAGGTTGCAAATACATTTCAAAAACTGCATCGTTCCACTAGCCTTGGGAAGAGAATGTGCCTAAGAAAGAATAAGATGGATTCTTGTGCAGAAGCTCAGCCAAATTATTTTATAAATTCCATTCAATCATATCTGCAGAAATCTGTAAAAAGCAGTGGAAAATCTCATAGCTTAATCAAAATCAACTTGATTGTATTCAAGGGGCTCATTGGAGCTCTGAAGCCCTCATTAATGTTGATAGGGTACAAATGGCAATGATCTTCCACGTCCAGCTGGAGTTTGTAGACATAATATTCAGAAGTAATGTTTCTTTATGTGCAAGCCAAATGCATTTAAGTGGCAACAATTATCAACAGACAACTGAGAAACCTTATTCCGCTATTTGAAAACAGGGCCATCTTTTCAGCCCTGAAGCTTTAGTCACCTCAAGCATTGCAACCAGATTTCACAAAGGAAGCTGGTGTGAGGAGCAGGAAGCTTAGGTAGGGCTTAGTCAGAAAGAGAGCTCCTGACACTAACTAGTTAAAACAAATAGTGTGTTATTCACAGCCTCACTGTGACAGAAGCTGTGAGCAATCAAATGTGTTTATCCAATTCTCCATTTTTCTTTCTGTGAATATCACTGTTTGCACCTCTCCTCTTCAAAAATTGTCTACCTGGCCTTGATGTATGCAGATATACCACACAGTTGAACCTCTTCAGCCTGCCAACAGCACATCCGGACTTAAAATCTTTAATAAAGAGAAAAATGATGCGCAGACGTTAAAGGCAAGAATTGTAGAAGTGGTCTTTAGCAGTTAGACTAACTTACCTGAGGTAGAAATTGTGCACAGAGGTCTTGTGGGGAAGGTAGTCTGCTTTCATTTCCTTTAGAGTGTGATAATGCACTGGATAAACAGTTCCATTTTCACCCCACAAGTAAGAAAACTCTCTAAACTCTCCCTTTTTCAGATACATTATTTCTAAACAGTATCTGGCCTGTGGATTCCCATGGTACATTTTTAGATGCTTCAGAGGACAAAGGAAGGAAGTAATGTGTATGAAAATGGTGTAAAATGGCATAGTTAATGGACTTTTCCACCCATTCTGTTTGGAAAGGGGTGATAAGTTGCTCATCCAACAGGAGGTTTATTGTATCGAAAAAGGAGCAAATACAAATACTGAAGGGAAACCTGAGGATCGGCCCTGTCATGGGTGCTGTTTAATGTGGCTGAATGATTTCAGGGAACAGAGGTAACAAGCTGCAAATGATGCTGTAAAATTAGAATGGTAAAGCTCTATCATTAGTGTTCATAAAACAGGGTCACAAGACAACAGAAAGGTTTCTCATACTTTATAGGAAGTGGCAGAATATCTTTATAATTTGAGGACAGGAAACATTCAAGACCAAATTCCGTACTTAGAATTTGAACCTGCAAGGTGCTGCTGACTGCCCCATAACTGTGGGTTAAAAGTTACTAAGAACTGCTGAGCACTGAATTACATGAAAACTTTTAGTTTGCATGAATTTCAATGAAGCTTAAATCCGTGAACATTTTATCTAAACCTTTTTTTGGTTTTAACCTTCATCCTTAGAAGTCATGTTATTCCTTGTTATGTAAAAGTTCAGTCACTAGGTCCTCGGGGAATTTCCTTTTGTATTTTTTAGAGAAAATTGGATGTTATTAAAAATAATTACTTCCAAGAGAAATCAGTTTTTAACAATAAGAAAGACTGTTCAAGTCTTTAAATAAAATTTGTATAGACAAAGAACAGTTCCCTCACAACAGAAATTTTAAATTCTTTGGCTTGCTTTATCTAAGTTAAGCTTCAGGACCAGAACAGTATACTCTGGCCCTAAATTCACTGAATCTGTGCCATTCATAAATGCCATTTTCAATTAAATAAGCAAAAGTGTTTACCCCTTGTGCTTTTTATGGCACTAATACATACAAAATACAAGAATTATCTTAAACTAATCCATGGACTTCAATAATTTGCAAGTTAATTGTTTCCTTAGAATTGAATCACAGGATTTAATTCTAACAGTTCAGATTATTTCAGGAAAGGTGACTGCAATTATTAGTATTAGTCACACTTTCAAAAGAATTAAAATTCTTCCTTCTTGTACCATAAAATGATACTATTGCCTTTATAAAATAGTCTCACCCAACTACCTTAGTTTATGGTGCTAAAGTCTATTTCCAAAATAATATTTGTCCAAATGACTTCTGTTCCTATAGTTCTCTTTGCTGCAGGTCATACATAAAAATGACCTCAACAAGTTCTGCTTTTTACATTAAGTAGTTATTTTTCTAGATAGCCCTCTTCTGGAGTGTTCAGTTAGTAGTTAAAGGGTATTTATGAACAAGAATTTGAGATCTAATGCATTAAATGCGGTCTTTTATATCACTTTTATTTTCTACGTCTTGTGAATCTCTGGGATGATCTCCTTCATTCATTTATATCCAGTCTTTCCATGTAGTATGTATGTACTCCCAATATTCATGGGATTTCAGGTTCACTTTACATTTAAGACTTTTTTTCTCATGGACTGAGCTTTGCTCTGAAATTTCACCATCTTGCAGGGCTATATCACTGCAATTTTCCAAATTCTTATTTCTGAAATAAACCACTTTAGCAGGCAAGGTCTCCAGTTCTGGTAGTGCAGGAGCATCTTATCATTGTGCCTAAGCAGTGGGTTAGGTAGCAGCATAACCATTTTTATGACTTTAAAGTCTATCTGCCACCTGGAGGTCCTGTGATAAGATAATCCAAATCATGGAAGACAATGCTGAGAGGAGTGACTAATATCAGTTCCATAAGGAATTACTAGTCTAGAAGTAGGACTCCAACTAGGAATAGAGAGAGGTATGAGACTAGTGATACAAATGCTCTTTGACAGTGAATGACTCACAGTGCAAAACTGCCTCGTTTTCATGGCCAGTGTAATTCTGTCACAGACTCCTACTTTGGTGACAGGCATTTCTACAGCAACAGACATTTAGGGAGGAAACTGACTTTATTGTGTGCCTAAGACAAAGTGTTTGAGTGGACTGAAAACAGGTGCCCTCAGCATCACAAAAAAAAGATTCTACTTGTTGCTGGCCTGTATCTGAAGCAGGTAAGAGTTTCTGGAAATTATTCTACTAGGTGTGACTGGATATTTCCCACCTACTAGAATTCTGTTCTCTTTGAATTACTTTTCTGGGAAAGGTTAGAAGGATGGAGTATTTCCTTTTACCTGGATAAACTGGGATTTCTTGATGTTTTCTTTGATTTTCTTTTTGTTCTGACTTTTATCAAGTTTGCGGGAAAGCAGTCCATAGTTTGGAGAGTCACTCACTTGTCCTTTAATGGGTAACACATTAGTACTGGGTTGTCTGTAAAATGTGTCTTTGAATAATCAGTCCCCATCTGTGGCCTTAAAAGAGCTTCTGTGTGCACTTAATCTGTTCTAACTGACCCAAATAAGCTATGACCATTCTGATAAGAGCCCAGTAAAGCAGGTTATCTACTCTGCAGGTGAACTCTGGCTAAACGTCTCCTCTTCTGAATTTGTTTCAGTAGAAAGGACCAGTCTGTAAGCTTGTTCTTCAGTAAGAAGTGTGTGAAGGTGGTGCAGGCTGCTGCTCTGAGATCACCCTATTCAGTAGCATCTCTATAAGGCCAATACAGCTATGCAAACAACAAATGATTTATTTGCTTCACAACTTTAAAAGAGTTTTCTTGGACAGCAACAAGTAGTTTTTTTCATTTGGTACTTCTACTGTGGAACTTCTACTGAGAGTCCAGTGGAGGGCCACAAAGATGATGAGCAGTCTGGAGCACTTCCCATATGGGGAAAGGCTGAGAGAGCTGGGACTGTTCAACCTGGAGAAGACTGAGGGGAAAACTTATCAATGCTTATAAATATCTAGAGGGAATCAAATGAGTGGGGTCAGGCTCTTTTCAGTAGAGCCTAGTGACAGGACAAAGGGCAATGGGCACAAGCTGGAACAAGATGTTCCACACAAACGTGAGACAAAACTTTACTTTGAGGGTTACAGAGCACTGGAACAGGCTGCCCAGGGAGGCTATGGAGTCTCCTTCTCTGGAGATATTCAAAACCCACTCAGATGCATTCCTGTTTAAGCTACTGTAGGGAAACCTCTTTAGCGGTGAGTTGGACTTGATGATCTCCAGAGGTCTCATCCTACCCGTACAGTTCTGTGATTCAGGGAGCATGAGCATGGCTGGTGAAGACAACTTATGCAACTAGCCCATGATCACGAAGCATCACTGTTTGATTTTAATAAACTCATATGGATTCAATGCATAATGTGGGAGTAGTGTGTTCTGTTGATAGTCTTGAAGAGGCTGGATATGGTATTCTTATGGAACATGGCAATGATGCCTGAGTTATCATCAGTCTTGTCAAGAATGAAGCAGATGGAAAACAGCCTTGCAGAAGCTCCTTGATAATGATAGCAATAAAAGATTTGCTAACTTGGAACTGTTAAGCCTCAGCTCAATAGATATCTGATACAGCCACTTTAGTGAAGATAATGAATTAAGATAGGGTCTAGAACAGTGTGCTGCTTCTCTAGAGTTATCACCACCTCATGATATAGAGACAGTTCAGTGGCCAGTTGCAGCCTGAAATCAGCATCCTTCTGCCTACAGGGAGGTGTGTTTTCACGTGTAGTGCTAATGATACATGTCCTGGATGTATTAAAGAAAGATGGTTTGATCTTAGAATTAATGACATTCAATATTTAGCACATGATTCTGTTCTACAGAGAAGTTGAGGGATATCCCTCAATCATTCTGGTCATGGCATCATGGCCTGTAAGAAAAGACAGCATCTTGGTAACCCTACCATTATTCAATCCTGCTCTCCATCAACATTCTCTCAAGCTGTAATTCACCACTTTTTGCTACCTCAACAGGATTAGTGCTAATGCTTAGATCCCAGACTGCTTCTTGGTGCAGGTAGTATATGTGGTACGGATGAGCCCAAGAGTGGTGACTTCTGGAAGGGCTGTTGGGTGGTGGGTGCTGTTCCAAAAGGCTGCCCTTGTTCTGGGAAATGTAGATGTACTGGTACACAGAAGAGGTCCATGGAGCAGAAATAGGAAAAGCAGCCTAGAAAAGGGTGCCCTCATTGATACAATCCTCAAAGTAAAACTTGAAGGTTGTAAGAGTTATCAATAGTCAGATGTTTCTTTACGTCTGGCAAAAAAGAAACTGGAGGCAGGGGAAGAGGGTATTAAAAGCATTGCTTAATATAACCTCTCTTTAAATATTTTAAATCAAAATTAATATATCTTTCTCAGGTTGACTTGACTTTTGGAGAAAACTTCCTAGCTGTCATCTGCAGAATCTAAGTGGCTGTCTACATGATCACACAGTTCCTGATAGTGCCCACTTCAATTAATAACGGAATTAATAATAAAGTTGAAACCTGAAGATTCCTACCATATCTTGTTACTTCTTCAAAATTAATATGAAAATGGAGTATTTCTCAATTTTCAGTAATGATTCAATTCTGACAATAAAAAACAAAACAAAACAAAAAAAACACCATGACACCTAGGTCATGAATTTGTGCAAAATAATGTTTTTTTTTCACATTGTGATGAGACCCTCTTTAACTATCTCGGAGAATTAACATAATACTCTTAAGAATAATATTAAGAATAATAAAATTAAAATGGTCCAGTTGTCTGATGAAGCAGTATCTTTTTCTTACAGCTGATCAGATTCAGTTTGTGTACGACACAGAAAACAGACCGCTACTGAAAGAAAGAACAAAAGGCAAATCATTGTAAAATCTGAACTGCCAGAATTAGGCCGTCACGTTACAAAGTGGTAATTCTTTCTGACAGCCTCAGCTGTACCAATCATGACATTCGGCAAATTAGCCAGGCCAAGAACAAATAAAAAGACGAAACAGGTGTGAAACCAACTTCCTGCCTCCCAGGATAAATACATTGTACACTGAAGGGCAATGCACCTGCACTATTGTTTCTAGCATGTGTGTGTGGGGGGAAGCTTTTAAGTGCAAATACACTTGAGACTTGATAAGGACGAGAGACTTCTCGATAATTTGAGTGTAAACGGGCATCTTTTTTTCATGATCATTTATAATAAGTTAACTCTTTGAGGAGACATTTAGAACTGGAGTTTGAATAAGTGATTGCTCTGCAAGGGGAGATGAAGAGAAGCAGAAAGCCTTCTCGGGTCTGCCTAGAGAAATAATGGGGATGAGCTCATGCTTCCTATAGCCTTGCTTCTCAGCATCACTGCCCCGGCTGGTAGCATCTGGCTCCTTGGTGGGCTGCAGAGGGGCCAGGGGAAGAAGTTTGCTGTCATCATCCCACTGTGCTTTGTGTGAATGCCTGCCTGACCAAGTGATGTAGGAGTGCTAGACTGCCTGCACCCATTTCAGGAGGCATGGAAGAGGGGGTAACTAGAGAAGAGCAGCAAATGGGCTGTAGTCTGCACACCCTGATGGGATTGTTTTGCCATTCTCTGCCTTAAATTCAGCTTCTGCCGTGGTGCTTTTGGGCATTTCTTGCACGATTATTGCTACAGACAGGCAAAGGAATTACAGAATCACAGAATATTCTGAGTTGGAAGTGACCCACAAGGATCATCAAGTCCAACTCCTGACTTCACACAGAACAACTGAAAATTTAAACCTTATATCTGAGTACGTGAGAAGGGGAGTGACTGTGATTTAAATCCATGAGTAGCTCCTTTCTGCAACCCAAATCGCATGCTTGGGACTCCTACTGAGCAAACACATAGCACTGGCTTTCAGGGCAAATGCTCCTCCCTGGCTCTCTGAGAGAGATTGATTCCTGCAACCAGCACTGTTTTACAGCTGCACCTGCGCCTGGGGAAGTGCAATGGGAAATTTCTGTCCTTCTCATGAAAGGGCAGGAAACACAGTACTATCAGAGTTGTGGGAATAGGAGAGAGTTCAAGAGAGATGGACAGAGAGGCTTCTTGGGTTGACCTCAGATTGTCCCAAGATTTTTTAATGAACAACATCATACAGGTCTGGCTTGTTTTGTTTGGTGCTTGGTTCCCTGTGATTTTTGGCAAACCCTCAGCCAACTTGGCACCTTGCACAATTGGAACTAAGACAAGAGATATAGGAAAATGAAGTTGTTTTGTATAAAAGTCTCAACTGTAGTGTTGCTACACAGGGTTTCAGGATTCTTCATGAAAGCAAGCAGTGCCCCATGATGTATGGACACCTCTTTTACCTTCCCCTGCAACCCAATCATCCTTAGAATCATAGAATAATAGAATCATAGAATGGTTGAAAGGGACCCCAAGGATCAACAAGTTCCAACCCCCTGCCACAGGCAGTGCCACAAATCTCCAGATCTGGTACTAAACCAGATTGCCCAGGGCCCCATCCAATGTGGTCTTGAGCACTTCCAGGGACAGAGCATCCACAATCTCTTTAAGCAATCACTGTGACTGCACCCTTTGGGAAATGGATAGCTGAGCATCCTTTACATGAACCTGTCATTAATCTAAAGATATTTAGGGTTACACTTTACATGAGGTGGTGAAAGAAGGCAGTTTCCATGTAAATGTGGAAGTGGTGTGATGTAATGGGTGATGGGACTAGTATAGGCACCTCCTGTAACCAGTGCTGCATTTTTATTTATATTACAAAGTGATGGAGAGCAAAAGAATTATGATGCACAGAACAGTACTGCTGCTGTGTTGCTTTTCTCTAAGGACCAGATCTACAAATGAAGGGACTGTAACAGCTTTACTTTAAGAATTATTTGGAATGAATTGTGCACTTGCAATGAAGATTAGAGCTTGCCTGCTTCTGGATTTTTATTTATTTATGATTTTATTCTGCGGGAAATATGACAGAAAAGGACTTACTGAAGTTCTGTGAGTGAGTTCACAAGCACTTGCATTGCTTTAACATCTGTCATGAAGCACAACTGATAATGGTGACTGCTATTATGGTATCTTCCTCCCCTCTGCACAAGGCCATCTGGGATTTGTGTTATGTAAGAGGATTAGCATTTTTCCTTTCCTCTGTTATTTAAAGTATTTCTCAGAAGTTGTTTTTGAATAATAATAAAACATCAATAATAATTGGGCTGCTTCTGTGTGGCTTTGTAAAGGAAAAGTCGGGAATTCTAAAGCCACTGCTCTTACGTTGAACACCTGGCCTTGCCATTTGGGTTTGAATGGGATTCACTTGAAATAGGATTTTTCAAGCTGCGGTGGATAGGACTGATGGAAGGCTGATATCACTGGGTGAAATGAAGAATAAAACATAAATTATCATGAGTGGATCAGTTCCAGCAAGGAAACAATTGTCATTTCCCTTTCCTCCACTCGGACTTGATTATTCATTGCAATGTTTATGGGGAAAATCTCAGCTTCAGATACTATCTCATATAATTATAGTGGTAGCTGGGAATGTTGCCTGCTAAGAAAGCCTGCTATTTATCGTTATCTGACCCAGGCTTAGGTTGTTTATATATTTACAAAAATCAAATTATTTGGTGTGAAATTTCTCGTATAGAATATCTCCTTAAGACAGAGAATTTTGAAAAATTCTAATCAGAATATCTGGCTATCTTTCAGAAACTCAGAAAAGACAGAAAATAAATGAGTGAGGCGCAAATCCCAGTCAGCCCATATTGCTCTTGCAGTCACCTCCAACTTCCTACAGTGATTTTTTTCTTGGTTACAATAAATTCTACCCAGTTGCCTCATGAAAAATGTATCCCTGACAATCACTTCTGTGGCCTTGCCATGCTCAGTACTTGCTGTTCCCAGCCATCACCCACTCCTTGTTTGCTGTGTGACTGTCCCTAATCCACTGTCAGTTCCAAAGGTTGCTCATGGCAGTCTTGGGCAGAATGGGATCGACCCCCTGTCCTATTATGGAGGATCCCACCTGAATTTGAGCACAGGAATTCAATCAAGGTAAATAGTTAAAGCCTGCTAAAGAAACAGAATGTAAAACACACAGTAAACTTCAAAGAACAAAATAAAAAGGATACTAGCTGTCACAGTAGATTTATACACTCCCACCAGGGAAATCTTAGCCCAGAGCTAAACCCTCTAAGGACTCCGACAGACATTAAACTGTGCCCCAGTCTTTCACACATCCTGATAAATCCATATATAAGAGCTTAGTACCCATCAATAAAGAATATAGGAGATTTTTGTTGTTGTTTTTCTTTTTTTTTGGTAAATGCTGCTGGCAGTCTAGTAAAAGTAATAAGGAAGCATTTACAGCCTCTGGACCAGGTGCTGGAGCTGGAGCTGAAAAGAAGAATGGTTCAGTGAAGACTGGAGATTGGACTGGGAGCTTGGCACTAGCACCAGCTATTATTATTGATAGTAATAGGGACATGGGACTCAGCAGGCTAACACTGTCCTGCTCACATCACATCATAAGGTCTTGTGTGCAAAAATATTGAATTGTCATAGTTTGTTCCTTCAGAAAAAGGTGAACAAAAGGGGTCAAGGTATTACTTAAGGGAGAATAAATGTTACTTAAGCAGGTTAAAAGAAGAAGGATAAGGAAGTAGGGCAGCAAGAAGGGCAGAAGATATCAAAAAGCTGTATGTTGAATGAGTTCTGCCCATATATGCTGACAAGTTAAATTTGCAACTGCAATCTTCTTCGATTTATGATTATATAAACAAACCCATGTCAAGTAAGTATAAAACTATCTGGACAAAATTAGTCAGATTTTTAAAAATCCTTCCAGTGTGTAAAAACAATCTGAAAACAATCTGATAGCAGCATGTCTACATACAGACCACATATGCCCAAGGTGAATTGCTTTGTTTATGATGTCTATGTATTTATATAGTTATCTTTCTTTTCTCACATGACTGTTACTTTATGTGGAAACTCTGAAGAATACCACTGTGACTCAGCTTCACCCCCTAGACCATGTCCCAAAGGAAAGTGTGCTAAATATTATAATACTTTCTGCCTTTTGTGAGATATAGTGTTTTTCATAAGTGATAAAATAAATAAGAAAGCAAATTGGAAACAAGATAGAAAGATGAACACTGTAAATTTATTACAGGGCACTATATATATATTAAGCATAGGCTGAATTTTCTGCTTTGAACGTGGTAGAGCAGAAATCCAAATCTAAAGTACAGTTTTGCTGAGCATGAATCTATAGCTTCTTGCTTTTCTTCCACATAAACATGAAACACGAACCTCGGGTTTTCTTCAGATGCAGCTTGATAACAGTTATATATATATACATACATAGATACATATATATATATATTTAAATGACAGTAAGAAGAAACAATTGATTAATGGTGACATTAGAAAGAGATTCCATGCTGCAGATTTTCTGGTCATTGCCATGCAGATACTGTTTTAAAGAAAAAACAACCCACTTAAACTTCTTGTCATTTTTTGTCCTATCTTCATGTCAGCCATCCAGTCTTTTTTTTTTTTTTTTTTTTCATCACTCAGTCTCCAGTCTCCTTGTTGTGTTTTGCCAGTGCAGCAATCAACATTTTAAACAGTCTGCAATATAAAGTGGTTGAGTTGAACAGAAAAAAAAAAGAGGGAGAAATTGATTTTAATAGCACAGCAGATAGCAAAGGAATGCTATCCTTACTGTATTATTTAGGCAGACATGCAGTTCAGTAAATCCTTCTTCTTCCCACCCTCCATTTTCTTGGAACCAGGTCACAGTTCCTGTTGGGCCTCAGATTTCAGTGCTGTACACTGCAGAAGTAAATGATTTTTCCTCACAGTGTGTTTTCAATGTGAAACAGAGTATATTTTTGCTCTGTGAAAATTCCAAGCTGACTCCATGCTGGTGGAGTCATTTTGCATTGTGTTCCTGGTTAAATGCCCAAGAACATCCTTTACTCCTAGCTGAGAACTAGACTGCAAGGAAGCTAATCCATTTATGGATGTGTGTTTCTGCTTTCTTGTTCGGACATAGTGAGTATTGTTAAGAATCTTGGCAGTGCTCTTTGCCTTGACTTTCCATGCAAATCCATGTGCCAGATGTCATTGGTTTTGTTTTGTTTTTCCCCAGCTGTACACTTTTTCTTGGTATACTGGTAGACCATTGTAAGAAAGTGGTCATAATGTGGCGTAGTGGAACCTGGTCGTTATATCTCTGGAAACTTATCATAGTATTTTTCAGTATGGCTTTGAAGGAAGTTTTTTTTGCCCCACCCGATCCTTAACTGGTCTTTTTTTTTTATTATAATCACACCACAGAGAGTAAGGAAGGTAAAAAGACATGAGTGAGTCTTAAAAAGAAGGCTCCCCGTGAATTGATCTTGGTCTATAAATACATGAAACTTTGTGTTTCTTGTTGTGGAAGTGCTGCAGAGCTGGAGACCAACTGATTGTGCTGAGGTCTGGACATATACACTAATATTTTTGTTAACATTTTGCAAGAGACCGTTATCCAAATGCATCGTCCAAACAAGCCACAGGAGATATTAGAGTGCAATCTGATGAATTTTAGCATAGAGCTAGCATGATAATATGGTATTTTAACATCCACACTCATATGAGTTTAGAAACAAAGTGTTCTTTTATAGAAAAATAAAAAGAAAAGAATCTAGAAATATTGCTAAAGCATTTGTTTTAAACCAGAGAGATATATTTAGAAACATAGCCAGATGTAAAACAATGACTGAGGCTGAAAATCTGTCCCTGATTTTTTTTTTCCCTGAAGATCACACATAGGTTATTTTTTGTCCCCTCTACAGCTGGTCAGGGTGGTGATTTTCAGCCTGTGAAAACCATTACAGCAGGGTTTTCCTTTTTTGTAAGACCTAACACTCAGCTAAAATCTGTGTGATATGTTTGTGTGAGAAGTGGGAAACACAGGAACTAAAGGAATGCACAAAAATTTGTTTCATTTTGTCAGTTTGTAAACATGACCAAATATCCTTGAAATCTTGAACTTGTTTATGGTCAAAAGGAGAAAGATTCATTCAGAAGTCCAAAAAACTAATCTTATCCCAAATGTATTTTTTCTTATTTTATTAATATGAAATATTTTCCTTTCATTCTGAAATGTTTATTTTTTTCCTGTTTCTGACATGCTAAACCTTACGGTGAGAGAAATTCAAGCAGTTTATAATCAAGAAAAATTGACATGCAACATCTTGGTATCAGAAAACATTAAAATTAATTGCAAGCCTCTATCTGAAATTTGGGGTTGCAGGACAAACAAATCTTATCATATCCAAACCTTTAGTTGTAGTGGAAAATAGCAACGAACTCATTTGTTGGTTTTGCTTTTTTTTTTTTTCCTTTTTTCTTTTTTTTCTTTTTCTTTTGTCTGCTTTAAAGCTCCATTTTGTGTTATACTTTTGGCATTCTGCATTAAACAGGCTGTAAACTTTCACCTATTTATCCCTCTACAAAAACAAATGATTAAACATAGCACTGTGTAGCTTTGATTTGAAGGTATTGACATATGGTTGATTCATCAGCTGGTATTTTATTCCCTTGACTATTTGTTCTCCTCCTAAAGATTTGTATCTGATTTCAAACTGGAAATTCTCTGATGCAAAATTCCAGCTGTTGGTTCATGTTAGGCCTTTCTTCTGCTGATAAATAACAATGGCATTTCAAATTTTAGGAATATCTGAAATTAAAAGAATAAAAAAATAAAGGGTATCTAGAACATTGTTAATGATACAACGTATTTCTGCATTCCGTTCATCTCTCATTCCTTCTGAGAGATGAGGAGACTGAACATTCAAATGAATTAATTTACAGATTCCAGAGAACAGTGGCTTTGCTTATGCAAAACTTTCTAATGTTGTCCTAAAGTTCTACAGATAATGTGAAGCCTAGTATTTGGTGGAGTTTGGGTTAATTACTTTACTTTGTTTTCCAAGGTAAAATAAATCCTCTTATTTACTCATATCATTTTCATTCATCCAACAGTTTCACTTTTGCTATATTGGCTCCCAATGTAGATAACATACACCTATTTATTTTTAATATTTTTTTTATCAAAATGTTAAATCAGAAATCCCAAATACATTAGGAAACTATATTGCATTTCTGCAGATGTCTGCATCAGCCAAATCTAACCTCACTTAAATAATGGAATCCTTTCTGTTCTCATATCTTGTCTTCCATGACAAGATTTAAGTTGACATACAATCATAAATATAGTATACCTATGAATTAATTCCCTCTCAATTGTATCCACATATGTTTTCATTATTTAGCCCAGAATTAGATTCAGGCCAGCTAGCTTATGCTTATCCAGGTGATTTCATTTGACCTTTTAAATACTTCCCCAACCCTTTCACTCATAATTTCCTTTTATTCAAAAATGCAACATAAATTTGTTAATTTCAGAAGCCATTTTTCTGCTTCTTTCAGGATATGGTTACAGGGTTAAACCTAGGCCTATCAATTTAAAGGTATTTCAGCTTGGTAGGTACCAATTACTAACAGACTAGGAAATATTTCTTTGCTTACTTGCTGTGTAAGTACATCAAAATTCACTCCAAACAGAAATGAAATTTGTCTACTTGCCTTATCTGCCATACTAACAGCTAACAAAAAACGTTTCTGAACAGCTAGTAATCCAAGCATTAGAGAAAAAATAGCAGGTGGACGCAGATCAGCAGACTGAGGCAAAACACGAGGAAGCCACATTGGGTCACCAGGGAAGATGGTGATCTTGGCACACTGGGGCCAAACCACTGCCAAGCTCTGACTGGCATCGTGGCAAAGGAGAATTTTAAGATGGATTTGAAGGACAATAAGTAACTAAATGATCTTCCCTCCTGACTAAGCATTTGCTGCCTTGTTTTTTAGGGCAGATGGCACCTACCTAAAGCAGCAACGAAATAGAAATTGAGACAAGGAAAGGGCAGTCCTCATCACTGAGCTGGGGGTAGTATTGATCTTGTCAAACCACTTAGCAACTCACTTGCTGAGAAAGTTTTTGGTTCTTTTATTTTTTTATTTTTTAAATAAGTTTAAACCTCCTCCTCTTCTACAATTAGCATTTTTCAAGTGGAGCTGAGTTAGTTGAAGCAGATGGTTTATCTTTTTTGGTAATGCCTCTAGTTGGACAAATGAGACTTATATCATTTCTACATCTTCCTCTCTCTAGCAATGCTTACAAAGTCATTCCACATTTTACACACCGTGTTTTGACTTATTTAATGCAGACGTACTTTTCCCGCAGTAAACATGATTACCCAAATACTTTAACTAGAGAGCTTCTGCTTTCCTCTCTGGTATAATTAGTTACACTGCACTCACACTGCATTTAAAGGGAGGGAAAAAACCCACACATGGAGCATCTTGCAAATGTGCCTATAATCCCATACAGCTGCTTTCTTCACTTTATTCTTTTTTTTTTGAGTGCTTATAGAACAAAATTGCTGCAGCTGGGCAGCAAACTGAACAAAGTTGCAAAGACACCTCTCCTTTCTTTTCTCTGTGGAATCCACCCATTCAGGTGTCTAGGGATAGCTCTTGATTAGCAATAGCTTAACATGGGGCTAAGTTTTCTTGGATTCTAGCATTGAATAACTTGGCAGGGTTTCTATTAGGTTTGAATTTCAAAGCCAAAAGAGTGATCTGAGATCGCATACTGGCAGTTCCACAGTGGTAATTTCCATGTTAAAAGAATACTTATCACCAGCACCACAGCGAAAGAGGCAGCTTTACACAGAAAGGGCCTCTTGTGAAATTAATTTGGTGTTTATTTTATTAAGAAGCCCTTTCCAATTGATTTTTTTTTTAATAAAGAAATAGTTTCTAATTATGATTATATTTTTACTGTAAAGATTTGGTTGCTTAAAAAAATACCCATAGAAATTCTACAGAGAGGGATTTTTATTTACATGGACAGCATAATTTTTATTCTTGCTCTTTAGCAATAGAGCAGGGGGTGGAAAAGGAAAATGTCTGTGTAGATTCAGTAAGATACCGGCTTATTTAGAGTTTAGCTGCTCTAAGTTCAGTAGAAGGTTTGCTTAAAATATTATTGAAAGATTGACTGTTAATAGGTTTAAAATACTAAGATGCTTGAGGACTCCTGGATAAGGAAAAAAAGGTGCCTAAGAAACAAAGAAATGAACAAAAGACAAAGCACTGAACAAACTGGAAAACGTGTTCAACAAAAAGTCTGTCTGAATCCTAGTTGCCTAGAATCCTTTTACTGCTGACAGGGAGAAACAGGCATTTCCATGTCTGATTAATCTAATTTGAAATAAATTATCTAATGTAGGTTAGCTAAACAATGTCTTGTTCTGTGCTTATTTCCATCTGCTATTAGGTATAAATGAACTTTGGGCAGCTTGTTCAGACATAAGAACCAAAAGTCAACTGAGATGAGTTCCATCTTTGCCCTTTCTCCTGCTGCTGTGTTGCCTCCAACAAGTCACATGCAATGTTTTGTCTGACTCAAGGCAATCTCATCCTGTGTTCTGATACAGTACTCAGTTCCTGGAGAATAAATAAAGAAGTTTAGGATTCTTTAAAGCTTTGATGTATCCTAAGGAAGCAGCAACCAGCAGATGTTAACTAGTGACATAAATGCAGGAACAGTGTCTGGAACGGACCCGAACGTGGGTGAAGATTAAAAGTTTCATGGGGAGCTCTCTATCCGTTACTATCAATGAGGAAGTAGTAGCAGTGAAAGCATCCTAACACGGTATGCTCTCTAAACAACATTGATCCTTTGGAAAAAAAAAAAAAAAAAAAAAAAAAAAGGAAAAAAGAATCAAATTTGACTTAAATCAGGTCAGAAAAAAATTGTCCATATCTGACATGCATCTGCCAGTGCATGTGTAATTCCTGATGATACAGCTAAAAAAAAGGCTACCTTGTAGAGTAGTAGAGATTACTGCAGCATTATTAAAGCCTTTTCACCTCTGGGGATATTAATATTGATCTATTGACAGAATAAAACAATAAACTGGGCAAAAAATATGCAGGGAGCTAAAAAGCCCTTCAGTTATTGCAGATCATTTCATTCCCCGAGAAAAGATAACATGAAATCCCTACAGTAGAAATGAAAGCGAGGAAGACAGCAGGTTTGGGGCTGTCAGTTCTAGAAGATACAGCTCTGAGAAGTGGGATCTGAGAAGCAGTCAGTGACTGAGTCCATTGCATTATTGAAGAAAACTCAAGTAAATGAGTTTCAGAATTTCTGACTTTGAGAAAGAAGACTGTCAAGTTTCTGAACTGCCTTCTTGTCATTTAAACAATGAATATTTTTAATATATTCTTTCTTTTTTTAGAAGATAAAGCTAAAATAAATGCATAAGTATGCTACAGATAAATGTGTTTGTATTATGCAGCATTCAAAAATATATTTGTCAATACACCTAAAAGACAAAAAAAGAGATTCATTTAAAATAACTGCCTTCAGAAGATGGCAAATGATTATTTTATTAGTAAAATTCTACTAGTAGTTTTATTCATACAATTACTATTTTCCTTCCCATCCTTGATCATTCATATCATCTTTCTCTTCATGTGTATTTTTTTTTCCCCTTGTAGTTTGAAAAGAGTATCTGTTTATTTTCTACACTTTCTCCAGTGTAGAACAGAAATCCAGAAAATATTAGGACCAAACTTCAAACCCAGCTCTGTAAAAGTAGAATTATAATTAGACGAAGTTAGTTTGTCTGTTGCTGAATGTAAACAAGTTGAATAACTTCATTATTTTCAAGCTTTGCCCCTACATTAGAATAATTCACACTACTTCAGGGAAATGACACCTGCTAATTAACCACAAGCAGACAAAGCACTTTAACAGCCACAATCAGTCATTTTCTCCTCTAGTTTTAAAAAAAGATTAAAAAAAAAAAAAAAAGAAGAAGAAAAGATCAAAACTTTTGAGTCAAGATGTTTTCATGAATTGTCCTCTTGAGGTAACCTTATTGCTTGAAGTAGACTCAACTGTAATGAGTCACACAACCTTTCAAAATAGGAATTAAATAAAGGCTCATATATACCCCACTGTACTTTCCCCAAATGCATGCCTGGGGCAGCGAAGTGACTTAGCTCCAACTAAAGGTAGATTTCTCAAGGTGTCAATTTTCTGATTAATCTTATTCCTAAAGGAGGATCCTG
This sequence comes from Phasianus colchicus, assembly GCF_987193195.1. NCBI lineage: Eukaryota > Metazoa > Chordata > Aves > Galliformes > Phasianidae > Phasianus > Phasianus colchicus. Next base: position 95,144,077 of record NC_143437.1, on the reverse strand, counting down.
TAATTATGAATCTGCATCTTCCCTAAGACTGTCCTCTTTTCACAGACAAACTTAGCTTTTCTTATATATACGTCAGCATTGCAGATGTCTGATGTTAAGTGTTCTGAATCACAACCTGAGAAATTATTTCCCCAGGTAATTTACATTCAATACACAGAAAAGAAATAAAATGTGGGCAAAAGGAAATATTATCCCTATTTTACAGTAAGAGGATGGAGCACGGAAAATAAATCTCTTATGCAAAAGTTCACTAGAGGCCTGTGATGAAATTAGGAGCTTTCATACTTTCAGAGTATTTGAAAATACTGGTTTGGGAATCTAGTTATATTTTTCCCCTTTGCTTTCACAATCTGTGACTGCAGAACTGTTGTTTCAATTGTATTTTAAGAGCTCCTGTAAATCCTAATTTCTCCATACATTTACAATGATTTACAAAGTACTTTATGTGTTCTGATGATCTACTGTGTTAACCAAGACTGCGTTGATAATCTCCAGAATCCAGTGGAAAATTTAGAAAAATATCAGCAGTCCTTGCTAGAAAAATCAATGCCTTCTAGCTGTTTTCTTACTGACTCAATACCTTTGCTGGGTTGGAAAGAGATGCTTCCTGGGACATACTAAGAGGAAAAGTCTCGATGCTAAAAGAAAATGGCTTCAGAGTAATTAGTAGTTGGCAGGCTGGATGTAAAAACACAAAATACAGATAATACAGTCTCAGTACTCCAGTAGTATGGAGAGGAAAATGAGCCCTGGAGAAAAGTGGTGTATCATAGCAAAAGAAATTACAGAAATTCATTTAAAAAAACTGAGATTGTGAATGGTGTTCACAAAATAAAAAGAGACTCCAAGGACAAAGAAGATGTCATAGCCTTCTTGCGTTTGTCAAGAGAAGTGAGTACGAATATTTGATATTTGTACTATATAAATGAAAACCACGTAGACATTGGCATAAGCAGAAGGTAAACAGAATGCAGGATGGAGAGTCTTTCATCCATCGCATGACTTAAAGCAGGTATATCCAACCCATGGCCTGTAGGCCGCATGCGGCCCAGCACAGCTGGCAATGCAGCCTCCCCCACCCCATGCAAAAATGGAGGTGGCTCCACCGCAAAGTGGCCATGGACATTCACCCATCTCTCAGCAGCAATCAAACAGTCAGCGCACTACTAAAGCTGTGCTGACTGAAACCAGGGCATGGGGAGGGCAGTGCTGTGCAGTGCTGACTCAAGAGACGGCAAATAATTGTATGCATTTTGATACATTGGCTAAACACAGGGCTCTGAACAGCAAAGAATACACAGCCGTGCTTTCTGGTTTGATAAAGGAATTTGAGAGCAGGTTTCAAGATTGACAAAAAAAATAATCAATTTATGTTCGAGAAACCATTTTCTGTTTATATAAATACATCATATGCAAATTTTCAAATGGGATGTAGAGAATTTCAATCAGATATTCAGTTCAAATATCTGATCATGTCTCTTTATCAGACTTTTATGCTCTCTCTTACCAGAGAAAAATATCCTTTGTTTCACAACCACGCCTTATTTTTGTCATCACTTTTTGGCAGTAAGCACATTTGTGAAAAAGTGTTTTCAGAGATGAAGTACAGGAAGAGTAAAATTTCATCAAAAATCTCTGATGAACACCCTGAGAACTCACTAAGAAATGTAGCCACTGTCATCAAACCAGACTGATTCATTAGTTTCACAAAAAAAAAGGTCAAATGTCCCTCTTGTTTTAAGGTTTTTTTTTTTACCTTTTTTTTTTTTTTTAAAGTATATATATATATTAAAAAGATCAAAGTGTTTTGTTCCCTATATATGTTAACAACATCATTTACAAGGGATGTTCCGAAAGTAATACCTCCTATTTTATTATGTTGACCCGCAATGTCAGAAGTTATGCTGGTGATATGGCAGTAGAGGTGGAACCTTCCCACCAATATTCAATTATGTTTATTGCCATGTGACAGACGGCAGCAGAGAGACAAAATGGCGTCTGGCATGGAAGTGTGTATGAAGCAAAGGTGTGGAACTGAATTTCTCCATGCAGAAAAAAGGGCCCCCACTGACATTCGCTGACACTTACTGAACATTTATGGAGACCAAGCAGTGGATGTGAAACAGTGGGTAGTGCATTTCAGCAGTTGCAACAGTAGGTCCCTCCACTGGTGGAGCTTTTTACGAATACACATGCAGGCTCTTGTTCATGGTGGTGAAAATGCAGAACTACTGGTAGTGACTATGTTGAAAAATAGTTTTGTAGCTGAGAATTTGCTCTATCAAATAGTGTTATTGTGCTCTTTCTTGTGTTTTCCATGGAAATAAACAGGAGGCATTACTTTTAGAGCAACTTCTGACTTAATACATGGGTGTCCAACCTGTGGCTTGCCTAAGCCACACTGGGTGAGTGGTAGTAGTCCTGGGCTGCACAGAACACATTTAATATATTTAATGTGTATAAGTAACAAAGCTGTTACTCACCAAGCAGTAAAATTACATGACGTGTAACACAAGCGGATTTTGATTTGATGGAGTATGCAATGGAGGCACAAAAGGCTGTGTTAGCAATGCACTGTGCCCTCTCCTCCACAGCATTCCATTGTCACCTACACTGCCTGTGCTCAAGCTAGATGCAATTGATTCATGAAAAATATTGCTAAAATTCATATACAAGCATTGAAAGTTTATGATCTTGTCAGGTTGCATTACTAGCTGTTCAGGGCCCCATACAGCCCACAGCCTGCAGCTTGGACATGCCTATTGGATTAGCCCCAGTGCTAATCCAAAAAAAAGCATATTGGATAGCCCCAGTGCTAGAGACCTTCAGTCTTTAATCTCAGCTGATCTCTGGACATGTTCTTCTGTCTGTCTACATACGTTTGAACAATACCCGGGCTAGGTTACAAGAGAAGTTTTCACTAATCATTGAGGAAGGAGCTGCCAGGACATATCACTCTCCAGATTACTCTTTGGGATGTTCTCAAGAAAACATTATTTTGTCCCTGTCTATGTATTGAAAGCTTGAATGAAAATCTGACTTTTGCCAGGACTTTGAAGGAACATTAGAGAAAAAGTTAGGAATGGATGCCCCACATATTTGACATTTCCTAAAATTTAATTAACTTTACAACCCAATGAACTTTGTTTTGCTGTTGTTTTTTTTTTTTCCATTTCAGATAAATACATACACAATTATATGCTCATATAAATTTATAATAGTGAGAAAAATGTAGATCTATTTTCCATTTAGTGTGAAGGAATGTCTGATTAACTTGTTTGTCAGTAATGATTCTTGAAAAAAGGTAAAGTGAAAAGATTTAAGAGCTTACAAACCTTATATTACACCTGTAATTACAGTACTTAAGATTACTTAATCACAATGCACAGCAATAGAAGTAAACTATCTTGACTTAAGCACTCTAGAATACATGCTAGAAGTCTATTCACTTTTATTCTTGGACCACAGCCGCCCACTAGCTGACCCAGTGAGTTAAGTCCCCTCTGACTTGAGAAAAACCTTCTCTTTTGCCATTCCAGCTGGGAACGAACAAGGTTGTATGTTGCCATGGTAGCAGTTAGACTGAGAAGGGGATAAGTAGAAAAGGTGGCAAAAGGCAGCCAAAAATAACAAGTTATAAAGAACTGGGATTCTGTATATCTGCAGTTAGGTGAATAGGGCTAAATCCTCACCCTGATGCCACACATTGGTTAGCAAAGATTTTTAAAACCTCTGTCAGTATGGGATCTGTGGTAATAGGCTGTTAACCTATGGGATCACAGGCATTTAACTTGATCTCATTTCTCTAGTTTACAAGGCATCCTTCTTCGTTGCTTGGACCTCTTCTCTACTATCCATTTATCATTCAGTACTGCATAATGCAAGCTGTGACTCTTCTGTTTTCTTTAAGCAATGTAAGCTCAGAGAAGACATCCTTGAGTAAAAAGTGAGAATTGCTTATTAACAACAGTTCAGATATTCAACAATTTTCTCTTTGATTTCCCTGTGAATTCAACCCCCAAAAGTTGTTCAGGTTTGTACTGTGTGTCAGGTTTGTACTGACACACAGGAGAGTCAAGTCCTGTTGGGATACAGATTATTCATTATTTCTGGTTTTAATTCTTCACCCTTCTACTATATAAATTTGCAATAAAATGCTTATGGAGATACTGCACCCTTAAAAAAAAAAAGGAATAAAGTGACTCTAGATGTATTAGAAAGATAGCATGAAGCTGCAATCACTGAGGGCTGTAAAAAACTTGAAGAACTGAAGAAAATATTTGTGGTGTTTTGACCTAACCCAGCTATTTAATACACGACCAATATAGGATCTGATATGTGGCTGGAAGGATGGGTTAAATCTGGAATTATTTTTTTTCACTGTATTATAAGTTATTGTCTGGACATCCATGAAGTATGTGTGGAAGTCACGGGACAGAAATGGGCATGCATGTCACAGCACACCAGTTGTGGGTTCTTTCATATAACCAGGAATAAACTGATCACTAATTACTTTTATTTTGCTCATATTTTGATAAGTTGATGTTATGGTCCTGTGTACTTTGGTGTGAGGATCATTAGCTAAAATGCAAAAATGTGCAGATGACTGAACAGTAGTTGCAACTTAAATTATTTAGGGATAACACTTGAAACTTGTCATGGTGAATTTCAAAAATGTGACTCTTGTGATGTCACACTGTCTCCATCCCTCATGCCTAACTTTGTCTATCTCTTCTTTTTATCTTCTTGTACCCTAGAGAAACACTGTCTTCCTCCTCAACCTGTCATATTCAGTTAATGATGAAAGAATCATTACGATATTTAGGTCTCAAGGACTGTGAGGAATATAACCCAGGCTCTGCTGCAATAAAGAAATAACAAGGTGCATTGTGAAATAGTATCTGAACACTCATTTATCTGAATAGCCCACTTATAGCAATAGAATTATTCAAGTGGTGGGAAGAATAAAGATAAAAGCAATTTATTTTTTAGAGTGGATGTTGTAATTTGACTCCAGACCTCTTCTGTATTCATCTAACTACATAATCAGCAGTGATTTCCTTGGTTTGCTGTGGAACTTGCTGACAACATCAATCTGTCATAGCACTTGCAGTGCCCACAGCAGGGACAGTGCTTTTCTTGGGGACCATGGGGTCTGCCCCCACCAGAGCTTTATAACCCTTGGCAAAGATTTTCCCTGCTGGGAAGTGTGTGCATGCCAGCACCGAGATGAAGAACCACCACGTCACCATGTCACTTAACCAACCTGCTGAGGTCCCACCAGAAAAGCTGTGATGGAGTTGCCACTGCCACTACTCTGACAGAATAGCATAAATTCCCTTACAGATTGGCTTTGCAACTTATTACAAATAAATTAACCATGCAACAGGCTGTAATAAGATATCCACAACACTCCCCATGCACTGGTAGGTGTGAGAAGAGCACGTGCATCAGAAGGGAGCTGCAAGACTCTGTCACTACTGAGTGTAGCTGCCCTGCTCCAAGGTTTCCACTTCTTAAGTCTCAGCAAGTCATACATGGACTCTTTAAAAAAAAATCAAAAAGAGTTTACTATAATTGGAAATACGTAAGTATTCTCTAGAATAGAAGTTGAGAAGGGCTGATGATAACATTTATTTGGGATTAAATCCTTTTCCATTGCATAAAGATATTCATTGGCAGTGCAGAAGCGGACACTGAAGTGAGCATTGCCCTTTATATCTTGCTGTAGAATATTATAAAATTTGCAGAGAATATAAGACTATTTATTTATAAGCTTTTAAGCTTTAATAAATGTGCGGTTGTCCCACATAAAACCTGAGCTTTGCCTGTTGGAATGTCATACCCTCTCACTTTGTAGGTTTTTTTTAACAGTCCAATAATTAGTTTACAACATGTTGAGTCAAATTGTGCATGTTTAGCTTACATATTGATTCAGAAAGTGTTTTACAAAGTCAAGATTCAGTTTTGTGAGCACATAATGTAATCTTCAATCTTTTGTACCCTTTCTGAACCCTTTGGTATTTTGCAATTTCAGTTTCCCAGTGCAGTTAACAGAAATTTGGTCACAGCATATGTTTTGTAGTTTTAACTTGGAAGGATAAAGCTAAATATATTTTAGAAACAAGTAGGTTAGAGCAATAAAATTCATTATTTATCATTGAAAAAGCACAGTATTGTGCACTAGAATGAAGGTAAAAATAAAACCAGAATATATTTAGCTGAAAAAAAAACCCCACCACCAACAAAAACAACCCAAACCCACAACACAAAACATAATAGGTCAACAAATACCACTTAGCTTTTGCCTTCTCTAGGGTTATAGAAAAGGACTTTGGCATCTTGAAAACCACTGTTCATTAGCAGTTAACAGTTTAAAAGCCGGTACAGTCCAAACCACTAAAACAATACACAGAAAGCAAGGAAGAAAAGAGTCAGCAGTCACTATCAACTCTCATACAGAGATAAAGCTGCAGGAAAGAAGTAGTAGAAACACATATGATTGATTTATAGAAACTTTTTTTGATCAGGCTTTCAGTTTTCTTGAGGAAATGGCGTGTGTCTTTCTCAGGTATTTCTGGGTGCTCAGTGCTGTTGCTGAAGCATAGCAAACTGACAACAGTCAGCTCGGACTGGATTTTAAATACTGTTGTTTAAACATCCCCTACTTCTGTACATATTGCTCATTCTGCATGCTGGAAATGGAATACAAATCTCCTTTTCTTGAAAAGTGTGTTCTTTACATAAACTAAATGTCTGCTTTTTTGATTTGGAACATGTAAACTCTCACTTCGTGAACAGTCATGAGTCAAAAACTGAAGAATATTATTACACAGAATCACACAGATTATTGGCACATTCTGAGTCATATTGCTATTTTAATATCTACACATTACAGTTGCACAGAATCTCACATGAAAATGAATTACCTCCAGATAAAAAATATTAAAAAAAAAACGAAAAGAAAAAGGAAAAAAAAAGAAAAAAAAATATAAATAAAAAAATATTAATAAAAAAGAAAGAAGAAAAAGAAACGCAACAAAAACATGGTAGATCTAACTCAATTTTCTTACTCAAACTTTACATAACATCTTTTTGAAAATACAGTTTTGATTACTAGCAGGCATCTTATACCTGCTAAAATAAACTGAATTTAAAAAGATTACAAAGGATTTCATTTATCTGTATTCACTGTACTCAGATACTGGGAAAGATCAAGGAATTTATATTGTTACTTATAATGAGGCAGTCAGGCTTTAATGAAAATCAACAGTTAGTAGATAATCAGTTCAGCCTGGTGACTATTGGTCTGTTATTGTAGGACAAGAATAATTAAAGGGCACTTAAGGTATGGAAAAAAATGGCAGTCGGAAATTGATGTGCCTATAGAAGTCTCCAAACGACAGACATTTAATAGTCCTTTATATGTTACTATAGCAACACACTTTGATAACTCATCTACCCACACCACAGTAAAACAAGGGGCACAGGGCTCTCTGCAAAGTGCAATCTCCTTTAAGCAGATCTATAAGCACTGCAGATGAACAGAACTCTAAACATTCCTCCATGAATATTCATGAACTAAGTTGTTTTTTGTTGCCTGCCTAGTCAGCAGTCACAAAACACATGGTGTGTGTTGGCAGCATCTTGCCTAGGTAGAGGGCTATGGACTGAGGCAATGGCAGGAACCAGGACCTGTGAGGCTGACTGACATTTCCATCTGTAGCGAAGGCTGGTAATTAACAGGAAGGAGTGTGCCTGCAGCATTGCACCATCTGCTAGGGAAACGGCTCAATAAGAAAGGAGCTGGATATCATCTCAGTGGTGGCTCGATCTGGTTCCGACATGAGGCTGGGCATCTGTTAGCTGAGGAGATAGGCTATTAGGAAATTCGACTGGGAATGAACAACATGGAAAGAGCACTCTGACCTAGCCCATAAAAGCATCTCTTCAGAAACGGTGTCTTTTTATCTTACTTACACAAGTCTTCTGAAAATGGTTTGCTGAGGGACCATTATGGATTTGTTTGAAGTAACACAATGGTTTCAAAAAATGCTGCTTAATTCCGACATGAAATTCTTGAAATCAGGATACAGCTGTCATCTTTTGACAATAGGGCTAATTTCAGAGTGAGGATATGAGGTTAAATTCCTTCTTCTGTAGTTTCTTTTTGGAAGCAGGAAAGAAAATTAACTTTTAACTATTGTATAGTTTTACTCTCACAACATAGAGATCTAGGATACTTAAATGGAAAACATGCAGAGATGAATACATAAAACCTTACCATTTTTTAAATGCAGGCATATGTGAAGCACAGCAGTTGAAAAGGACATCAGTATATGTTCTCTATGCATATGTGTGCATATTTACATATGTATATAGATAAATATGTACGTGTATGCATAATAAGTCTTAAACTCTTTTTGTCTGGTAGGAATTTAAGTAGTTTGAGGTTTCCAAAAAGAGTTCAAGGGATGAGTTTTGTACTTCATGGTGTTATAATAGGTTTGTTGTTCTTTGTGCCAGTATATAATTTGAATCATTCAGACACGTGTGTTATTAATACCTTTAAAAGGCAATACCAGTTCTTGTAAATGACAGTCTGACATTCCTCAGGTCTCTGCTGATGCACAGACTCATGAAAATTTGGGTAAATTTCTGTTTCTCTCTGCTGATATACTGAAATGTCTTCAGGAGATGAATAATTTTTGAATCTTTTTCCTCTTCAGACCACAATGCTGACAGCAAGTGTGCCCACATTGTGTGCATGACATGACATGATTTAATGCCACTCTGACTGTGGGATAAACTCCAAGCATGCTGCATTTGCAAGTTTTGAGAGAGTGTATGAGTACTACATCCGGGCTACTGTTTGCTTAGGCTCTGGGGACTTCATTGCATGGCAGACCTAAGGGTGACTTCTTGTTTGCTGTCACTGAACAAAGACAACACTTCCAATAGACAACTCCAGTGTTTCGAGGTGCTGATGTGACTATATGTTGAGCATAGAATTGACAGTCATCTCTTAATTCCCCATCCCAATTGTCATTCCTTTTCCAAAATTTCGTAGAAGTGGTGACATGCACAAATAACAGCTGGGAAAATAAATTCACAGCTAGAGCCTGGACAACTAAGTTGCGTGACCGTGTAAGGGCCAGTATTTCTTATCATTACATGAACAAGATGAATGGAAGCTTAAACCACAAAAAAAAAAAAAAAAAAAAAAAAGGAAAATGGCATATCCCTGAAAAGAGCAGCACTGTTCTAATCATTGTACAGAAGTTCCTGTGACAAGAAAAAATAGTTTTATTTCATGCACAGAATATTTTTGATGTTGTTTTCATTTCACTGTTTAGTTTTTAAGCTGTACTCTTTGCAAAACAATTTTTATTTTGTTTTTCTTGAAACACTGAGGAAAAATTATCTTTTCCCAGTAACCACAGGGACCCATTTGTCTCACAGAGATCACAGTACCACTGAATTTGGAAAGGACCTCTAGAGATCATCTAGTTCAATGCTCTGCTAAAACAGGTTCCTGAGAGTAGGTGGTGCAGATGTATTTGTATTTTGTCTCCATCCTTTTCAAGTGGAAGCAGAAATCCTGTGGGTTCTACTCTTCTAGAGACTCAGAAACCAGTTCTGTGTAGTGGAACTTTGATCAAAGATGTTAGCACCAAATCTATCTTTGTACAAGTGGGTGGTGAGAAAGACCTGGAAGGCTACTGGAATGCAGTGAGTGGTCAGGACATGTGGCTTTCTGATGCCATTCCTGTTGGTATATTTTGCTGGGAGCCATGATAAATGGAGCCCTCAAAATTTCCTCTCCTCCTGCAGAGCTCTCCACTTACAGAACTGCAGACAGTGATGTCTGCCCAGTCAACCAGCAACCGGAAAAGCAATTTTTATCAACTCAAGCTAATCAAGCAGAAATCACCATTGTCTATCTTCAGCAATTGAAGGCTGACAATTGAAGGCTGATCCACAGCCAGTAAAATGGACAACCCTTTTTTTTTTTAATAGATTTCCCAAATATCTATTTTCTTGACAGCAGGTTCCTCACTATTCAATCAAGGGCAATATGTCTTCAGTCAACAATTTTCCCTTTCTTTCTTTTCTTTGTGTGTATGTGTATGTGTGCAACACTGTTCTTAAAGCTCTCTGCAGCTGGTTGTCATCTGAATGACTGCCAATAGCCTCCAAGAGCACTACCCCCTCCTGAACACATCATTTGGCTCCCTGAGATTATTTACTAGTGAAAGCTCTGCATGCACGGAGTTGGTCTGACACGGCTCCCTGAGTGAAGAGCTGGGTGTGGTTGTGGCATTTTGGGAAATGAGTTAGCAGAGAAATACTGCTCAGCATGTGTTATGTTTTTTGATGCTACATGCAAGGCAGGGCAGCCCTAGGAGGAAAGGCATTTCTGATCAGCAGAACCCTAAGACAACCGGTAGTTTAACTGAGAGGCAGCACAACCTTCCAGGAGGAAGGTTTTCTTAGAGATAGGGCAGCTGAGAGCATGGGGAAAGTAGAAAGGGAATGATGTGAATCCTTTCAAACTGCACAGAAGGGTTAATTGATCGCAGTGGGCTTTCTTCTGGGCCTGAAATGTTTACCTTGCAGTGAAAATGCTTTTAAATATACAGCTGTAATTGTTTAGTTTGATATTAATTGAGAGTAAGTGGATTCAGTCCCAGAAGATTTTAGCAATACGCTAAGTAAGAATTCATTTAGGTATCATTGCTATGAGTCTGAGATTCAGCCCTGAGCTATTAAGCCCACACACACGCTTGCACACACACTCACTCTCAGCAGTTCCTGTCAGCAAATATGGTGTCTTAATCTGTCCACTTTGAGATGAACCCAAAACTTGTCTCTCTTCTCATTACCTTTAGTGCTCAGCTCCCAAGCATTCCCAATGAGAAAGATTCAGAGGTAACTGTGGGAGCCCAGGATACCAATCTGAAATGAAGAGCCACTTAATCAGAGCAGATACTAGTGTAATGGGTTTCTACAGAAGAAGAAAAGGAAATATTTTAGTCTTTATTTGAATGGTATTTGCACATATAACAACTTTTCAAACTCATCTAAGGAGGCCGAGTCAAAAAGCAAAACATTGCATTTAGAACACGAGAGCTTTTCTGCCTTATGAAATCCATGGGACACTCAAAAGATACTGACTCCAGCAGCTCTGATTACCCAGCATCCCATCTCTGTGCCTATAGACATTTCCAGAAAATGATGCCTTTAACCCAGAGAATGAGATGGAAGGAATCTTTGAGCAATATAGATTTGAACCCAACATAAAGACTCCTACTAAAATGACTTAGAGAGGAAGAATTTCTTCTAGGCTGGAATTGCACAGACAATAGCACGGGCATGTATCCAAGATCAGGGGCTTTCATTCAGACCAGCTAAGCAGCCTGAACTCTGCTTAGAGTAATAAAACCGTCCAAGCTCTCCATCCAAAAGCCCCTGTGCATCTTGGCAGTGTGGTGTGAGCAGGGGCACGGGGAGGAGGGAGGCAGCGAGGGATGCTGTGCGTCTGTGATGCATTGGCAGGGCTGCGCGGGGAGAGCTTACACAGCACCTGCCTGCACGGTGTCTGGCTCTAGCCAGTGTCATTAGCCACTCATTTTGTAAGCATTAAAGCCAGCCACAACGTTATAAATAAAATAATACAATAAAGAAGTGAAACACAATGTAATAGAACAGTGAAGGGAAGAAATGATACTGTGCAAAACTTTAAAATACTTCAACTTCGATGTTTAAGTCCACCCCCTGCAGATGCAGAGAAGCAGTCTGTGTGCATCAAGGCATTTAAATATACAGAGAAGGTATCCATACACGTACAAAGCTTCCAGTGCTGCAGAGCATGAAAAGGGGAAGGAAATAAAAGCTGAACGTTTACTCTATAGTAAGGACACAATGCTCAAAGACCACAGGATTTGGAATGCATTGAAGTCAGTGTGATGCTCAGTATTCTTCTAAATGAAGAAGAGGGGTTGTATTTTCTCTTTTTCTTTTTTTTTTTTTTTCCTTTTTCTCTTTCTTCCTTTTTTCTCCTTTTTTTTTTTTTTTTTTTTTTTTTTTTTTTTTTTTTGCTTGCCTCAGTCATACTACTAATTATTTAGTGGTCTTTCAAACCTTTTGTAATCTCGACTTGAGAAAGCACTGAAAGATATTAATTCTTAGCCATGTGTCTCATAAATGAAGGCCATTCTGCTATACTTAATGACAAGGCTGAGGCAGCAAGATGTCATTTGCTTTTTTCTCGGTTTTTAAATTGCTTTCTAAATGAACTACAGCTGTGAGGGCCAGGTGCTGTGATCCCTTTAGAAAGATCAGGAAATGATGAAATCCAAAATTTCAAAGTGTGATGGATGTCAGCTCCCGATTTGGTGTGTGTGTGAGGTCACCCCCATGCACCTGGTGCTATCTCCACAGCAGAATCACTTTACTGTGGAAAAAAAAAAAAAAAAAGATGCACATGTCGAGCGTAAGTGTAACAATACGAGATGCAGTTTATAATTATCCCTTTGTTTTCTCCTCATCGAGATGGAAATGACGGATATACAGTGTGTGTGCTTCTTGTTCTAGGTGCTGAGGAGGATATTAAAGCAAGTTTTCAGTTAAAATAACCAACATGGCTGAGTGGTGAGTTGAGCAGCCACCACACAGAGAATGCAATGTCAGGAAAATAAGAGCTCATTGATGAACTTAACTTAATTAGAAATTCTAACGGCAAGGTCAAGAACTCTATTAGCTAAAATTTATTTTACGGAACTTGGCTTAGAGTGTGATAGAGGTGCACGAGAGCAAACAATGCTTTTGTAACAGTTCCTCCAGGCTGTATATCTGACTTTGTGATAATACAAGAAGGCTGGTTGAACCTTTTTAAAATTCACTGTTCAAATATTATTAGTCTTCACCAAAGATACAGCTTAATGCTAGGAAATCAATATGCAGACTGAGAAAGAGGGGTGCACTCTCAGGAAAATGCACATAAAATACAGACGTTGAAAGCCACAGTCCTTCTCTTGGATGTCGGTGTTTGACATGTTGCTATGTTGCAGCAGCTGTTGCAGGTTCAGGGGTATTTGCAAACAATGCCAAGTGCTCACCCCACTGCACTTCTCCATATGCAATGGCCAAATTGCTCTTCTGACACAGCACAAAGACTTATGCACTCTGTCAAGCCACCAAAGAGATCCAGACCACCAAACACAAGATATGTCCAAACCAACCTCAGAACTGTCCAACAGAAACACAAATAAATAAATTCAGAGGCAATGTTCTCTGTTATATAAAGATATGTTGCATCTCCTGCTGACTTTTAGTAAAAGATCAGGTCAAAAATAAAACAGTTGTTTATATCCAGGGTTTTCCAGGGACTGAAATGTTTTTGATTAAGATTAATCCTTTAAAAAGTGCATAGTTCTACATTAAAAACATTTATGTTCTGGACGTTATTAGGAGCTCATCTTTAGTTCACAAATCTCCAGCATCATCAGAACTTCCATGAGTAGGATTTTGATTTCCAGTACTTTGTCATTCTTAGGTAGAGTGTAGTCATAGCAAGTGCACAAATGTGAATAAAAATTAAATTGCTGAGAATAGATGGAAACTTTAGAACAGGGCAATCATATCTTCAAAAGGTATGGCTGAGAAATTTTCTTCACAATGTCATATTTATTATTTATGGTGACTTTAATACGCAGTTCTACATAGATTGGAGTGACATCATAACACATTAAATATTCGTCTTCAAAACTCCCACACAGACAAATATTTTCATGCTTATTGCCATAAGTCTAAATGAAGCACACATAGCTACTTTTTGTCTGCATTATGAAAAGAGGAAAAGTTTTGAAGCATTTACTCATACCACTTTACTCATATGTGGGGCAAATGATGCTTGCATTGTCTTTGTTGAGAAAACAGAACAAGCTAGTGTCATTTAACTCTATTATTTAAAGAAGTTCACATCACCTATCTACTCATGGATTTCTAATACGACCATGAAAGAAGAACTGCAAGCTTTTATGTCGGAGCATTTCAACTGTGGCTTTACCCAGTTGAGTTTTCCAAGAAATTGGTTCCAGAATATGAGATCTTTCACATATATCCAAATTTTCAAATTTTCAAGTATTTTAATAAAGAAGTTTCTGTTGTCTCATTTCATGATAGTGCACACAAAATACATTTGTCTAGTGCAAAAATCCTTTTTTTTTTCTTTTTCTTTTTTTTTTTTCCCTTTTCAGAAAACCCTTTGGAAAAAAGTAACTTCTAGCTAATACAGGTAGCATTCTTAAAATGCTGACAGGTTCCAGACTGCTAAACACTGAAATGTCATCTTTACAAGCCTTTGTAAAGAAAAGACACAGAAATGCAGTAATAACTGCTGAACAAAATCCCTGGATTGAGTTGCTTCTGGATTATGAAGCTGTCAGTGTTACAAAACTAACTGCTCTGAGGATCAGTTTTGGAAATGTCTTTTTATCTGTATCAAAGTCTGTATCAAAACACCAGATTGAGATTTCATGTGTCTGAAATCCAGATTCAAAGTCTGTGATTTGAACCTATTTCTGGCTTTCTGTTGGTTCAGTTTGCAGGAGGCACTGTAAGAAATTGAACTCACAGATACTTTGTGTAATGACAAATCAATTAAAAAAGAAAAAAAAAAGAAAAAGAAACTCAACACCACCCTTCAGTCAGATTGGAACAAAATCAATTATTAACCCCTAGGGAGTCAGTAATTTTTTCAACACAGCTGCAACAAAGCTGCTTTATCCATCCTCATGTTGTTATTCTTTAATGGTGTTATTGTCGTCAAATGAACAGAATTTCTAAAGGTAATAATTTCTTTAAAATTGCCTGTTTAAATAGTTCCAGATATTTACTTTGCATTGCTAAAATATTTCTATCATATTCAATTGTAATACAGCTTGATATAACAGGGAAGCAGGAGTCTTTTGTAGACAGGTTTGAATATATGGTTCCACAGATCAGCTATTTGTTAATTTTATGCAGGCTGTCTCCAGTTTCTGCATCTCACAGTTTGGGCACAACAGGAGGTGACACTGTTAACTGTTACACTTTTCACTTACTTTTTTTCCCCTAGCTGAACATAAACATATCATTACAGAGTTACACTACACTATATTTAGAGTTGATTTTTAACTATCTATTAGATAAAAAGACTAGAGCTGAGCTAAAATACCTGGAATGAGCTGGGAAGGTCTAACAGAATGGTTCTACCCACAGAAATTATGTTGGGAGTAAGGTATTTCTACACTGTGATGATGCTTTCTATTTCATTTCCTACTGAGATTTCTGTGGTTTGACTGGACAAGGTGAGTGTTTGTAATGTGGTGAGCTGAGAGGCTTTCAGTAATTTGAAATGAGGAGGTACAAGTGGTATAGAGCCACTGCTGTAGGCTCCTTACGTGGGACAGGCACTTAGACTTCAACCACTAAGGAGTTTAGTGAGTCCCTCAGTCTTCTCTTTCCTTTGAAAGCTAAGACTGTATCCAGATTTTAAAACCAGATTTGATTTGTTCTGATTGGCCATCTTTACTGTATCAGAGGGGCTCATGAGTCTTCTTTCATATTTCTCTCTCATATCTGGCTTCTTGCAGGGAAAAAAACACAACAACAACCAAAAACAGAGGTCCTGGGACAGGAGAGAAGTATTAGATTTGCTAGTAGATTATGCACATTAGATGTTCATGGGATGAGACTCAGGATTACGTTGGGTAGCACACTGGTTCCACTACATAACATATATGTATTTGTAATTTATGTATACATAATGATTAAAATATTGGGCAGGCTAAGTAATTCCCACTGTAACTCTGTCAAAATACTTGTCAGACACAACAACCTAGAGAAAAAAGGTGGTCTGAGCACTGATATTTCCTCACAATGTGTCTTTATCTTCTGGGACCACAGGAGAAGGCATGAGGAAAATGATGAGTCCACCCATTGCCCATTTTACAAGCAAGTTAAGGTATTTACCTAGAAGCCAAAATATCTTTTTCCACTCCCCACACCTCATTTGAACATGTTCTGAAACAAAAATTCAAATGTTAGTAGTCAGCATCTGAGCTACATCTTTATCAAGCAAACCAAACAATTATTTACATGGATCTCTGTCTCCTGTAGGAACTAAACTGTTCTCTAAAATGATAAGATACAGTGAATTTGAGATCTGAACCTGTCCACATACCAATTCAGTGCTGTAACTGCTAGTATAAAGATCTCTTCTGTTCTGGTTTGTTGTTTTTTTTTTTTCCTTCCTCACAAAAAAAAAAAAGGTGTACCTGGCTAAGGCATCCATCTCTGAATGGCTGAAAGCGTTAAAATATATTCCATGTGTTCAAACTCTATATGGTCTTTCACATTTGGATACAATATTTTTAATAAGGAACATACATAGACCACTTAAAGATACAGCATTTGCTAGCAGTTTTCATATATCTGAGAATAGTGTACCTTTGCTCTGTGTTCTGAAAAATAAGTATTAAGTACTCATGATCATAGGTGATAGCAGGTAAGTAACTGATTACTCAATGACTTCTTGGCTGCAGTTTTCTGCTTATCCCCAGGGAAAGGAAAACAGCTTTTTAATATACTTAGCAAATTGATTTTGTTGGTGGCCTATTTCTTACAGTGCATAGGTTTTCTACATGAAACTTGACAAATACAACTACACGGACCAAAGCAATCTCTGAAGTAATTGCATTTGTTCAAATGAAGTCAATCAAAGCATAAATTGGACTCGGTGATGCTTCAGTAATGGATCTGACTAGTACAAAAGAAGGATCAGACATTCAAGACTGAAAATCTTTCTCAGAAAAAAAGAGACTGAGTGGAGGAGCACCTATGCTGACAGTAACTGTTCTGCTTATAAATCTGAGCTCTTCTGTACTGCATAGTTTAGTCTTAAATACTGCCTGTAAAGGAAATGCTATAAACATCCCCTGTCTTAGACATTTGTGCACCACTCAAAGTCAAAGTATCTGAGCATCATAGAATCATAGATTCACAGAATCATCTTGGTTGGAAAAGATCTTTAATATCATCAACCTCACCTACTGAATCCTATCACTAAACCTTGATCTTTACTGTCATGTCCACACATCTCTTTAATACTTCTGGGGATGGAGCCTTCACCACTTCCCTGGACAGCATATTCAAATGGTTAATCACTGTGTTTGTGAGGGAGTTCTTCCTAATATTCAACCTAAACTTCCCCTTGAGGCTATTTTCTTGGATACTGTCATTTGTCACCCGAGAAAAAGAGACCACCACCACCCTCAGCAACTTCCTTCATGTAGCTGTAGACAACGATCAAGTGTCCCCTCAGCCTCCTTTTCTTCACATGTAACAAATCCAAGTCTCTCAGTCACTTCTCATTTACCTTGTGTTCTCTCTACACGTGCTCAAGCAACTCAGTGTCCTTCTCATAGTGAGGGGCTCAAAACTGAACACAGTACTCAAATTGTGGTATTGTCACTGCCACATAAAAGGGAAAAGTCACTTTCCTGGTCATGTTGACTACACGGTTCCTGATGTAGGCCAGGATATCATTGGCCTTCTAGAACAACTGGGCACACTGACTCGTGTTCAGCCAGCTTCCAACCAGCTCCCCCAGACTCTTTTTCTGATGATCAGCTTTCTAGCCACCCAAGCCTACACAACTGCATGGAGTAGTTAAGACGTAAGTGCAGGACCTGACACATATCCTTGTTGAATGTCAAGCAATTACTCAGCCAAGTGATCCAGCCTATTCAGAACTAACATTCAAGCAGAGCAACATTCCCATGTAACTTGGTATCATCTGCAAACTTACCGAGAGTGTACTCTATCCCCTTACCCACATCACTGATAACAATATTAAACAAAACTTAGCCCTGGGGAACATCACTGGTGAAAGGCCTCTAGATGATCTTAATTTCCTTCACTAGAACTCTTTGATACCAGCCATCGAGTCAGTTCTTTACCCAGTAAACTGTACATTCATCCAAGCCATGAGCAGCCAGTTTCTCCAGAGGAATAATGTAGGAAACAGACTCAAATACTTTACTAAAATATGGATAAACAATTTCCAAAGTGTTTTCCTCAGCTACTAACTGGGGAATCTCATCATAAAAAAGGATTGATTTTGTAAGTTAGGACCTGCCCTTCATATATCCATGCTGGCTGTATCTGATCACACAGTTGTTCCATAAGTGTCATGTGATGACATTCAACATGATCAGTTCTGTGACCTTCTCTGGCACTGAGGTCAGGCTGATAGGCCAGACTGACAGGCTGTAATTCCCTTGATCCTCCCGCCTGCCCTTCTCATAGATTGGAGTCACAGTCCTGCTCTATAGTTAACTGGGACCTCTCTGGATGCTGTTTTTCCACTGAACTGTCTTCAGTGGCTACACTAACTTGTGTCATCTCCATTTGGATATAGTTGCTTTCAAGATCTATCTGTGAACAGGGTCAAGGGGTTGATCCAACTTTTAAAAAAGCTTCCCTCAAAAATTCTGTGTTATAGTGTTGTTTTCTTAAAAGCCAGAACTCTTCACCAATCCAGCTCAAATCTTCAGCAACAAATGAGATTATATAACTGTAGGACTCTTCTACAGTGTGTGTGGGGGCAGTACTGTACACCTTGAGACCTTTTGCCTCACCTTTGCATAAGAAAAGGAATGATGGAAAGGAAGGAAAGAAACAGCAAGTTACAGATTCTCTTGTCCTGCCCTGATGTAGAATTAAGTATTTAGAAGGCTATATGTTTTTTTTCAGACTGTTTTCCTTCTTTTAAACTTTTTGAAGCTTTTCTTGAACCATTTGTTTGCCTTGAACAGTGGAAATGCAATTGGGAAGGTGTTGAATCATGAGGTTCCATAACTATCAAGGACTCCCAGTTGTGACACTCAGGTGAGGCTACTTTTGACTTCTGTATAGAGCTAGTAAGTTCCCCTTAAGAATCTACACAGTGGACTGTGGTTGCAAACCTGTGCAAATAGCACATCAGATCTTCAGCGTAGTAACTGTAGCTCACAAGGGAAGCAAATTTCAGTAGTCAAAGTGAAATTTCTAGACCGTGTCCTATTACTTACTGCTGAAAATCCACAATATTTGGAAGTATTACTCAGTATATTCTTGCCTGGTATGTTGTAATATCTCTCATGTTCAAGCAATACAAGGAAGGGAGAATGGTTAATTTGAAGGAAGAAATTAACAAAGTGCACATTTGATTTATAGAACATAATTGCTAGTTAAGAAAGTTTGGTAAAAGACATTTACAGGTTTCATTTAATGTCATAGTAAAAAAAGTGTTGAGAAGAATTGCATCTTATTGGCATAAAATATCTTTTCCTGTAGGAATCTGTAATAATATAGCTCTATGAAAAAAGATAGCAGGATCCATAAATGTAGTAATAATTAAGGTCTGACTTCTGTTTCTGAGCCTGGATATTTTCAGTATCTTATGCTTTTTGGAAGTAAGAAAGAACCTGTCTGATGGGTTGTTTTATATTTTTTTAAAGATTTATTGGCTCTGATTTCAAGTAAACAAGTCAGTTTATTAATCCTGAATCCTTTATTATCGTTGGGGGCTCCATTGTTTCCCATCACAAATTTTGGAAGCACCATCTCCAGAAACTTCCAAGAGCAATTGTACAAACACCACAGGCATATTTGCTTTACTACAAAAATTATTTGCTCTGTATCGCCCACCTCCAACAATTATTATTTGTTCCTCATGCCCCCAACAAATTTGTCTGTATATTCATGAAATGCAACATCAAATATCAGAATTCAATTTAGAAAAAATGTGAAAGAGTCTACAGTGGAAGCATCACATTGTAGGACAAATAGACATGTTCTGACAATGCATAATTCATCATTTAAACATCCTCATTAACAACCATGCCACTATAGAAAAAGCAAGCAAGCAAACAAACTGAAATCAAAAGCAAAACACTTTCAGACTAAAAACGTCCAAATGACTGAAGATGTAGCTGTAGTATGCAAACTGCTAAAGCTTCATTTTAAGTGATTAGCTTATTTATAATAAAATAGTATCAGCTACGATGGAAATAATCTATGGCTAATTTAGACACTCAAGCAGGGCTAGAAATCTCCTGGTTCAGACTGTAGTGGGAGATAACTTGCCACAAGATGCACTGATTGGAAGTCTGCTAAGTCTATGCTTCAGTGACTCCTAGAACAGACAAAAGCTGTGCATGAATTCAGAGGGGAGCACAAAGAAGGCAAAGGCAATCACCAGCAGTGACAGACTTTGGAATTTAATAGGGGATTGTTCTCTTTGACTTTTCAAAAGGAACTCTTGGAATCTGTTAATTCCCTTAAAAGCCAACCACTGTCTCAGGGTATAGAAAGAGGAGAGTTCAGAAACAATGAAATATATGTATCAGTAAGAACAGTCAAATCATCATGTGTTAATAGGACTGAAACATAGCAAGACTATTTCCATGGGTTTCATCACTAAAGAGCTCATACTAGGTATCCAATGCTTAAACAGTCAGAAGATTGATTTGAAGTGCAGAAGAGTATTTTTTTCAGTGTGTGAGCAGATGGCTCAGTCCAAATCTCTTCAGGTTTTCCTTTGCTCCATTCTGCCAACAATGAAGAAGTCACTGAGGAGCCCTTCCCAAAAACAGAAATTTTGCTGTCGTTTGCTTGAACCTTGCAGCATAGAGGCAGACATGAGTTGGAAAAAACAAACAAAAAGAAACAACATACAGGCTTTAAGCAGAAAGTGAATTATTCTAGGAAGCAGGTAATACAGTGGTTACATGCTGTTCCAGTCCTCAGCTTGAAAAGGCTATGCATGTATGTGCATATATACTCTATGTGTGAAATCTTCACTTCTAAACTGCCACAGTGGCTCTACTCTTTTAGAAAATCAGCTAATGCCCACTTTTTGGAGGTATAACTCTTTGCATCAGGAAATGACATAATCAAACTCAAGCACACAAAGATGTCAGAGCTGGAAATAAAACGGGAGGATAGATCATGACTACATATTTACATGCTTTTTTTTTTTTTAATATTTATTTTCTTCAGGTATGTCCATGATACTTGTTATAATTTTATAAACAAACCGTTGTTCCAAAAGTTGAAAGTTTTTACAGTGAAAAAAAAAAAAACAAAAAAAAACCAAGAAGTCAAAAACAGTGAAAAAACCACAAGGATTTGCCATTTCAGAGATGCTTTATAAAGGCATATTTGCACTGTGCTTTTTATACTACAGTTTTGCACAAGACTGAAAATTCTTAAAATATCTGTAAATCTGGTAATAAAATGTATATTCAGTATGTGTTGAGAAATACGTAATATGTTGGAACTTTAAATATGCTTTTTTGTATATACAATAAATATAACCTTTTATACTTCTCCAGTTTTTTTCTTTTTTGACATAGTTACATTAAATTCTAAATAGTTCTTTTATTTTTTAAGGAATGAGGAAAATTCAGAAAAAAATATATAAATTTAAAATCTGGAAGACAAAATTCACTTATCGTTATAGAAAATAGCATTCAACTCAAATGCACAAAAATAACTCAGGCAGTTATCTCTCACCAGCTTGCACACTGTACTGTTATATTCCATTTACTACTTCATATCCATCTGCCAAACCCACCTGGGTTTCATATGGGGCATTCGCTAGCTCTGTTAATGATAAGCTTCACTCTCTTCCCTATGCTATCCCCTCAAAAATGTCTAAAAATAATTAAATAAATAAGGCATACAGTGTACATTGTGTCATGGTATGTTATTCTAAATGCTACATTAAGTGAAGAGCATTTAAGAATTATGTCAGAGAGTGCTTCCTTCTCATTATGAGTCAGGTAGAAGTCATATAATCTACAGTCAAAAGCCGAAAATAGATGAATTCTGAATAAGATACAATCATATTTGTTTTTATGAAGCACATTTCAAAATGAAGCTATCTCTAAACACAGAAATTCTGCAAATGCTAGTAATTTGGTGGGTTAGATGCAGAAATATTTTAGGCTTACTGTAACTGAATATAAAAATTAAGAGGACCACAGATTCTCTGTTTGTGGATTACACAGAGCAGCAGGTAAGCACAGAGACAAGAAAAAGAGAGTGGCAAATCCCCTGTCAGGATCATACGTTGTAAAGGACTGCTTCGTCCTCATTTTTCTCCAAGTCCTTAATGAACCCGAGTCCCTAATTCTACCCGAGTAGGTGGCATCAGTGTTCACTTCATTCTCATTCAGTTCATCAGGATTCAAATATATATATATATATATATATATAAGTTATGTTTTAAGGATTCATGAGCAAGACTCCCAGCTCCAGAGAATTTCCTGCAAGTGCAAACTGTAGTAAATGGGAAAGCGTTTCAGGGAACAGGCAGGTCCTGTAAAAAAAAATCTAGTCTCTCTACTCGTATTGCATCTCAGTCTTTTGTTGGAAGCTAAACTTAGTGAGTTCTGGCAGAATGGAGATAGACGACACTACTTTCACAACACAGAATGATATATAATACAATATTGCTTTGTTTGAGAGAATCCCTGTTTCCAATAGGGATCATAGAATCATAGAATAACAAGGTTAGAAATGACCTGCAAGATTGTCTAGTGCAACCGTCCTCCCATTACCCTTGCTACTACAAGCCTCTAAACCATATCTCATAGCTCCTCATCCAGACGCTTCTTGAACACCGCCAGGGATGGCGACTCCACAGCCTCACTTGGCAGGCCATTCCAGTGTCTGACCACACTCTGAGAGAAGAAGTTTTTTCTCATGTCTAACCTAAACCTCCTCGGGTACAACTTGTGGCCATTTCCTCGGGTCCTGTTTGTTGCCTGGGAGGAGGCCAAACCCCTCCTCATCACAACCTTCCTTCAGGAAGTTGTAGAGTGCAATAAGGTCTCCTCTGAGCCTCCTCTTCTTCAGACTAAACAATCCCAGCTCCCTCAGCTGGTTCTCATAAGACTTGTGCTCCAGACCCCTCACCAGTTTTGTTGTCCTTCTCTGGACACGTTCCAGGGCCTCAATGTCTTTCTTGTAGTGAGGGGCCCAAAATGAAACACAATACTCGAGGTGTGGCCTCACCAGCGCTGAGTACAGGGGGATGATTACCTCCCTGCTCCTGCTGGCCACACAATTTCTAATGCAGGCCAGGATGCTGCTGGCCCTCTTGGCCACCTGAGCACATTTCGGCTCATGTTCAGCTGATCGTCAGCCAACTCCCCCAGATCCCTTTCCTCTTCACAGTCATCCAGACACAAGGATAAACCCTTGTGTTTTGCACCCTAGGGCTGTATTGCCACCCCAGGGAAAACGTTTCCTGAACACTCCAGCACTTACCAGGAGGTAACAAATCACTCTAATTACAGCAGTGTAATAACTAGCAGTGTGAGTGAGAGATATCCTCTATGTGTTTTCATATACTGGTGAACATTATGTGTTGAAAACTGACAGGGTGCTCTTTCTTGCCGTTCTTGAAACTGGAATAACATGAGCAAGCTCCCATCCAACTGAGAATTCTGCAGATTCCTAAGACCATTGAAAAACACCTGAGAGAGATCTTGCAGTAACACCAGACAATTTTTCCTCTACCCTGGGATGAATCTCATTGCATCCTATAGACTTGCAGCAGCAAGTTCCACAGATTCATCATCACCTGGGAGTTTATCATTCCCTCAGTTGCAGTCCTTCAACCCAGAACTTTGGAGATCCTATGGTCCATCATTGATGTTAGACACAGAAGCAAAAAAAGCATTAAATATCTCTGCTTTATCTTCTTCCTTATTTGTGGGGTGACCAATCTTATCAAGTAAAAGACCAATAATTTCTTTAGTTTTCCTTTTGCATTTAACATACATTTAAAAAAGTTTGTGGTTTTTTTTGGCCATCATAGTACTGGCCAGCTTCAACTTCAATTAGGCTTTGGATGTCTTAACTTCTTCTTTAGACTGGCAAATATCACCTCTGTTTTCTCTTCTGAGAGCTCATGAAGTATTTTAGACCTCTTGACAGAGCAGACCAATATAGGGCAGCATTTATAACATGTCCGACTTACTCTGGTGTAACAGCTACAGGTCAGGTGAGACTTCTCACAGTGACAACTGCACAGCCTATTTTCAGGAAGGGATCAGCCAATTGTCTACAGTTATACAAGTATGTAATGTAATTTGAGATGCTCTGGTGTACTCCACCTGGTCAACTTTATAGGTCCTTTTTTTACCCATTCCAGTGGTTTGTCACTTTCATTTTATATTCATAGGATATTGGGTTTTCAGATAGTCAAAACAATCCTAAGCAAGTATCTTAAATATCTGAATTGCTTCTCATTGTTTAGATACTTCTTTTATTCTTTACCTTCATGCTTGGCTTCACCTCCCTCTACTCTGGGCCTGACAGCAAGGAGGAGGCCAGGGAAAGTTGAGATGGAACAGATTGAGATGATGAGGGACAGCAGTGTGATAACAGTCCTGGCCAAGAGTCTGTGCCCAAGCAGAGAGAAGTGACAAAAATCTTTCCATGTCAGCCATTTTCCCTGTGAGATTTAGTTATGGAGGTTTTCTGCTGAACTGTATTTGAGCAAGGCAAAAGAGTGACAGCCTTTTAAGAAAATGAAAACATTGGAAGGCTAGGCCTTCCATCATCTTCTGGCATCCACTCTGGTGATGCATAGCCATGTCACAATGAGCAGAAAGCACCCCATGTCACAGAGGCATTGGTGACATGTCTGGCCCAAGGAAAGTATAAAATGAGCAGTGCTGATGAACCAGCTCAACCCATAAAAGAGCAGGAGGATGAGAAAAGGCTGAGGAGAGAGGATAGAAAAGAGGGCCAGAAGTGAAGTGCTGGGCCTTGGTCAGGGAGACAGGAGTGGCATGTGATGCAATTGATACTGGCTACTTCTGCTTTGCTTTTGAGGGCCAGAGGTCCAGACTAGACCATGGAACCCTTGTGTCCTCAGCCACTCAGTGGGAGAGATGTTACACCTTCTACAGGGACATAAATATAGGGGGTTATAAATACAGGGGATGAAGGTTTATTTCTCCTGTTGTTTGTTGAGATTCTCCTGTCTTTGACAGCCATAGGCCTCTCCTGCCCATGCTGTCATCAGCAACTCTGCCAGAAGTTTCTTCAGCCACCTGTGAAGTCAATGACCTAAGTACAAGAAAGCACACATACTCCAGACTATACTCATAAGCATCTGGAAATTCCTCAGAGCCATAGACAAGCTCTTTACCATCCACCCTCTGAAATAATGTTCTGTTTGATAAATGTATTGTCTAGTTCTTCTGATTTATGTTGTCTTTTTTGGGAAAACTTATGTCCTTTCCTTACTGTCCTCATATATTTACGGGTCTGTATAAATAAATGGAATACGTTTTTAGATTTTTGTACACTTATTTTGATTTTTTTTAATGTACACAATTATCTCTCTGTATATCTGTATATTGTTATATATAACAAATTGCTGATTTGAAGAGGAGAGGAGCCAGTCAGAGGGTGCTCTGAGATCTAAGCTAAACAAACCAAGTGAGCTCAGCTGCTTCTCAAAGCTCTTGTCTTTTAGATACTTCATCATATTCACAGAGCTTCATTAAAAGCTCTCTAAAGCTTTTGTGTTCTTCTTATACTGTAGACCCCAAACTGCACCCAGTGCTGGAGGTGAGGATGCAGAAAACAGAGCAGAATGGGACAACCCTTTCCGTTGCCCAGCTGGCAGTGCTAGGCCTGATGCACCACAGGGTCTCGTTGGCTCTTTTGGTTACCAAGGCACACTGCTTACTCAGATTCAACGTGCTATCAACTAGAGTGCCAAGGTCCCTTTCTGCAGGGCTGCTTTTGATCCTCTCCTGTCCCAGTAATGTGGCAATGTGTGGGTGACACACAGGGAAGTCTAGAGTGGCCCGTGTCCACAAGGTTGTTTCCTTCTTAGGGCAAAGGCTATCTTAACCTAAGGCCAGCTTGGAACTGTTTCAGTGTTTGATGAAGGATAAAAGAATGCAATGGTATTTCTACTATATCCCCAGATCAGTCTGGGTGTATAAGAGCTGTGTCTATCAGCTGAAGATCAGCACTATCAACTGAAAACTTCTCTGTCAGAGCTAATTTTCCACTCTCCCTGGAGAAGATCAGTTTTGTACATGTCCCTCTCCAGGCACCTGCACAGGATGTGGGCACACTCAAGGACAGGAAGGCTTTCTGTTCCCTGAATATGCAGGTGTGTGCAATGTCAAGAGTCAGCTCTTCATTTTCAGGATCATTTCATATTGCACACGCAGTGCAGTTTTGCTGGATGTCAGCAGTTTGAAACTTTCCTCACTGACTAAGTTGTGGTAAATACAACAGTATATGGACACCTCTCATGGACAGTTCCTCTCCAGCTCTTTCAAGGGGAATTATTTATGTTCTCTAAATCACATCCATGAAGACTCTTACAAAGAAGGGAAACTTTGGTGAGTACTGCATATTGCACTTAAATGTGGCTGAGGAAGGAGTTGTTTTTTTTCTGTATTCAGAAAAATGAACCAAATAATGAGAAGTAAGGCAACTGTTGATGGCTCACCATTTTCCAGGTTAATGCTTATTTTGATATTTATATCATAAAATAATTGTGGACTTCCCTCTACGTGCAAAGTGAAATGATCAGCAGAGAGAGGTACGATCATGTTAAAACTCAGATAAAGAGTGAAACAGTAAAAGAAAGCAAGAAGAACAAGAAGCAGTATTTAAGCATATTTAAAGTCATAAGAAATCAGTAATAATAAGATATGATGAAACAGTAATAAGGATTTTGCCATATAATATTAATGTGGTTCTTGCCTGACTTCTAAGCTTGATGCTAGTATTAGGAGTCTATATTTTTTCCCAGTCTTACAGAAAGGAAATTACATCCTCCCCATTGGATCATTTATGATATCCTATATCTGAGGGCTCTTTAGAAAATACAGGTGTATCTTGTAAAAATAATACATATAGAAGTAGATTAGAATGCTATTTAGACACTCATTTATTACTATATTTATGCTGTTCCTTCATTTGTTTATTTCTATTTTAAGTATGTATGTCAGGGGTGGTCTAATCCTAGCAACAGCATGGGTCAGAATGATGTTTTAGGGCTGTCCTCTTAATGCTGCAGCCTCTGATACTGTTTGGCTCAGATGTTCAGCTGGTTCTGCTGCTGTAGGAGAAAGGAATCATTTAAAAGGATCATAGAATCGTGAGTTAAAAAAAAACCATCGAAGGCCATCTAGTCCAATATCCCTGTAATGAAGAGGGACACCTATAGCTCAATCGAGTAACTCAGAGCCTTGCTCAGCCTGACCTTGAGTGTCTCCAGAGATGGGAGATCCATCACCTCACTAGGCAACCTGTTCCAATTCTTCACTACCCTTATTTAAAATAAATAAATAGATAGATAGATAGATAGATAGATAGATAGATAGATAGATAGATAGATAAAATTCCTTATATGCACTCTAAATGTTTTTGAAGAGGTGAAAGGAAGTGCCTATACTCCCTTCCACCGATGACATCATCAGCTTTACTCAGTAGGTTGACTGTCTGGAGGAGGGGATGGCTTTTGGCTGTTTGCACTGCTTTTGTTGCATGAAATTCCTCTGCCTTTCCAGAGAAAATACTCTGTCATGGATGATAATGTTCATTGGGCCACCATCTAACTGAGGGAGCAAGATCAGAAGTCCTTCCTGAAAGTGTGGTATTAAAAAAAGGCTGTGAGCTGAGTGTATTGTGTTGAGAGCTATACTAAGAGCGTGAATCTGGAAAGATCAGTCTGAGGATGCTCTCCTAAAAATGGAACAATCCAAATCAGAAAAACATAGTATATCACATTTTAATAATACCTATTTTATTCTTCAGGAATCAGAATTCGTCAGTGAAGGTATAACACAACAAAGCTGTGATTGATATTTTATTGATTTTTTTTTTTTTTAATAGAGATTTTCAACAGAAAAATAACATTCTTTCAGGCTTTGATATTACTTTAGGAAGAAGGAGTGGCTTCACTTGTGGGAAAAGAAAAGAGGAAAGATTCTGAATTTTGTTCCTTTATCTGGTTCAGCAAAATCGCAGTAGGGAGGAAAGAGTAAACAGACTTCTCAGAGGTGCTTAGGCATTGAGTCAATATCTGAAGAAATGTCTAATTTTGATATATTAATGATATATTTTGATATACATTTATGTTATAGCTCAATCCATCTGGCTTTATGGCTTGAACTGAGAAAGAGAATAAAATCAGATAAAAACTTTCAGATATATCCTTGTCCAAAATAATTGGGAAATACCTACCTTCAGTGCAAAGCAATCCATTTTGAAGTCCAGAGAAAGTCCTTTAGAAATATTTTATGTCCCTTACAGGTGACTTATTGCTGTCGGGAATTATTTAGTAGTATCTATACAAAGCTAGAATTGTATCAGAAGAAGGGGACTCTCCCCAATTTTACAATCAGTTCAACAGTGAAATTATAGCAATCATAAATTGTTCCCAGCTGTCCCTGCAATCTCCACTTCAGCACTTCACTGTAGGGAAGGCAACAAGTTTTGCAACAATCAGTTGCTTTTATATCTCTCCACAGGCACATAGACACTGTACTAGAGCTCCAACTACATTACTGACTGCAAAAAAAAATAATTGGTAAATCAAATACCAAGCAAAATCACTCATATCCTATCCACCACTCTCATTTAAGGAAGGAAGCTATTGTTGAAGTACTTTCTTTGTCTTTTACTCCTTATGTATCTATAAACCAGCAGCTCCCTCTTGATCTTCCTAACCTCTTCTCACCCCAGATGCTCACTCTTGTGGGTACCATTTCTCACACTGTGTGACCCATGGATTCTATTTTTGTCAGTGGTCATTTGCACAGACTTCTTCCCAGGTTCCCTCTATTCAGAGCCTCCTTACTTCGGGCATTGGACATCATTGTTTTCATGGTCGTTACTTCCTTGCTCTGAATGCTTTTTCGAATTCCCATACTATGGTGCTTTCTGGAATGAATGGATCTCTGGCTGTCAGTGATCAAAGCTGTCAGTTGCTGTTTATTTCCTCACCTCCTCAATTTGGCTCCTGGGAGGATGTTTCAACAGACGTTTTAGAGAGACAGAAAAAACCAATATCCTATTAAACTAATGACCCTTGGCTATGCTATCTACAAATGAATGCAGGCATAGACAATTGCCCGATTTTCTACTGAGGGCCTGTGCATGATGCTCATGCATATTTCTGAGCTCTAAAACGTGCATATAACTTGAAGAAAAAAAAGATATCATTTCCATTTAACAGTGATTATCTGAATATAACTATAGAACTCCACTATTATTATTATTATTATTATTATTATTATTATTATTATTATTATTATTATTATTTTGCTTATTGATAATATTTACAAAATTCATGGTCAGGTTTTCTGGTGGTGAGCATTGGTGGCTCTTCTCTTCATTTTTTTCAGATTGCTTCTGTAAAGAACATCTTTTATCAGAGTTGGCTTTTTTACTAAATCAAGAGTCTGTGATAAATTTGTTTTGACTTGCTATTACCAAACAAGTTTTTCTATTCAGAGCAGCAATAGCCTCTTTCTTTACGACATATAGCTGTAGTGTGTCACAGATCCAACTGCATCTTCATGTTTTATGGTCACTGCCCAAATATTACTGGTGCTAACAAATGTTTTCTTCACTACCAGTATCCTGCTTAATAAGATATATTTAAAACATTTGCATTAAACATATTTTTGGGGAGTTTTTTCAGGAAGTTTATTGTAATATATTAGATGAGGGATGGTGGGAACCATGACTGAGAAAAAAAAATATAAACAGAGCTCATAGGAGTTAGAATCAAAAAGATGGAGAAATCTATCTTATTCACATTGAACAGAGTAAATGATTAGGAATATCCAAAAAGCTGCTCAAAATGAGATTCTTAGCATTAACAGAGGAACAGTGATCTGAAACAGAAAAATAGATCATCTCATAGAAACAGCAGTTGTATTTGCATTTGAATTAAGGAGAGGAGAGGAGAGGAGAGGAGAGGAGAGGAGAGGAGAGGAGAGGAGAGGAGAGGAGAGGAGAGGAGAGGAGAGGAGAGGAGAGGAGAGGAGAGGAGAGGAGAGGAGAAGAGAGGAGAGGAGAGGAGAGGAGAGGAGAGGAGAGGAGAGGAGAGGAGAGGAGAGGAGAGGAGAGGAGAGGAGAGGAGAGGAGAGGAGAGGAGAGGAGAGGAGAGGAGAGGAGAGGAGAGGAGAGGAGAGGAGAGGAGATTTCTAATCAGGAACTTGCTTTAGCAGGGGGGTTGGACTAGATGATCTCCAGAGGTTCCTTCCAACTTCTAAAATTTTTGTGATTTTGTCAATCTGGGAATCACTGGACTCTAAAGGAGGATGAAGGTGACTGTGCTGGAAGGATCTAAAGAGAAAAAAGTTTCTGGAAGTCAAAAAATGGTAAGATTTTGAGAGAGATAATTACCAGTTAAGATAAAGGTAAGGACTGATGTTGTGTTAGGTGAGGAAAAAATACTTCACTGGATTATTGCCTAAAAAGTCAAAGCACTAGAAACTTAAGAGAAGATCCAAAACAGTGTATAAAGTGGGGAGAGGGAAAGAGGAGCTGAAGATGAGAGAAAATATAATGAGAAGAACTTCACAGTTAAAGTTAAGAATATACTCAGCATTTTTAAAATTGAAAAGAGGCAGAAAAAATAACAGTTGGAGAAGCTTGGGAGTTCACTTGACAGTTTTTAAAATTTATTTTTATATGCATTAAAATTTATTAAGGAGAAAGAGAAGCATATTTTTATTGCTAAGGGAAATAACTAAAAGATAAAGGGAAAAAGAGGCTAGGATAAAATAGTGAAGTATGAATGTAGCCACACTGGGATTTGGAAGATGGAGTTTGACAGAGCCAACAGAATGGAAATATGAGGACACAAGGTAGCAAATGCTGAGGAGAATGGGCTACAATAATCTCTATCTGTGACAGAAAAGCATAAGGACGGTGGTGGAAGGGAAAGGGAAAGAAAGAAGGAACTCAAGTCATACCATGTTCATTAATTTTTTCCTATGAGAAATTGTCCACGTTACTGGGAATGACAAGGAAACTTTCTTGTTCTTGCTGATTCTTCTTAGCATTTTATAATACGTATAACATAGAAGCTAATCAAAATACTGAGGATTGTAAGATTATCTCTTAAAATCATGGAGAAAACAGATTTTATAGGATTCATCAAAAGGTTATACATGTGATACAACTAAATTTACAATGGTTTGAATAAACTCTCTATTAAAACATGCATTAAAATATTAAATACAGATCATTATTCACTGTTTCCAAAACACCGTCCATATGGAAAAGCAAATGAGAGATCACAAGAATGGTTTAAGAATTATTATTGATTCATCCCAAATTAGGTTTCTTATCTGGGCATAGATCTATTATTACTATTAAAATAAAACATTTATCCTCTTGAGTACACTCTTGTTTTGTTTGATTTCAGATGATGTCTTGTACCTACCAGTGTTGTACATCCATCTTTTAATGTGCATGTTTTGGCACAATTCCTTTTGTTGAGCAATATATCGATATGCTTTCAAGGAATGGAAGAAAGATGTGTGGCACTGCACTAGCATCTGCACTATAATATTTTGAATACATTGGAAATACCAAATAGCAGGCTCTGAAATATTTCAAGGCTTCAAGTCTGAATTAAGGGAAAAAAAAAAAAATTCTTCTAAATTGTAGTAGAAGAAAACAAAAATTAGGGTAAAATATTCTGTACCTCAGTGTGTTTGCATGCATTCAGCATGTAGAATCCAATGTTTAAAATGATAGCTGCATTTGGCCTAGCCATTTACCAGCTGAAGATGCTTCTGAGATATCTCTGCAACTGGTTACAATTTTTTATATTTTAACAGAGTAATATTTTGCTTGATAGCCTTGTGTTCCTCACACAAAGGACAATAATAATGCAGCAGAGATGAATAAAGCAACTCAGATAAGGAGTATATCAAATTCATATCCTGTGCTACGTCAGAAATCTGATAGGAGATTGAATTTATTCCCATGATACAGATCACAGTTACGAAAAGCTTTTCTCTTGCTTCTGGACAAAGTAATGGCACTGGCACATGAGAAAAGTTACACTGAGGTAAACTGTATGATTCTAAAGCCTATTAGCTTCAAGAGAATGCTAGAATGAATGCTTCAATGCAGAGTCTTACAACAGCCACTTCTGCTTAGCAAAATGCTCATTCTGATACGTCTTGTTCAGCTGTGGAAGGAGTTTCAGCCATAGTCTTCATCAGATCAGTCTAGGCTACTGTATCCTGGACTGCATCAGAAGTTATGTGGCCAGTTTAGGGAGTGATCCTGCCCTTCTGCTCTGAGCAGTTGAGACTTCACCTGGAGTATCACATCCAGATGTGCAGTCTTCAGTACAGAAGAGACACGGACCTGTTGGAGTGTGTCCAGAGGAGGGTCACAAAAATGATCCAAGAGATGGAACACTTCTATGAGGACAGGCTGAGAGAGCTGGAGCTGTTCAACCTGGAAAAGTGAAGGCTTTGAGGAGATCTGATAGTAGCCTTTCAGTATCTAAAGCCTAGGTGTAAGAGAGAATGGGACAGACTGTTCAGCAGGGTCTACTGTGATAGAACAAGGGGAAATAGTTTCAGACTAACAGAGGGGAGATTTAGATTGGATATAAGTAAGAAGGTTTTTACCATAGGGGTGGTAAGACACTGGCACAGGTTGCCCAGAGAAGTGGTGGATGCTCCATCCCTGGAGTCACTCAAGATCAGGCTGGACAGGACTCTGAGCAACCTGACTGAGTTGTAGGTGTTCCTGTTTATTGCAGGGGATGTGGACTAGGTGGTCTTTAAAGATGCCTTCCAACTCAAATGATTCTATGTTTCTATGAATGTTTGATCTGGGACTTAATCACACAAAGATCCTGTGAGGCAAATGCCTTATCTGGTGAATCACTAACTGATTCCTCTCAAAAGTTGAAAGGTTTTCTGCAAACTTATTGATAAGCTGGTGTGTTTAGGAACTCTTAAAAAGGAGACTTAGTATCTATAAGCCCTTGGAAAAAACTTTGGTTTTGGACATAGTGCAGCACAAGGAGCTATAATTCAGGGGAATGTACAGTTTTTCAGATTGGATCAGGTTTGTGGTAGTGTTCTCTCTGTGCCTTCTCCACAGATGTCCAGCCTTGCAGTCAGAAGTTGGTGGTCCCACAGTGGTCAGCATGAAGTCACCCTTTCATTTGTGAAACTCCCTCATTATTCCTCCTAGTTGGAAGTTGGCTTAAAACCCTAAACATGAGGTTTTCCTCTCTGCCTTGTATTTTTAGCTTTCACTATCATAACTTGGAGCATTCTCAATATTCATATAAATATCCAGTTCCCCATGGATTTTTGCTAAACTCTTGGCCTTAGTGACATCTACTGACAATGATGTATTAAGTTTAATTGCACGATGTCTGTTTTACTTGCTTTTATGCATTTTCAATTGGCTGCCTTCAAATTTAATCAAGTGTACTAATCTGCCACTGCATTATTTTAGCATGGCTCATCCTTTCTGAAATTCTTCACTGTCCTTCTGTATTTGACTAAAACCTAAATAATTAATGTTATCTGTAAATTTTACTGTCTCACTGCTTGACTCCTATTTTAGAAAATTATAAATACATTAAATTGTTCCTGGATCTCTGATGCAGCCTTAGAACCTTCTACTGCGAGTGGTTCACTAACACGTCTCTCCTTCTTTCTGACTCTTGGCTAGTTTTGAAAGTAGAACATTTTCTTTGTTGTTTGTAACTGAATTGTATCCAGTACATTCTCTAAAGCAGTTGTAAACATATTCATTGAAACTTCTAGATTCTTCTGATAGATTTTGTCCACTTAACAAAACAGGGTAAAATAACTGATACCTTACACTTTAGACATTGAGGATACAATAACTGACATATGTCTCACAAACACACATGTAAACATCCCTTATTATGCCTCGTACTCGTCTGTTGGAAATCTTCATAGGACCTGTAGGAATTGTTTTTCTCAGGTCTTGAGAGACAAGATACTTTTCCTTTAATTATTTTGACAGATGCCCTCTTAGGCTTGTTTTGGGAATGAGCATCCCAAAGCTCTGTCAGCAAACACCCTTTAAACAAGAAAATTCGAATTTCTTTTCTTCTTAAGTGTTTTGTTTAATTAATCTGAATTTCTATTAGATAATTCTCCTCTAAGCAAGAGTTCTTCGAAGCCCATTCTTCACTGTGCAGTTACAGGGCCCACCTGTGCATCCATCCGCACAGTGAAGTCTTGGTGTGTGGATTTGATGCACTACACTTATATGAAATCATAATGCTATAATAAGGTACTGCATATTGTATGAAACTAGAAAATGAACCAGACATGAGTTTCATTGTTACTCTTTAAAAATGTTTGATGTCTTACAAAAAGTGGGGCAGGTGACCATTTTCCTATAAAGAAGAATGTCCTCTGCTGTACACTCCCAGTATTTTCCAAATCATTGTCTTTTCATACAGTTCTCAAATACCCTTGGGAAATAAACTGTGTTTTTTCTCTTTTACTCTACCACTTGTTCAGAATGTTACTAAATTAAAAATTGTACAAAGTACAGCATGAAAACCAGCAAAGAATCAAAAAAGTATCTGTTATCTAAATAAGCATTTTTTCCTCTTTGTTTTAAAATGTTCACACAAAACCTGTATTAATTTTAAATTACTAACTTGAGATAGAAATGTAATAAAATGTTTTGCTAATGCTTTGTTATCCTTATGGCTTCGACTCCAGCTCAAAAATGCAATTAATTCTGTAACTTACACTCTGTGGCGGATGTCATTCAAGCTGCGACAGCTTATTGGGTAGTTAAAAGGATAAAATCAAGTAGTCATTCTACTAATCCCTTTACAAGGAAACAGCTTTATGCATAAAAAGTGGAACTTATGTGGTCATTAGCAGATGCTACATCAAGCAACCAAAAATACACACATTTAAATTCTTAAGCACAATCTATGAACACTACACAGATGGTTTCCAAGAAACTGTACCTAAATTGATTACGATAAAAATGATCTGCTGCAATTGTTTCTGTCAAAAGGGAGAACAGAATTTGTCCCAATGTGTCGCTCTGCCCACTCATGCAGAGAACCCAGCTGCTGAGACAGATGTTGCTCTAAGCACTTTATTTTAGGGTCATTAAAATGGTTACAGGGGTTAGTCATTCATTGTTTTATAAATTGTGCTTACTAGCTGAGCTCCATAGATGCTAGAAAACTTCTTTGTGGTTGATCAAAAAAAGTTGCATGTTATATCACATTTACCTTATGCTGGCAGTAAAGCTGGCTGATGCACTTGCATAGGACGGGATGAGAAAATAAACAATTACTTTTTCTGTTTTGTTTAGACCTGACATAATACTGGTTCCTATTCTGTAATCAGCAGAAACACAAAGGCTGTCTCAAAGGCATCTATCTTTCATTTTAATTCCTTTAACCATTAAAGACTTTGATCTTATGAGAAAGGAAAAGGTTTAAGATCAGTTGATCAGATCAGTGCAGAATTGGTCCGTCTACCTCCCTGCTGTTTTTGCAAATGCTCCTTTTTGGCAGTTTGAGCATACTCAGGCTTTACTTAGAAATATTTGGCTAAATCTCTTCACTGTTGGCAGGTTCTATGGTTTTCCATGGCTCATCTAATTCAGTATTGACTTAGCTGTGTGAGTGTGATGTATTGGTGCAGCAGCTAATGTGTCAATGAGAAACAGAACAGTAAAAAGATGAGGCACAGTGAAAAACAGCAAGGATGGCAGATCCAACTCTTTTTCAGATCATACTGTAGCCTTTTATAGCCTGCACTACAAAATGTAGCCAGCTTCCACTCCTTTATTTCATCTTTGTCCCTGAGCACTTGTTATTATGTCGATATTTATCTTCTCTAATTGGTGGCTGAACTCTGGCAAACAAATTTCTAATTCTGGACAGTAATTGTCTACACAATCTAACAGATATTTTTCAACCTTTCCTTTAGAATAGAGTCAATCATCTATGAGAAACTAGCAGAAAGTATTAGTATTGTTTGACCTGCCTCCTTCAAACATGGCTGCTTTGGCCACGGGTTGACTTCCTGCACTTTCGCAGAGAAATGATTTCTTTTACTAATGAAGCTTAATATGCTTCATTTAGATAGCTGTGGACTATTCACATTTAGCTCACATAACTAAACAACCTAGTATGTCCTCTGCTTTGAACATGCCCAAACTTACATTTTTTAATTAAAATCAAGATATCCTCAGAAAAGTCAAAACCTAGAAAAATGAAGCCAACTCCAGCCCACAGATCTGGCCATTTCTGAAGAGAAATCCCATAGTACATCACCTCAAAACCAAACCAAAACAAAAAAACCAACCTCAAACCCCAAGTCTACAGACTGGGAAATGAATATAAGTATTTCTTCCAGAAAGTAGAATTCCGGAAAGTTCAGTGAGACATTCACTCCTCTCAGAAGTCGGCATATTTCATCCACTTCATCATTCAGTGCAAGCAAACTCAACATTACAAGAAGAAATTCAGCCATGAGAGCCGTATTTTTACCTGATAGTATGTTAAAATCTATGAATTATATTAGTTTCATATAAATTTGAATTAAATTCAATCAAAATTGTATTTTTATAACACAACAAAACCCTTAAGCAGATTATCTTCTTTTCTGCCCCCCAAAGATTTCTCAATGTTGTAAAATAGGTTCACTCATAATCTGCACCTGTATCTGAAGCAGTATGGGATCTTTCATACATAATGTTACCTTATTACAATCTCATGACACTATATTTATTATTTTCTAAGTAAGGTGTTAGAAGATGTTTTCCCTTCAAAATAAGCTTCATAAGATGCAAAACTGCAAAGTGAGTGCTCCCTGGACTGTATTAGAGTTACAGAGACATGTTTGATTCACAGTCTCCTGTTTATGTACACACTTTTCT
This sequence comes from Phasianus colchicus, assembly GCF_987193195.1. Lineage (NCBI taxonomy): Eukaryota > Metazoa > Chordata > Aves > Galliformes > Phasianidae > Phasianus > Phasianus colchicus. Next base: position 95,107,039 of record NC_143437.1, on the reverse strand, counting down.
CCTCTGTATTTGTCTTCCTATATTATCTTCAAGATGTCAACTGCCACCTACTCTGCCTATGTGTAGGATTCATTATATAGATTCTTCCTATTCTGGAAAGAGCTTCTGGGAGGTAATGCAACATTAACTATTAATGTGTGCTCTCATCTTATGATACATTTAATTTGGAGAATAGATTCAGTGAACCTATGCAAGACTTTTGGATTTGTGGCAGAGCCACACTTGTGGAAAAGATGTTCTTTAACACACTGGTGTTTCTGCATTGCTCACTGAAGAGCATAAAGATAAACGTCCTGATGAAAATGCAAGTCTGAGTTCCTAAAAGAGTTTTTGATATTCTGCACACCAGGCATGACAACATAAGGCTGCTCACAGCCTGGGTGTCACTCCAAATTCCATTATACTTACATTAGATTCTGTTTGTTCCTCCTGCAAATGCACTGACAGATTTTTGCAGCCCTGTACATGGCTTTTTTTAGAGTATGAAATGTTTGTAGTTATTTTAGCCATGGAGTTGCTAAAAAATTATTAAAGAAAATCAAAGTTCACTCTCATCTATCCTGAATTAAACCAAACAACGTATTCCTCTTTTAGAAACTAATGAATGGAAATTGGCTAGGAAGCCACTTGCACTGAGATGTCTGGGGCTGCAAAAGGGGTGTGATTACTTGATTAACATGTCACAGTGTTTTTCCTTGAAAAGCCATTGTGATACCTATCTCCGCTATTTGTTTTCTTGCTTTCTTTTTTTTTGTTGTTGCTGTGTAGTGTCAAAGTCTCAGCTAAGATGGGAAGTAGTTAGATAACATTGTGGAACAATACCTTGAAAAGCAAAGATTTTTATGTAGAATGGGAAAACACACACAGACACACACAAAGACAAAGATAAAACCCAGTTATAGGAATTCAGTGTGCTGGCACTATGTCTTTTCTCAAGCTGACATTATTTAGTGTTAAGATGAGCAGCTCCTGATTTAGAGCATCACAAAATATAGCAGAAGCACATCTGCACTTAGTCACACTGAATTGTGCTATCAGCCTAGTCTTCAAAAGTGAATGCTGAATGCTTAGGCTTAAGTCTCAGATCAAGAAAATAGTTGTTTGTTGTTTTGTTGTTGTTGTTTTTTGCTTTTTGGTTTTTTGTTTTGTTTTGTTTTGCTTTTGCTTTCTCTGAGCTCTCTTGGTTTGTGACTCAGGGACTTCCTCTGGTCCATCTATCCTCCATGGTATCTGCAAGTTAGAAATACTTTCTAAGGTATCCAGGGAGAAATCATCCATGCCATAAATGCCTTAATTTGAACAATACGGGGCTTTAGCTACTTTTCTCTATTTTCAGTTTTTTGCTTCTCCTAAAAGAAACTATTTACAGTGGAACAAACCAGGCCTTGAAGCTTGAAGCTTGGAACTGCACTTTGGGCACTGAACCTTAGATTATTCCCCTGAGATTTCTCTGTGAGCTCACATTGCATGTGCCCTTTCCCTCATGTACTGTTCCCTTATACCTTCTCCAGTACTGTGTTCACATGATGACCACTGGTGTTTTTTAATGACCTAGACTCCACTTTTCCTTCTCCCCAGTTCTTCTACCCCAGAGGAACCCTGCCCGCACTACTGTATGTTAAGATACAAGTCTCGTGTGAACACATGGGAGGCAACACTTTGATCATATATACTATCTTCTTCCTTTATTTAGTTCATACAGCCTGGACAGGTTTTTATACATAGTTCATACAGCCTAGACACTCCACTTGACTAATGCCAAGCAAGTGTGCTTTTGACTAAACTGTTTAGGTGCAGCTACTTTATTAAGTCTTTGAGCTCTTAGAATATCATTAAATGAACTAATGTATCCAGTTAATATTCTAAAGAGAACAGTATTTTATGCAGAGGTATTTTTGAGGAACAGAGTATGTAAAAACTGAGTGATGCTAAATAATCTTAAAGTTACCAGCTAGAAATAAAGACTGGGTGTCCTAAAGTTTAGGAAATTGATCACAATTCTATGTCCCAATCTTTAAGATGCGATCTTTATTTCATTTATTAATATTAGAACATCTTGGATAATGTTGAAAAGTCTAGAAGGCTTTTATATGATCTTACAGAGATTCTATACATATATAAACATATACGTGTATATGTGTATACATATATACATATCTTCAGTTTGAAGCAAAACCAACATAAATCTACCAAAAATACATGCCTGCAACTAAGCTAAGGGCTATTGCATGTTTATGTAAGTGTATTAACTTAGACCATATAGTAGCTGGAAGACAAGCTGCAGTCACCCCACAGTTCAACTGAAACAATGTCCCCTTGCACTCACCTATGCCTTCATTGTTGTTCATTCTCTCAGCTTAAACACACACAAGTAAACAAAACGAAACAATAGCAAAGAAACCCGAGATCGAATATCTGGTTAAACTTAGTTCATGTGGTGATAGAAGAGGAAGAACACTAATACATTTGGGCTACCCATTCACCCCTGGCTGAAGGATCTGAATGCACCTGTGACTGCGTAGGTGTGTTTTTCTACTCTTGTTGATTATCTTCTAAAGGTTTCTGATGGAAACCACATCCTCTCACCCAGAATCGGGAGGTGTTTATTAAAGTCGCTGTGAGCACACAATGAGCAGCCCTCGCCCCAAAATATATCTGATATAGACACGATTGTCTATAATTTCTCTTTAACCGAATTGTAAACATGACCTTTGCAAACCAACAGTACTTTCCAAACTGAAAAATTGTCTCAGCTGCATAACAATGTAGTGCATCATTTTGCAGTGCTATGCACTTTCACCTTTGGGTAAAGTAAATTCAAAATGCAATTGTCTTGATTTGGTAATAGATGGGACCTGTTTTTCATCAGTGCAAATTACTCTCCAAAAAGCTAAGTGTGAGACACTCAGATCCTTTTTCTTTTAAATAGCAACTTTAATGCTCTGGTGTGAAAGTGATCACCTTTGACATCGGAAAGGTCAGGAAATTAATGAGTAAAAATCCCATTTCTTCTGCTAACCATTCCATTTTCTCTCTCAGAGAGGTTTCAGGTCAGTGCTACTAATGTTGAGGACTGTGAAATTTGGACTGAAGGAATTAATAAAGTAAACAAACCAAATGAGATAATGTCTCTTCTTTTTCCATTCCAAGTGAACTAGATTTGGCAACCGATGTTTTCTGTTGTGTTATCAGTGAAACTGGTGTTAAAGATAGGTAAATGAAGCTGAGTCAGTAGATTTTTATCTCCTTTCTTTTTTTGTTGTCATTCTTTCTTTTGCTATAAACAACTTGTATATATTAAAAAGTATGGAAAACAACCATCAAACAGCATTATCAAGTCAGTGTGGATGTCCAGGACTAAGACCATGATCACAGGAGATCTCTGTTTAGTTGATGAACATGCACAGACTTTTCTTGACTCTATTTAACACATGAAATTATTATACAAGTAGAACTGGTAGTGTATTTTTTCAAGTATCGATTCCCCACTTTAGATACTTTTGGAAAGTCTGTTGCCTTTTTTCTCCACGTTGATCTTCCATAGTGGCATCATATATATAAAATATAGTGGCTTTTTCACTGTGGAAGTTGCTCAACTTTCAGCTGTCTTCTGACTTGATGAAGGATTGACACAGGGGAGCCTTTGGGGCCCTGAACTGTTTTCCCACCTCTCAATTGCTGTAAGATGACAGACAAGATGGATAAGCCAGAAGGAAGCCATTCACCAAACTACCTGCAAGCTCTTCAGCTTGGGTCATTGGGGGTGAAGTTCTCAGGCCCCTGGTAAGACATATATAATCATTTTGCAGTCTCAAAGTTACTACCAGAATATTCACGCACTAGTAAATGTGCTAATAAACATATTTATCTGAGGAAACTAAGAAAGGAGGTCAACGGATTCTTGGTTTGCTGGCAATAAGTGGAGAGGCACTTTCAGAGAAGTACTGACTTTGGGTAGCCTGAACTCTGAGCTTGGGTGCCTATGCAAAATTTCTGGAGTTAAGCTCTTGCTGTCCTTCTTTCAACTTAGAAGAACACCTGTTCATTCTTTTTTATCCCTTTCTGACTCAGCATTTAAAGCAAGGCACAAGAGAAAGTGATTGCTTTACTAGTTTGGGGATCTATAATATATTTAATTCAGTGAAGATGGTGGAATGATCCAAAAACAGGTTTAAACATTTTAGAACAGGTTTCTGATAAGTTAAAAAATAAACAAAATTTCCAATAGTCAAATTTCTGGAAGAGAAGTAGTCTAGTATTGGTCCATCACGGGGAATTTCTGGTAGTAATAACTACAAGATATTCAGATGATGAAAAGATAATAAGGTTGCTTTAAATTGTACAAAAAGGAAGTGGTACAAAAAAGCCTAGTCAACAGGAAGCCAGTAAGTTATGGGAAGAAACGAAGAAGTGGGAAAAGGAACACGTGCCATTATATACAAAATAAAAAATATTTATTTTCCCTATTTTTTGAGTAGCATCCAATGTATGGCAGCAACATTTCACACAGTCTCCTATTCCCAGAAAGCAATTTTACTGTCAACTCAAACAAAGAATTCAGTGCTAGCGAGAGTGGTGTACCCGCTCATCATCCAAGCTCTGCAGCTTTCCCATACCATGTTTCTCCAGCTGTAGAGGGCACAAGGTTATAGATCAAGTTATTATTACCTTCAGGATCTAGTTAACAAGATCTGATGAAAGCTGGTTCATAATATTTGCTTAATAATGTTATCAGGATGAAGTTTATTAAAAAGAGGGGAGTGAGCAGGCTGATAAAGCATCTTTTGAATTAAGACTTACAGTTACTTTGGCAGAAGAGAGATGGTAATACCACCTAACTCTTGCACAGAAATTTTCATCCAGAGATCTTAAAGCACTTGGAAAAGACACATCAAGGTAACATGTGGAGAAGCAACTGAGCTGTATCACTGATGTGATGAAACTACCATGCTGAGACCACAGATTAGCTTTGCTAGGTTCCTGTAAACAATGGAAGTTACTAGTTACATTGTCACTGGTGATAACAATGGAAGTTACTAGGATTGAACAGCCCACTGCTATATCCTGAATACACCTGTGCTGTGCTTTCATGGAAATAAAGGAACAGTGCTTTTGCATTGACAGTAATGAGTCTAATGACCAGTCCTTGGTCCTGTGACCTATTGTAGGACTAGTGATTCTGTCTTTTTCAGGTGTAGACAAGGCAATAGTACACTATGTATTACAGAGACTTTCTAACAAAATTGATAACCGATGCTTGCTCAGCTTGGATACTAACACAGATGTTTGGTTGGTATAAGTGGACAAAGTTCTGTTTGAATTTTTACTTCTAAAACATGGGTCCAATGTGGAAAGACTAAAGAAGTTGTTTATTTGCTTATGTACTCCATGTGATCTGTGCTATATGATAACATCATACAAAGAAGAATATATTCTTTTAAACAGTAAATTGTATTCAGATTTTTTGTTGTTGTTAGAATGGATCATTCTCTGGAGATATTCAAGACCTGTGTGGATACCTACCTGTGAAACCCGATGTAGGGAGCCTTCTTTGGCAGGGGCGTTGGACTACATGATCTCTGGAGGTCCCTTCCAACCCCTACAATTCTGTAATTCTGTGATTCTGTGATTTACAGAATTCTGTGGTTTGAACACTGTGCAGAAATATCTGTAAAGCAGCTAAGTGCATATCTATGTGTCTAATTTCCTTGCAATACAGAAATAAAAGCTTTACAACATGCTCCATTACTATGGCTTGCTAACTTTGCTTATGAATTTTAAGCATTTTGCCCAGTGAGATACAATTTAATTTTAACAGTACCAGCACACACTACAGGATGATCTAAACGGAATCACAGAATCACAGAATCACAGAATCACCAAGGTTGGAAAAGACCTTTAAGATCATCCAGTCCAACCATCCAACAAATTGTGTCCCACCAAAGAATCCAGGCAAGTTACTCCATTTTATAGTAATCGTGTTAAAGGGTTTCTATTTTTATTTTCTTTTTAATTAACGTCCAATATCTTTGCATCCCAGTAGCGTTCTGTCATTCTCTGTCTGTTTTTAGGTATGGACTCAAACCTGTCCTCATGGAAACAAGTCTTAAATCACCACAATGTGATTGTGATTCATTGTGAGTTATAAAATGTCTGTCATTATATGGTTTTCACTGTGGTATTAAACAATCCAGTCCTACAACTGCACAGGGATGGGGAGCTTACTAGCAGCGTACTCAAACTGAATAAGGGTTGGCTGAGCAAAGCCTTTGAGATCTTTGATAGTCACACCACAGCTTTGCTGTAATGTTATTGAAGGAGAGAAAGGTAGGCTAGATGCAATGACAATTAGTTATTAGTCAATGATTAGTCAACGTGTGGGAAATGCTAGAAGGGTAAATAAAGAAGGTGATTTGGTTTTGTTGCACTTGGGGATTATTTTATAGCCAATGAAGTCAATGGTGAAATTTGGACAGAGACTGCATGTTTGCTTCACATCAGCTAACAAGCAGCTGTCAGATGATAAGAGTTGTCAGATAACAACCTGAGCTGAATTTGAAGAAGCCAAATTTTGTAGTTTGTTTTTAATGATATAAGCTGTTTTTTTTTTTTTTTCTCTTTTTTCTTTTTTCTTTTTTTTTTTCCTGCTGTGTGAAATAGTGAGTTTTAATACACAACTTCAGAAAAATGAAATTTCTGCCCCCATTTTCCTAGGCAACTTAAAGGCATGTTGCTGCCACCTTAACTAATAGAAAGGTGATTAATAAATAGAAATTGTTTGCCTTCGCTTACGAGTAGATATATCTGTTGGCTGAGCCCACAGGATTTTATAGAAAAATGTCATAGACGAAACCAAACCATTATATAAACAATTACAGAATTGCAAAATCTCCACCTAAAATGACATGTTTGTTCTCTCTTTCTTCTACAAAGATGTTAAGGGGATTATTAGAAGAGTTGGTTTCTTCTAAGAATGATTTACTCTACTGAGATATTATTTGTCTGTAACTGAATCCTTTATTTATGAAGAACAGTGATCAAGAGAAAATATATCACTTACCAAATTGTTCATACAAATAATTAGGGACATAAGGAGCTTCTGAATATTGAATGGATTAGTGGCCTAATCCACCTGAAGATATTGAAAGCACATAAAATAAAATGGGAGATAGAGCAGATATCAGGTTCACAAAATATGAACTGTCTGACTGTAATGTTTTCTATGACTGTCCTCTGTAGAGTACATAATAAAGAGCTTTTGAGAAAACGCATGTGGCTAGTACTTATTGCTCTAGCCATAGAAAACTGGCCATACTGAGCTCAGTGTCCTGAAGAATTTTATTCAAATTCTTCATATATCCATATATTCCAGGGAAATTCAGCCATCAGATATAAAAACGTATAAAACAAAATGGAGATTTGCAGTAACAAGTTGAATGGCACTATAATCACAATCAAGCTGTCTTCACAGCAAGGGTCTCAATGGAAAAAGTATTTGTAAAAGGGATGCCATAGGCAGAATTCTCATTAATGAGGTTAATTCAGTTCGTGTGCTGAAATTTAAGTTATGTGGAATTTTCAGATTAATTCAAACAAACTTATTAATACAGAAATAAAAATGCAATAGAAATACAATGAATAAATATTAGTTTCATTTTGATGGGATGAATATAATAAATACAGGAGAATCAAACTGGTATGCAGTATTTCTGTTTTTAAGCAGCATGTTGAAAGATTGCATTGTCTTTATGAAAGTCTGCTATACTTATTAAAGTAAAGCATGCGATTTGCCACATCATTTTTGTTCTTTGTTTTTTTTTTTAAATTTCCATCTATCCAGTAACATTCTGACATGTTTCAGTTAAAATTATAGCCATATTGTTGTCAAATTGAAAGAAATTAGACATGTTAGAAATTAGAAATGTTGTCCGCCCCAGTTCGCTTTTCTTCCTAATGGGCTTCAGCTGAAGCTTTCAGTGTAGATGAAAATGCAGTGTGAGGCTGACAGTACATATGATTGAGCAGAACTTGTTCTGCTTCTACTCTCTGCAGGGGAACAATGGGCCTGATTTTAGTCAGAGAATCTGGGGCAGGCTCTGCCATTTGGCATTTTGCAATTGGTCCTGTGGGGCTCTGGGGGATTAAATGTACCATCCCTCTAGGCTAGATGGATTTCAGAGGATGACTGACATCTGGTGTTGAGGGAATGGGCACTTGGTTTTTCATAGCAAGAGTAGACTGTTCCAGCTGGAAAGGGTGCTGGGTCGGATGGCAAGGTGCAGCAGAGTTGAATTCCAAGGCAAGCTGATTATTTTACAGCTCAGTGAGCAATGCATACTGTGCTGGACTGCTCAGGGAATTTTCTAAGAACATTAGAAAGAATTTAAATGCTATGAATGACGAATACTTTAAAATATTTGCAGGGGATGGAGTTGACAGAATATTAAGTGGTCAATAATTATTGATCCTGCGTACCACAGTGAGAAGCTTTACAGTAAGCCTGCACTTTCTAGGAGATAACATTGTGAAGCATGTTTGATAATTAGCTATCCTTGCCAATAATTTGCACAAAGAAAAATAATTTGGCAGCTATTATCTTCCATCATCAGTCAGAACAGCATCAATGTGAGGTGACAGATGTCATTCATTAGTTATCAGGTACAGGTGATAATCATATTGAATCCAGTGTCAAACAACATGTTTGCTTTAGAGATGGTATAGAAATAAATATGTCCTAGGCAGTCTTACAGTAAGTGATATTTACTATACGTACCTCTTAACAATATAGGCTTGCAGGTATTCTCATCACCTCTGCATTTATTTAAGGTGGTGTTTTTCTTAAAATATCTCTGTTGTTACCACCTTAAAGACATTCACTTTTTCCTCTGGAAGATGAGAACTGCAGAATTCTCAAGTCTGAAGCATCACTGTAGAAATGCATTTCTTTAACACTGTAATTAAGATCAGACTCGCCTCTGAACTAGCAACTCATGAGTAATCTGAAACTTCATAAAGGTACTTTTTGATCACACTCATAATATCCAGTTAACAAAGTAAATGGTACTGTTCTGCTCAGAGTATATGCATTGCATAGACATTTGAAAATGTGTCCTGTAATAAGTAAAGAGTTTAAATACCAGATAGGGAAATACTTTATAAGAATTCAAAAACAATGAACACAATTATTTGTTGCAAGGAAGACCAATGAATTGCAGGCTAGGGAAAAACTTAGTTGGAGAAGTATATTTTTAAAACGAAGATGAAAATGTAATTTGACTGTAACTATGACACTAAAATTGGAAGGAGAGCAATACAAGAGAAAAGACTGAAATGTTTTAAGTGTCCAAGAAACATTTGAAAAGTAGGTTACTTTCAACACATTGTAGAATCAATATTTGGAAGTGAAGAAGAAGAGATTCATATAAGACTTGAGCATCTGTTTTAAGACAGTCTCCTGGACTTTCTCCTTAAACTGGTGAAGATGGGGTTAGGAGCCTTGAGAAGATAGCTACCTCTTCCTAAGATAGGTGCATATGTAGGTAAAATAAATCCCTTTCCATTGATGTTAGAAGGAGTTGAGATTACTAGTCAGACTAAACACTATTCTTTCTTTAGAATTTTGCTCCGAGAATGTAATTAGTCAATAGTGAACTGTAAACATCTAAAAGAAAATCCGTATTTTGGCCATGTCAAATCTTCCAGTCCAAATTTTGACTGAATATTTTATCATCATGTTGACAAGCTCTGGCTTTTCTTCCTCTGATTTCTGCTTTCCATATCTTGTAATTATATGCATACCAATTCAAAGATCGTTTTCTATATGAATTTATTTTACTCCAGTTCTCAGATTTTATACTTCTTTGAAGAATAAGGTTGAGGAATTAGCATTGATTTGGACAATCAAATCAGAACTAAAGTTAATGTCAAAAGTTCATCTTGTATCTGAGAAATGGCTACCATTCTTAATGTGTCTAAAATTTTGCACTTCTAGTTTGAGGGTAAGGAGGCAAGTGAAAGGGCTGGATTCCATTTCTTAGGCCTACAATTTATTAAAGCAAAAATTAATGCTGAAGTAGAGGAGGATGCCTACTGTAACTCTGGTATTCTAATTTAAACTAAATTCATTAAGTCAGCTTTTCAATAATGAATGATTTCAGAGGCCATATAGGAAGGATGACAGAAATGAGATGAACTGCAGTTTTTCATCATCCATCTAAAGAGTGAGATCTGACAAAAATTCAATCTTGTAAACGCTGAATTCTGAATTTGTGGAATTGCCTTCACTGTCCAGTAAGTACTTTGGTCTATAACTATAATCATTTCAGCTTGATTATGTTCTACTGGCAAGAACAGCTCTTGAATGAATTATCCAGTTGATGTTAATATACTCAGTGTCCACCGCTCTTCATTTTCAAAGGATTATACTATAAATATAAATGTAGTGTGCAAGGAATCTCAGGTAGTCTTTAATGCAAGCCAGTGCTCAAAGAAGAGTCAACTACCAGATCAGGCCAGGAGATACAGAAACTTACCCACTCAAGTCTTGAAAATTTTTGAAAAATAGACACTATGCAACCTTTGAAGAAAAAGGCCTCCTTATAACCAGACTCAATCTCTTTTTTTTTTTTTTCTTTTTTTTTTTTTCTTCTTCTTCTTCTTTTTTTTTTTTTTCCCCAAATCTGTACACATTTCTTCTTATTCTCTGGTCTTCTTGATAACCTCCCAGTAGATACTGGGGGGGATGTTAAGTCCCCCAGAAGCTGTCTCTTTTCAAGGATTTTAGATGCATATGGCCAGTACACTCAACCATACCTGGCTGGACAAGTGCTCCAACCCTGGCCATTTTGGTGGCCTCCACTGAACTTGCTCAAGAACCCAAGGACCCCAAACTGTATGCATTATCTAGATGTGGACAAAGAAGTACTGAGCAGATCAGGAAAGACCTGTCCTACTGGCTGCACTTCTGCTCATGGAGCATGGATGCCACTGGTTTTCAATTGGCCCATGTCCACCTTATGTACACTAGCATCTCCAGATCTTGTTAAGAGAGGGTCCTGAGTGCAACAAAAACATTACTGTCCTGCTCATACTCAACTGGGACCACTACACACTCTCCCTTACCAGGGTTGCCTTCTAGACCCAAGTCAGACTGTAACTGTACTCGTCTCCAGATGTCTTTAGTCCTGTCTCTTTTTGCTCTTAACTATAGCCCTGGTTCATCATTTGCCAAACTGAAGGCTGTTGCTGGACCCCATTACCAGCTCCTTGGAAATGTACCCCATATGTGATGGCTCAGACAGCACTGGGTCACTTTTGGTTTCAGCTCCCCAGCCCTGGGGGAACCTCCAGCCCATGCTGCTCTTTGAGAAGTTTCAGCCTCATCAGGAAGCCTCAGTCTGTATTTCTGCCAAGGTTTCTTTCTTCCCAGATGCAGGACTTTGCATTTGTCCTCGCTGAATTTCATAAGACTCCCGCTGGCCAACTCCTCCAACCTGGCTAGGTCTCTCTGAATGGCAGCCTTGCCATTTTCCTTCATAAAATATGTATGCAAAACATCCACATATATACATAAATGCAACACTGCTCTACATTTCCAAGTATCAAAATGGTTTAAGTATGTCACCCTTCATGACGATATATGCTTCCACTAGAACTGCAGCGTTAATGAAATTCTGTACAATTACTGTGCTGTCTACTGCTTTTGACATGTAGAAAATAAATCTCCTAATTTGCAAGTGAAGAATCACCCCTGTAATTCTTAGTTCTCCAAATGAGGATTACAATTACCACACAATTTCATTGGCTCAGATGTTGTAAAAGCAGAATAAATAATGCAGTAGTTACAGTTGTGTTTACTTACATTTGCAAATCTCTTGTAGGTATACAAAATTATTGAGGCTAAATTAAATTTTGCCCTTCAGTTAAGAACCTGGTACATTTGTACTTTGTAACAATGAGTATTTACCATTTTTACTGTATGTTATTCTACTTGGAAAAATGGTTTGTGATTCTTATGTCAAGAGATGAACCCTGAAGGTACCACACAAATCTTATTTTAGTGTTTCTGGATGCAGCAAAAGCATTATTTTCAATAAGATTACATTCTATGAGATGGGAGTAATTTAACCTTATATATTCTTTCTAGATATCCATACCACAGAGATCCAGAGTTCACTCCTCTTTCTTAGAGACTCACAAATTTATTCCTTGCAATATGGAGATTTTTTTATATATTTTTGAAAGATCTGAAATTCCAACATTTCAACACTTGCTTTTTTAAAAAAACCTATCTACCTATCTACCTATCTACCTATCTATCTATCTATCTATCTATCTATCTATCTATCTATCTATCTATCTATCTATTTATTTTTGTGAATGAAATGAGCGCTCATAAAAACTGTTGAATTTCTAAAAAAATAAAATATAGTTAGACAATGCCTTCCTGATCCAAAAGATTCAGGGTTAACTCCACATTCTAAATACAGAAAACTTCAAGGGTAACTGAAGGAACTGAAATCTTACGTCTTTCTGTTGAGCTTAGGGTACCTTAGGTATCAGTTAGGGAACTTCAGTTACATTTCTGAAATTAGTCGCAGTGAGCTGGATGTTTTTTCTCTGCTGAATATTTAATTACATGATATCAAACACTTGTAGAAAATGGGATAAAAGACCTTGGCTCTAAAGAAAGGCACTTTTCTGCTATGAGATTCTCATGTAGGCCTTTGCTTTGAATCAAGTGGATGTGAACTTCCTGCATTCCAGATGAGTGCCCATTGTGGTTTCTGCTTGTTTTTCTCTCCAGAAATTGGGATCTGGATGTGAGGTATATTCATGGTAAAAGAAATCATTTATGATAACAGAAAAAAGTCTTGAATTAAAACCCATTTTCCAGTTAGCAAATATATAACAAATAGCAAATAGATAACATATTTCTGAGTTATACTAATCATTTGCTGTTTTGAGATAGTATACAAGCATACATTGAAAACATATCTCTCCGCTCAAAAAAGAAGACAGAAAGCACCAAAAGGGAATATTATCTCTCTTTTACAAATAGAGAATGGAGATTTGAGAAAGTGCAATTAAGCTAGCTGAGCAAGACACAGTCTTTGGTAGAAACTGACATTCACTTCCATTATTCTATACCACATTTTTCTGTTAAAAGTCCAAGTTTGTTCCTTATAGTAAATTTGTGTAGATTTCTTGCAATTGGCTTACTCTAGATTGAATTCTAGATAAAGATTAAAGAAATATATGCTAGTCACAAAATAATAAATAAAATAGAATGATTTATCCACATAGCAAATTATGTTTAGGTGTATTTTTTTGTTTGTTTCTTTGTTTTGTGGACATAAAAGGATAGAGTCCAAGGAATTACACCAACTTTAAATCCACTCCTCAGTTTTATTTTTACAAATTCTTCTTGTCATAAAATTTTGTTCCAGACTAGGTTTCACATTGGCATCTGACCTCAGTCTGTTTGCAAACGTCTTCAGAAATAAAGAGAAAAGGAAAAAGCAAGTGCAGAACTGAACCTGAAAAAGTACTTTGAAGAGAATATCACCAAAGTCTTGTACAAGAAATGAAGCATTTTGAATGGTTTTTCATTCCTTTTCAGAGGGTCTGTGGAAATTATCTAAGGTTTATGCATGCTGCTTCTATATCTTGTGTAACAGTTTGAGAGACTTTATGATGTGAAAATTTAAAAGAAAATATCAATCTTCTTGCAAACATTTTTTCCCATTTCCCAACTGTCTTGTTATTTCAAGTGAACACTCAGCAGTACACACAATTGCATATAAATTCCTGTTCTTATACTGGCGCATTCAACTGAATAAGCCTTGTTATACTGCAAACAACATTCAAGTTTGGGGGATACAATGAAGATGATTTTTTTTTCATTATTCTTCTTAACAAAAACCTCATGAAATCTAGTTTTTCCATTTTTGTCCAAAAGCATTTTGGTAATCTTAAGCTTTATGTGACAGTATTACACAGATAATAGGCCAAACATTTTCCAGTAAAGCAGATTTTCATATTTAATGGGCATGTAGTGATGTCAACAAACTTCCAACTGGCTTCCCTCAGAAATCTGACTGGTCTCTTTCCAATATACTTTTGCCTTCAGATGTCTTTCTATGGTGGCTGCCCTGAGTTAAAGACTTTGCAGTTTCCTGCATCGCTATTCCCAGGCATCTTTGGCACTGAGACCACTCAAGGCTTGCTAATCCCAAGGCTTCTGATGGTCTTATAGCAGCAAAGGCTGTATGTGAGCAGCAAAGGCCCTGTATTGTACACATTAACAGGATTTAGCTTATACAGCTCACTTATGAGGGATACCTAAATCAGAAACTCTTCTTATTCTGTAACTGAGGGAGACAGTGATCCAGACAGCAGCTGAAATCTCAGCTGGATCAGATCTCTAGAGATGAACTTAATTTAAGTATTGTGTATATACACATTAATATCTACACTGAGATTTCTTATGTCTGTACCCCAAATTTTTTATTCTACTTTCTGAAATAGATAACTTTTTATTTTCCCCAGAAAATCCAGTAGAACAAAAAATGTTATGCTTTTTTCTTTCCATTTTTCAGACCTAAATAGATTAAAGCACTTACTCTCATTTTTCAAAGACAGTGACACGTCTGTGCCATCCCTCTGTACACAGGAGAGATGGATACTACTTTTCACAACTTAAAGGCAGCACACACCTAAAATCCAAGTAAGGAGGTAGTGACAATGGCTTCTGTTACTATTTCCAGTTTGTTCCCTTCTCCTTGCTGTACTTTGGGGTGGATCATGGGGGCTAAGGGAATTATGAAAGGAAACTCCTCTCTATTCCCCTGAACAGCTGGAAGAGTTTTTAAAGAACATAGGATTTCTGACTGATTTCCCTTGTTGTTGACACCTTGGAGGTTTGATTCAAATAAGTCATCCGAACTAAATAAGCACAAAACTTCAGGCCCTGAGTACTGATTTTGATCTGTGATTTGCAGATGTCCAGAACTGAAGGGTAATTTGGGTTTGGCCATAACACAGTTAGTTAGTATGCAAAGTCTAGAAATGTGACTATAAATCTTAGGTTTCCTCCTTTTTGCAGAATTTTGAGGGACGACAAACTACAGATACCACACAAACTGCCACATTGTAGAGTTCTAATCCTTCCACTCAGTCTTAAATTAAAGAGATTAAAAAACACAGGCACAAGAATGAACGGTCAGTCTTCTAAGTAGTCTTTTTTATTCTTCATTCTATATATTCATTAGTAAACAAAAACAAATAAAAAATGCTGATATGTGTATTTACTTGATGTTTAGCATACTGCAGTAAATACTGCAATATCATGTTTTCTCCAAGTTTAATTGGTACCTATTATCTTTAATCAATGTCTTTCCAATTTCCATTCTTAAAGTCAGCCTCCCTGGTCTAGTTTTGCTCATTTTTGTGCTACTTCAGCAATGCAAATCAGCTGCAAAACTGGTTAAAGTTGCAAGCCTGTTCAAGTACATAGCTGTTTTCCATTTATAGCATAGCTTGAACTATCTGGAAAGCAACTAGGTATGACCTATTTGCTTTTTGTTGCTATATTGCATGGACCATACAGTCCCTGCTTAGGCACTGGAGAGAGAAGTATGAGCTTGAATAATTCAAATAAAATGTCTGAAATCCCTTTTCTTGAGAGCTTGGCCAAAGCACGCGTAAGAAGTCAATCTATAATTTAAAAAATAAGGAAAACTCTGGAACAGGGCCCCTTTAAATTAAATATTATGCTGGTTTGGATTTTGGCAACCTTTGGGATTTCTTCTATCACTCAGTGATAGTCCACTAGTTGAATAAGTATTTAGCCAAGTTGTGATCCGATCCTTTGTTTTCCACAAAATTGTTGTATGACTTATGGTTCTCATTTGAGCATGTTTTTATATCTTCACAAGTTGTTGATTATTTTCTTTCCTCTTTTGTCAGTAGTATTTAATGTATATATTTTATGAGCGAGTTATTTTTTTGTTTTCTTTTGATCTATGTTTTGTTTTTAAATGAATATCTCTTTGGTTCAGCAAATTTCCAGTACTGTGGGCAGATTTCCTAGCTCCTTTTGATGTTTGAGAAATAAAGGTGATGCTTTGAAGAAAGATCTTTTAGATTGATTACTAGTTTCCACTTTTCATAGAATATCTTATAGTTAGACTTCATAGCTATTTCTGATTTTTGTCTGAGTATAGCAAACCATATTGTCAATTAATGACACACTTTTTGCTTCCACCATTTCTTGTTTTAGAATGTATTTTTACTAATGAATTTGTTTAGGATTAATTTGGAAATTATAATTTATTTTTATTTGAAGGAAGTTTTTTGTTTGTTTACTGGTATCTAGCTTTTCCACAGAAGTGATCCATAATCATGTCTCTGATTAAAATATGCAATTGTATTATAATTATTTCTTCTTAGTTAGAAGTTAGCATATTGCAAAAGTCAAATTCATTTTGGATCTCCTGTTGCATTTGGTTTACAATTTTGTTGAGTTTGGAAAGTTAATTTGAAAATATCTCATATAAAGCACTCAGAGTATTTAGGGATAAATTCTGGGTCTATTGAGGCTGGTGGTAAGAGTCTAATTGAACTCTTGCAGTGCAAGTTTTCGCTCTTGCTATATACCACATTTTGATATCCATCTTAGTAGGAAGTGAATTACATTCTGGAAGTGCTTCTTTCCCTATTGTAGATAGGAAGATAAGTTGAAGTGAACTCATTCAAAGTAACTGAGTCATCTATCTTTTCACTGCACTACAGACATATGAAATATATATAAAAACAAAGCCCTAGAAACATAGTGTACTTTTGTATTGCTGTATTAGCTTGGTTATAATTCAGGATAATTTTACTTCTTATAGAAGGTGGGCAAATGTAGTACAGAGCTCAAGAAGGCTTAAGCACAAAGAATCACAGAATCACAGAATGGCCTGGGTTAGAAGGGACATCAAACATGATGAATCTCCAACCCCCCTGCCACAGGCAGGACCACCAACCTCCCCATTTAATACTAGACCAGGCTGCCCAGGGCCCCATCCAATCTGGCTTTGAACACCTCCAGGGACGGGACATCCACAACCTCTCTGGGCAGCCTGTTCCAGCACCTCACCACTCTCATAGTAAAGAACTTCCACCTGACATCCATCCTAAATCTTCCCTTCCTTAACTCAAAACCACTTCCCCTTGTCCTGATGTTATCCACCTTTTCAAAGAGTTGACTCCCCTCCTGTTTATAGGCTCCCTTTATGTATTGAAAGGCTGCAATGAGGTCACTGCCTTCTCTTCTCCAGGCTGAACAAGTCCAACCTTGGGCTTGTTCAGCCAACAAAGCTGGGGCTTGCAGTTAATATGCATATATAGAGAGGGAAAATCACATATCCTTTCTAGGATATACCACAAATGTATAGGTCCTAGGCAAAATAAAGGAGTTGAAGAAAAAGAAAAGACCACAGACTGACTTAAACAAGAAGAAATAATCTTTCAAGACCAGCTTCGATCCAGCCATTAGCAACCTGACTGAGTTGCTGACAGCACTGCCCATGGCAGGGGATTGGTACTAGGTGGACTTTAATGTCCTTTCCATCCTAGCCATTCTGTGATCTTTTATGTTCTTTAGAAAACATTCCATGACCTCTTTGCATCTTACTCATTTAATTACAGATGGTAGTGTACATACACAGAAAAAGTGAAATAATTCATCTTTCTACACTGAAAGTGGAAACACGTTCCTGTGAAAGGAGAACAACAGTATTTCATTTGGCATACACTTTAGTAACATTAATAATGGTGAACACCTTTAGCATTATTGTAGTATAGTATAATCCAGTAGGAATTCTACTGTAATTAAACTAATTTCACCCATATTTTTTTCCTTTCCATTGACATTTCTCTTTCTTTTCTTTCTGGTCTGCATACAGCATGCATTACACATTCATTACAAAAGTCAGTGTCTAATATATTTTATATAAAAATTTAAAAGGGGAATCAAAGAACTTTGAAACTAAAGGGAAATTGTCTCTATTGGCTGGCAATGACATTTCAAATTTGACTATTTTCTAATTCTTCCCAAGGCATATTGATGTCTTAATTAGAATTCTGTCCAGAATTCTAGTGACTAAGGAAAATTAGATTCATCCTTGTCTAGACAAAAGAACAAGAGCATCTTTGTTCTTGTTTGATATCTACTAGGATGTCTCAGAAGTGAACTGTCTGTGTACCACTTCTGAAATGCCGTTCTTTAAGATGTTATCTCTGTCATCGTGGTATGCTTACCTGCCTTTCACCACTCTTTTCCCAGAAAGTTGTATTTCTATGATCCCATGCCTTACCTTCATATAATGTAAACGCACATCACGCTTTACATATTTACCTAAATTCCATCTTTGGTTTTGTGTACACAGAAATAAACAGAGTGGTATGGTAGGTGAAACAGCCTTTTTGGTTAGTAATTCTTTCTCTGATATGGTTGGTACAATCCTTGAGACCTCCATAATGTTACTAGAGATTTGGCAGTGCGGGAATCAGTATTCTAGCTAATGAAATCTTGGTAAATGGTAACTTACAGTAACAATTTTGAAATGCCTCTGAATATGAAATGTAGCTATCCAGCAGAGATAATAAATCCCTGAATTAAAGACCCAGCAGCCTACCAGGATGAAATATTCTGTGTTCTGGAGATGACGAAATTAAACTTACTCATGATCTAATGGTAAAGAAAAAAAGTTCAGAATCAAAACTTTCTGATAGGTCTTGTATTTTATCTCAGGAGTGTCAGCTGACATGGAAAAGTATAAACACCAGTTACACAGTGAATACTGACATCTAAGTAAATTTCTGGAAGCAGTTACTAACCAAATAGCTCTGTTTTGAAATCTAGGTCATTCAGCTGTAGTTAGGAACTGCACCAGAAATAAAGAAATCTCCAAGCTGTAGCAGCACACTGGAAAGCAGAATTCTGTTTTGATAAAGGAATGTGTCTCAACCATTTCATTCTGAGATACCTGGGGAGCAGAACAGTGTCCATTCTGTTGATAATTATGCAGAAATGGAAAGGAAAAGCCACCTCCCCATGGGAAGGAGTAGACTGGAGTTCTTATCTTGGTCCATGAAAAGTTTTCTGTGCTATATTTTTCAATGATAACAGAAAGGGTAAGGTTTAGATCACAGATGTCTTCATCAACAAAGTTTTCTGTAACACTGATGGAGATGTAGTCAACATAGTGAACAGGACCAATGGTACAGCTGCCCAAATTCCTACTGTAGGATCCCTAGCCTTACATTAACCTAACTCTTCTGTAGACCAGTCTAGTAGTTGGAGAAGGTGGGTGCCTTGTATAGAAATCTGCTTGAGTTGAGGAGGGCCTTGACTCCAGACTTGATGCTTCCCAGGTAGCTACAAATCACTAAATAAAGAATGGGCTTTGACTTCTCCCTTAGTCAGCAGGCAGAAAGGCAAAAGTGCATACTGTAAGAAGGATTGGTGCACATCTAAGAACTCACTTCTGGAAGCTGGGCAGGATGCCAGCATTTAGCTGCCTAAACCTGAAGAACAGAAAAAAAAAAAAAAAAAAAAAAAACACTTGGAAAGAAACAGCCTCTTTCTCTCTCCTTACAATCGCACAGTCTCTATTGGAAAATAAACATTGTTTTGCTACTAAGGGAATTCAGTTTCTTGCATTGTATTTTATGTAGGATTTAGGAAAACTGTTGTATCTTATGGACAAACTTAGATTGTATTCACAATCTCTTGAAAAAGTTTCACTGCATATCCAACTTATTTTTCCTTGTTTTACAGTTGTGCACACAAAAATTAAACAAAATAATTCTGTAAGAGAACAGTTTGTGTTTATGTTGGTAATGGTAATATATTTCTGAGTCAGAAATCTTACCTTATCATTACACATTTGCAGTGCAGCTGTGATGGGTTACCTCTGCTGCAAGACAGGTACCCAGTAATCTGGAATCTGTACAAGCAGAATGAAAGGAGAAGAGATCTTGCCATATGACTAGTAGGCAAAAAAGGTCAGGAATTATTTCAGCATTAAAATTGAACATTTGAAGATGTGTGCCAATGAAAACATAAATTTGGTAGATTTTTAAAGTGTTTCTGGAAGATAAGAAGCAGAAGGTTTTGATGTGCCTGTAAGGATGATAAAGCAATACCTTATTCTAACAGAGGTGGTAGGAAATACTGTTCCTGTGATTCATGCTGGTGCAACGTGTATACAATTTGCTCCATTTCCTATATATACTTGAAAAAGTAATTATTTGAAAGTGCCATTTGAATTCAGTAGGAGTTTTGATTTCACTGACTTCAAAACAGAACAAAACACAGAAACATAAATGAAAATATTTCTTCAGGCAGTGTGTGGAACTTGTCAGATAGTATAACCTAATAAAAAGTCTCCTTTGCCTACTTTGTTTTGTTGTATTTACTCTCCCTAGTCCCCTAAATATGCTGAGTCTGTGTATTATCTTCACTGGAATAAGAGTTCCTCCACCTCACCACTTCTCACTTTTATGCATTGTTTTGTGATGTTTCAGGCAGGTAATTCCAGGTGAGCAATGAGCTCACGGGAAAGCAAAATGCACAAAAATAAGCAGGCAAAAAA
This sequence comes from Phasianus colchicus, assembly GCF_987193195.1. Lineage (NCBI taxonomy): Eukaryota > Metazoa > Chordata > Aves > Galliformes > Phasianidae > Phasianus > Phasianus colchicus. The sequence continues at coordinate 95,086,394 of NC_143437.1, read as the reverse complement.
CAGGAACTGGTAACAATTATGTTAGTTTATCCTAATGCAATGATTTCATGAGAAGAAAACAAATGAAGTTTGACTCCCATAGCTTTGAGTCTAATGGCTATGTTTTCTATTGTCCAGAATGGTTGGAAATGTGGGAAAGATTTTCCTTTAATGAAGGTATTTGTAATATCTCTTGCTTGTGTTTGTTTTCTGACTTCATATGACAGCCTTTTTTTCTCAGTTAGAAACAACAGCAGAATATTTTCCTTTTACCTAGGCATTTTTCATGACATGTAAGAAGTTAACATTTGTGAGCATTCAGCCTTCTGTCAGCAACTGTTTAAATTGAATGATCACTTCCAAGATTGAGGACATGTAGTCAAGCAGACACATATATTCATGCACACAAGCAACCGAATGAATTGATTAAAGACATGAAATATAAAACAATACTGTTTATGAATAGCAAAACAAAAAGTGAATCCAAAGAAACAAAAAACTCACTAAAACACCACAGTGTAATGCACAAAAATCTCAGGCAACATATATAAAGAAAGCAATAATTCTTACAGAAGGTTATGTATAACAAGCCTTGGACAAATTCCCATACAGAATACCAATGATAAACCCACTATACTAAACCATATACCAAACAGAATCACAGAATCACAGAATTGCAGAATAGCCACGGTTGGAAGGGACCTCAAGGATCATGAATCTCCAACCCCCCTGCCACATGCAGGGCCACAAACCTCCTCTTTTAATGCTAGACCAGGCCCCATCCAGACCAACCGAAACAGAAACTTTTACTTTCAGGTTCTTATGTAAATAAAATTGAAGTACAATGCTTTACTGCTCTCAGAAATGGGGAAAAAAAGATAACAAAATTAAGAAGCATCAGATCTGAGTATTAAAAAGTAAGGGAATAGTTGAAAAATAGTATAGATTCTGCCTGGAATAGCCAACTGTGGCAGAGAAAGACATGACAAGCATATTCATCAAAATGAAATATAAGAAACCAAGGAGGAACAAGAATGTTTTAGGCTTCATAAACAGCAATAATTGGATTTAAAGTAAGCAAGGGGAAATGTAGTGTTGAGTGCCCATATGCAGTTCTGAAGAACAAATTCTAGTGGACTGTGCAATAATCTCCTCTTGAGGGAATGAGTTTAATATCCAGCTGATTTATGAAGATCCTTTCCAAAATTACTAAGATGATAGTGCAGGAATGAAATAACCTGAAAATGATTCCAGTGAATGCATAAGCTGCTTAAATAAGGCAAAGTGCCTGAAAACATGCCATAGGGAACAATGCTGCAATCTAATATATTAGGGGAAGGATTGGAAGAGTAAAGACTATTTTCCAGCGATCATTTCTTTATTACAGTATTAGTAAAAAAATAGCATTTCAAGTAAGATGTATGAAGAAAAACTTTTTTTTTGTCCAAGAGATCTAATTTAGGATAATTGTTGCCTTTCAATATACAGTGTTAAAGTAGACAGGGAGACTTCCACAGGTTTGCAATTAAAACCAAACTGTACATACAGTTCAGAGTTACTAGTATAAAGATGGCATTAAGTCTCTGTATATAAACATCCCAGAGCTGGTTCTGTCTGTGCTTGCCCATTTCCGAAAGCTTCATTACTTTACAAGGATTAAGGGCTCCTTTTTGTCCTGGTGTCAGAGAGAGGCTGAAAGACCATTCTGCCCTTCAAGGATCACAAGGAAGCTTTCAGCTGATGTAAAATTGATTATATTAATCCCCAAACTTCTCCTGTAGTTATCGCTATCTCTGAGATATTCAGATTGAAGGGAGCCTGTACCAGAGCATTGCATAAGTCAAGGAAATTTACATTCACAATGCAAACACAGGGAGAACCCTGAGCCCTTCAACAACATGTTGGAGCTTACCTGGTGTGACACTCATTTCAGCAGTGACACGCTCTGTGCTATGCCCTAAAGTGCCAGGTAGAAATTGCTATCAAGAAACATCCTGCTACTATTTCATTAGAAGTTTAACTAAATGGTCTTGGACAAGTCCTAATCAACAAAATTAGAGAATATTTTCTTCCTTTACCAGGATGATGTAAGGCCTAATTAACTGGTATGTATGAGATGCTTTACGATAATGAATACTCTAAAATGGTTACATGAAAAAGTTTTAAATAAACAATCATGTATTTTTACAAATCAGTGGTAGATCTTGGCATACATTATAAGATCCAAAGCAATGTATCCTTGATACTGTTCCAGCTGCTCCCTCTGAGATTTTATGCTATTTGCTCATCTTAATTTGAAAACTCATAAATAACATATATTCTAGTAAGTATAATATGTTCTCAGCTGTCAGATTAACCTTTTTTTTTTTTTTTTTTCTTTTTTTTTTTTCTCCTTTTACTTTTCTCAGCAACTGTAATTCTGGTACCTGAATGCCTATATGCAATTCTAGATGAGACTAGTTACTGATTGCGACTGGTGGCAAGCATACTACATGTTAACAGCCCATTTTCATCAGATCAGTGATGTAAGAATCCCTTATTCAGAAGGAGTCCTTTTGTCTAACTGGAAACAAAAGAATGGATTTGGAGGAGGTTTCTCAGGATAGTATCATTAAATGGAAATGATACCACATGTATCCTGATACCTGTACCAAAGGTATGTGACAGTGTGCTCATGCAATCAAAAGTGGAGGTGAATATTTTTCAGTTTAAAAAATCTTATAAAAATGATTTGAGCAAGTTAATGAGTCTTCTAGTCAGTAAGGTAGCCCGCCTCTTGCAGAATTAAAATGTTTAGCTAATAAATACAATACTGCGTAAAACATGTATAACGTACAATTTTACAAGGAGGAAATGAAACCATAGAATCTTCAAAGGGCTACAGTACACATCTTTAAAGTGATTGTGCTTTGTTGTTTTGTTTTTTTTTTTTTTTTGTTTTTTTTTTAGTGTAAAACAATTTTCTGATTAATCTATAAAGCAATAAATGAATACTTAAGACTTTGCATTGTGCTTTGAAACTCAGCCATCAAATGTCCTAAATAGTAAATTAGCACCCGCTACACATTCTTAGGATGAAAACCTGTAATTCCTTGTAGAGGTATCTTTGCTCTGTCAAACTAAACGTCCTCTCTGTGATGATGATTAGGTGGAAAATTCATTGTCCAGGTGCTGAGTTCTGCTTGCTAAAAAAATTAAGCAAATCACTAAGCTGCTGCTGCTATTGTAGTTTAATCATTGGTTTTCTCAGTAACTGACAAGCCTGTTTTCCTTCAAATGGCAGCAGCAGTGGCTTGCTTTCTTTGTGCTTCCATAAGGTTTAATTGTTCTCATGTTCTGACAATCGTAAGAACCCTACATGACACAGCTTGGATTGAACAATTCAGGGTGCTCTCTCATTTTTATAGTGACACGGGTAGCACTAATATTAGCAAAGTCACTCTATGCAGCAGCCAGAATTTTAAGTCTGTAGTGTATGTATTGAAATAGAAAATTTGTTTTAAACAGGAATTTTGCTGCTTGGAAAATACCATGTGGGAGGCAAATACTTTTAAGTTGAAAATTCTAGTGTGGAATCAGGAAATTTCAAATGACAGTAGCAAATCTTTTCTCTTAGAGAACCACTGGTTGTTATCATGTCACACATTCATGACTTCTCAACATTTCATGACGCCAAAAAAACCACAAATTTCTTCCAGCTGTGCAAAATATCAAGTGGACAATTTGCAAGAGGACAGTTCTTACACTATTCAAAATGGTGGATCTGATCTGGTGTAAAACACAAAAGTATCCCACAAACAGTGAGTTTTCAGTATAATACTTCATGCTCTACACATGGATGTCCAACATTTTGGCTTGCTTGGGTCACAGAGTGAAGAGGAATTGTCTTGGGCCACATATAAAATGTGTAATGTAGTTAACATATGTAAGTAAAAATACTTTTTCTTTTAAAATATTTCTTATTAAAATATATTTTTTTAAAAAGAGGCCAACAAAAACATAGAACTAGTAGTTTGGACACATGTGTTCTAATGAAAAACTTAGACAAGAAGAAGTCCCATCAACAGCACAGAGTGGACTCTGCCTTTTCTTCACAGCACTTGGACTTAAGTTTGATATGAGCTGGCAGGAGATGAGAGCTACAAGCAATTCAGATTCTCTGTGGAAAAAAAAAAAAATTAGTGTGGTGATACATTGGGCCCTATGATCATCTAGGATTATATTTACATATCTACAGCACTTGTCTGAATACAGCTGTATGCACTTAAGTGGTTTCCTAGGAATGCTGAGGAACACAAGGCAGACTGACAACAGTAAGTATTTGCAGTGAAGTCTCAGTATGTATGTAGGCTCCTGTGTTTGTGCAGCGAGTCCTAAATACTGCTTTCTCAATCTTTCCATTTTAAATATGCAAACTAGGAACAATAGCATTTAACTTCAGGAACTGTGTAAGATTTAATTAAAAGTTATCTCAAATTTGTTTGAAAATATTAAAAATGCTTAAATGCTGCCTAACAGAAAACTTACAGGGATAAATGGATTACAGCAAAAAAAAAAAAAAAATTCTAACAAGGTATAGTTAAGGAATATCACTCCCGTTTCCAAAATTAAAGAAGGTATTTTGTGTGTAGGAGGGGAGGTGGCATGAAAGGCAATCTGCTTCTCTCCTAGTCAGTCCCTCCTTAATAACTTCTCAATGTGTTACTTGATTGCTTGGAGCTTATGGAATCAAAACCTAAACTAAAACTTTAATAGAACCAGAAGTTTTTATTCATTTACCTAGGGAATGCCACAGTTGCTGGACTGTCCAACTAAATTACATAGCAAAAATGCATTTGATAGGAATTAAATTCTGTGGGATAGTAAGAAAGGAAACAAAATGAAAAGTAGGTTCTTGTTGTTATTTGTTTATTATATGTATTATTTTCTTTGTCTGTTCACAATGACAGTTTGTTGTTAGTTTGTTAATAATGTGTTATCCTTCCAGGTGCTCTGTTCCCTGTGTTACATCTACTCTGAATGTCTGCACTCTTCTTGTCAAAATAATCTCTGGTGGAATCACTGCAAGCATTTTTCCTACATATATATTGCCATATACCACTTGCCAGTTTTTTGTTTGTTTGTTTGTTTTGATGGAATATGCAAAGATCAGAACATAATACAAGGTGCCAAACAGTATTTGTCCTTTTACTCCTGCACTGCTCAAATATTGTTTCACTGAAGCTGGAACTTTTCACTCATTGGAAGGATTTGTCAAGTTCAGAGAGTTCATCCTGATCTGACTACAGGTATAGTCAGTTTTGTGAGTGTATGAATTTTAAGAGTGTATTTTGACAAATGCAAATTAAAGAACCTGCTTTTCTCTATTGACTGTCCTTAGGATGTTTTGTAGAAATCATAGAATCATAGAATGGCCTGGGTTGAAAAGGACCACAATGATCATTTATTTTCAACCCCCTTGCTATGTGCAGGGTCACCAACCACCAGACCAGGCTGCCCAGAGCCACATCCAGCCTGGCCTTGAATGCCTTCAGGGATGGGGCATCCACAGCCTCCTTGGGGATCAACTCTGTCTCTTTCAGAAAAATGATGCCTTCAGAATTTTTACATGATTTATGAGGTAGAGTCTTTTTTCTTTGTTTTTTTTTGTGTGTTTTTGTTTGTTTTTGTTCAACACTAATAATGGCTGTGGCTTTAGAAAAACACAGTTGCTCTGAAACTGCCATGTGATCAGATGGCTTACGTTGTGCTAAACAAATGGTCTTGAAAATACTTGAAATAAAGCACATTATTTTCAAGTGCTATGAAGCACATGGGCATCTCACAGAAAAAGAACTATTAGCTGAGGCACCAAGAACAGCTTTAATCCACTCTCCCTATGAGCTCTTATGAGCTCATGGTTCAAAGGGCACTTTCATGTTTTTATATTAAGCACTTAGAATTCTTTGTGAGCAAAAACTTTTATAAGGATTTTCAGCTTTTAAAAAGAGCCTTTCCAGGATTTCTGTGAGATTGCACAAGCAACATATCCAGTCCTCAGAACAATCCCTCAAAATGAATAAACTTTGACATACAAGTGCCTATCACATCTTGAAAGCGTTTAGCTTTTGAGAACATTTTGTAGAAGAGTTTTTTGTTATATGAAACTTTCAGCCATTTTCCCATCCTCATCCAGCAGCCAAAATTATTATCAGACAAATCTGTGCAGACCTCACAAAATAAAAATGGAGGTGTTACAAAAGGTGAAAGTTCAGTTCTTCATGTTTAAGTCAGCAAGAGCTCTGAGTTCAAGAGAAAGATTTACTGAGATCTTCAGTTAGGAGTAAAGGAAGAAAAACTTATAGGGCACGTGAAGCTTATATTTCCAAACAAGTGTTAACAAATCACAGTTCATCTAATTTAAAATCTGTATAAAATCATTTAGATAAAATGCATTTAACAAACATCAAAGTTTTACCTACTTGCAGTAGATAACTTGAGGCACAAGTATCCAATGTAAGTAGAGTAGTTTTAGCCTTGTAAAAATTATGAAAATATTTTGCAAAGTTGTTTCGAAAATTTCTCTTGTACTCCAGGTGAACACTGATGGGATCACATTAATGTCTTTGACTCTCTGAGTTTATCATTCCTCACATTAAAATTAATGTAATCATTTTGGACTTCTTAACAGACTTCAGAGAGTCTTCACAGTTTGTCTTCTCAGAGTCACAATGTTATTTATGCAAGGTCTTTTCCAGAGTCTCAGATTAGTAAAGATTGGGACTTACAGTGGTAAGGTCACTGTAATACTGAGGACAAAAGAGAAACACATCTGGGAAAGTGTCTGGTGTCTTATGCCGAGTAATTTATTTTATTGGATAAATTTCTTCTGCTTTATTATACTTTTTTATACTGTATGGCTCCTGCTCTCATAAAAAAAAAAAAAGAATAAATGCTGCAACATATCAATATTGTCATCTGTCCTTCTATAAATATAACAGCCCAGAAATTATCTCCATAAACATTTTATTTTCTCTGTCTCAGGTTTGGTAGTTCAGGCTCACCGAATCAGATTTAGATGAAGACTCCTAAAATATTTTGAGTTCTGCTCTCATGGACAACAATTTTTACCCTTTGGTCATTTCAGATTTCTGGTTCCATGGAGGAAAATCTGTAAAAAAGGCACCACATCCCTGTCTTTTCACAGAATGATCCTCACAAATAACACTTGCCTCAGGACAGAGGATGCAGTTAGGAAGTGCCACTCAGTACCTTGCCCACAAATAAATGATCTTCCTTGTCATTTGGAGTTTTCATAGTCAATACAAGCTTTTAATAATAAGTAGATTACCAAAATGAACATACATAAAACATAAAATTTAAACATCTAAGCACAGATATCAGATTCTCTCTAGAAGCCTGGCAGAGCTTCTTTACTCTATTAGTTACAGAGAGAACTGATGATTTAAACCAGTTCTGAGCAGCTAGGAGCAGATTTTAGGAAATGCTATGCTTTTTTCAAGACAAGGACTACTTGTCCATTAGAATATAGTGTTACTAGGCATTCCTCTAAACATCTCTTTTCCCATTTATAAATTTTATCCAGGCAGAACAGAGAAGTTTGGCTATTTTCTTAGGGAATTCCTGGCATAGAAGAACAATCCAGTCAACACAGTGGCTATAAATCCTTAGTCAATGGACCTCAGAGCGTGTTCAGGTCAACTCTGCTGGACATACAAGGACTGGAAGATGTCCAAGACAAGAAGGTGTCTAAGGTTCGTTTGCTGTTCAGCTATACAGTGCCTGTGCAATAAAACTGCATAGTCTTTGTGTACTTTGTTGCACAGCACTGTATAGCTGACTTGTCTGATGCATATGGAATGTATTTGGATGCACAATACAAATGCAGGCTCCCCATAAAGCAATGCCCAATACGCTGGATAAATCCCAAGCACATCAGACACAATGCTTCGTGCATGTGCTCCTATCTGCATCCAAGAAATTCTGAATTAAATTCTGAATTAAATAAACCTCATTTGAATATAAAACATAAGACAATCATGGTCATTGTAAATTTCCTTTCCTTTAATGTATATTACGGGCTTCTGTGACAATGAATATTCCTTCTATTTCATTTCATTTCATTTCATTTTTTTTTTATTTTAATTTTGTACCAAGGTGACTATATTTTATTCCTATGATTTTTTGTTGTTCTTAAATGAAATATTTCAGGGATAAATGTTTACTTAACTCAAAAAAGTGTTTCAGAACTCTGAGATTTTTGATAAAGGTAAAAGCCAAGGAAGACATTAATAACTAAAGTGAAGATTTTCTTAAGGGAAAAAATGAGTAAGTAGAAAAGAAAATGTCATCCTAGACAAGATGATGGCACGAATTCAGTTAAAGGAACCCTTATATCAGGATTTGCTGTATATGGAAGAAAATTTGGAACCTCCCTAGACCTGTTGTTGGAAGTTTAGAAGAACAAACTAGTTGAAAGATGAAGGTCAAAGACATAATAGGGATTTAAATGTTAAGGAGATATGTTAAAGTTTAAGAGTCAAGCGGAGTAGCACTGTCTCTGGGTTTAACATGATTATTTCTGTACTCTATTTTTCTGTGGCAGTAAAACTACTGACCAAAATTGTACTAGATTCAAACAGGATGTGGTAGTATTTGAAAAAATAACTAACAAACAAACAAACAACAACAAAAAAGATTAAATGGTATAGATAATGCGTCACATTTAACACTAAGATTAAGTTTCCTTTCACTAGGACATCCATGACAGACTTGAATCATAAAAATCTCTCAACATCCTTTCTGCAAAGCTTTGGCTACTGTTGTGACTGTAATGGACAGTTTCCTCCAGTAGCCATGGGACTGAAATCTGCTTTACAAAATTCATATTTTACCTTCAATTATGATCTGTTTTCATCTTTCTTTTCTGCTAAGAAAAAGTTTCAAAATAAAATAAAATAGAATCGCTATCTGAACTAGAGTTCACTGTAGACTGGAAGTAAACAGTAGGCATAAATGGAATACTGTACTGAACTGTACATAAAGGAATTTTGGCCCAGGCTGTAATTTCCCTAGGTATACAACAAGCATCTTGAAACTACATCTTGTGTGTCAAAATATTTTTCCACATCAACCTTAAGACTGGAAGTAGTTCTTACATAATAATTGTCACTGATATTTGTAGATTTTTCTCCTTTTACCACCATTTTAGGCAGCATTTTTTCTTCTGAAGAATTTACTTAAGAAGATCAGCACTGTCTGTTAGCACTATTGCATAATATTTTAGTGTATCTTGGAGGCATATAGAGCCTGAGTGGATAGTTACTTATCCCAAAAGGCTGGCTCTTGGCTATGTATGATTCTGCAACTACGGATCAATATATGGAAGAAAAAGTGAATGGGGGAAGGGGATATAAGGTTATGTATTCACCCAGCTGCTCTTGAGTCCATCTAGTTGCATTTATTGCCAGCTAGAGCCACACTACATGAAAGTTTAGTAGCAGCATGTTTTGGGAATCCAGTCAGATAGAAACAAATGTGGGATCATGCTCCTAGCTTCTTCTGATAAGAAGAGGTAGAAATTCTTAGTCTCAGAAGAAAATGGCCTTTTCATCAGAGTAACTTATCTACCTTCTTGATGAATCTAATGGGTTCCAAGGACTGAAACTACTTTGAAGATCATGGGACAGGAGAAAGGAGAAAGGGAAGATTTAAAGCTAAAGAGAGGACAATGCCCCACCTAGCTTTATGAGTTGCTTTCTGACTAGGACTATGTTATTTTTTATCCTAGCTTCAATCCATCTATTTTCACCCAGTGGACAGTCTCCTATTGTCTTTATTATGACTGGACTAGCTTGCTTGGAAAACAGAAGATAAGTCAGGGTGTTGATGCCATTCTCAAGAAAGCTGCAGCATTTGAGCCATCAGGACTCAAAAAGGAGAGAAGCAGAGAGATGCTTTCCAATAGATCAGAGTTTCTGGAAAAATACACATATGTTTTGAAATACCTGGCTCAATGACAATATGTCTAAAAATTCCATATGTATATGAAAGCTCACCCTCAGCACGACAAAACGCTGATACAGTGAACAGAGGGAGGCCCAAAACTACAAATAGGAACAAAATACCCCCAAAATGAGACTATGGGATGGAATTTCCGCTGGAGTATTTTGTCATTTATTTTGTATGGTCTAAATTAACCAATTAAACGTTTCAGAAATAAAATTATTTGGCCTGTAAACTGTGTAGAATAAAATGTTTGAATAGCTGGGTTCTATAAATCAACCTATGTAATATAAGACACGAGTCCTGTTTTTACCTACCCTTTCAAAGGATTAACAGGGAACTGGCAAGAAGAACAATAATGTTGATATGAGCTTCCAGCTGGGACTGATTACAGGCTACAGCCTAATGCAGTAATGTTTTGTGCTAGCACAACAGTTTAACTAGAGAGTGCTTACAATACATATCCTCCACCTTCTGCCTCATAAGTGGTGATATAAAGAAAATGGCTAATTTTGTTGTGATTTTGATCTTTGATCTTTTAAGTCCCCAAATTAATTGTTTAGCATGTGTGTTTAAATTAGCGTGCATGTGTAAAACACATCTTGTGTTAATAGTTTGTTTCCAAGCAAGTATTTTGCTTGGATCCCATTCTCAGACAAGTCTAACAAATGGTGTGAAGTGATCAGAGTGGGCATAGATGGAAAACATAGGTGTTATTTATTTCCTAACCAGAAGGAATCTAATTCTATGGAATTTAAAATAAAAAGTGGCAGGGATTTATCAACCTGTATTTCTTAAAGATACTCATGATTTTGTAAATTGAGAAAAAAAAAATATAAGGTAATGTTGAAAGTACAACTAATGCTTTGTTTAGTGGACTGAGACTTTTACAAGTTGTTTTTATCAAGAGGTGAATTTCTGAGATAGAATCACAAAGAAGGAAGTGTGTTTTAATATGTGTCAACAGATATTTCAGTCAAAGACAACAAGGATCAACTGTTCTTGTCTAGTTATTAGTATTTCCAGAGATATATTTTTGACATTTTTTTAGGTTGCTGAGCTTAAAATGATTTCTGAATATTGGAGATTTGGAATAATTACATACACTCTGGAATGTCAAAGAAAATGCAGGATTTAAATTAATATGACAAACTAAAATGTTGGCACATAAACAACAAGTTTCACAGAATCACAGAATTGTAGGTGTTGGAAGGGACCTTTGGAACTCTTTGAGTTCAGCTCCTTTCTAAAGCAACTTCCCTACAGTATGTTGTAAAGGAAAGAGTTCAGGTAAGTTTTGAATATCTCCAGAGAAGGAGACTCCACCAACTCCAGTTCCATTGCTCTGTCTCAGTAAAGAAGTTCTTCCTCATGTTTGTACGGAACTTCCTATGTTCCAGTTTTTGCCCATTGCCCCTTGTTCTGTCACTGGGCACCACGGGAAAGAGCCTAGCCCAATCCCCATCCACTGATGAGTGGACTAGATGATGCAACCCAGAAAGCCAACTGCATTCTGCATCTGAAGATGTGTGACCAGCAGGTCAAGGGAGGTGATCCTGCCCTCTGCTCTGTGCTGGTGAGGTCTCACCTGGAGTGCTGTGTGCAGATGTGGAGTCTTCAGTACAGGAGAGACATGGACCTGCTGGAGCACATCCAGAGGAGAGCCATAGAAATGACCCAAGGCATGGAACACCTCTCCTACAACAGTAGGAATTAAGCCAGGAGAAGAGAAGGCTCTGGAGAGTCCTGAGATTGGCCTTTCAGTATTTAAAGGGGCTGTAAGAAAGAAGTGAGCAGACTCCATTGTGATGGGATGAGGGAAAATGGTTTCATACTAATAAAGGGGAGATTTATATTGGATATAAGAAAAAAAAATCTTCATGATAAGAGTAGTGAAAAACTGGAATTGGTTTCTCAGAAAGATAGTGGAGACATTCAAGTTCAGGCTGGATGGGACTCTGTGCACTTGATGGAGCTGTAGGTCCCTGCTCACTGCAGTGGAGTTGGGCTAGATGGCCTTTAAGGGTCCTTTCAACTCAAATGATTATCTGATCCTATGATCCTATGATTCTGTGTCTCTGTCAGTGCCTCTAATACAACAAAGCCTTTTAACCGCTTCTTGTAGCTCAACCACTTGTAATAAAAAATCACCTATCTATGTGCATCTTGTGCAGACACTTCTTTTATCACCAGGGGAAAGCTTAAAGTACACAGTGCAACCAAACATCTGAAACAAAGTCTCCTTTTTTACCAGTTCTATATGGACAAATGCATCAGACATCTCTGGGAATTTGTCAGTAGGAGCACTGTCTTTAACATTCAGGTGTGTTCCCAACACCATAATGACAGAGATCAAGGGTGCATCTTCTGGCTGTGAACCAGCAAGCAAGGTGTAGCACTCTGCCAGTGCAAACTGCTGCGAGCATGCTGCTCCCAGACAAGAATTGTTATGATTACAAAATCCATGGTGCAAATTGCCAGTGGCTAAACTGCAGTGTTATCTGAAGTCTTGTATCACTAACTAGGTACCAGAAACTGACTGCAAACTTTTCTTCTAGTATTTAAGATACATATGCAGTACAGAAAAGGGTTGTTTTCACATGGAAGCAATACAAAAAGTGTAGTGTTTCATGCTGATATACTTTTGGAAGCAAATTCATTATTTTATTGTTAGAGTTTCTTGAAAGAATGTGGTTGCAGTTGCAATTTGAATCAAACTTCTCCATTCTGCCCATATATGTTAAGTAGATGTAGAATCACAGGTCATTCAGACACTGTGGGTATCGGACTCCTTTTTTCTGTACTCGAAAGAACTGGGGCAGAGCTGAAATACTCAGAGATTTCTTGGGATGCACAGAGGTAAAGGTGCTAGGATCTGGGGAATCAAGGTAAAAACAGGCAAACAAATACAGATGCAAAGTACTGGAGGTTAGATGTACACTGGATATTTTGAGCTTGGCTTTTGCATTTCAGTTCTTTCGCACACCTGAGTCCACAGGATGTAGACCTATGGGAAGAGAAGCAGAAGCCATATTACAGAGCCATTCAAATAATCATGTTTTTCATTCTATTAGTACACATAAGTATTTCTGTCAGATAATCATTACATGATACAGAATGTATATGCAGTTCTCAATCTTTTGGGTGCAGAAAGAACTGTGTGTTCCATACGTATAGGAAATGTGAGAACCATCTTCCTACAGAGAGATACATTTAACAATGATTGCAGGGATGCAGGGCTCCCCTCATCCTGTCACTACATGCCCTTATAAGAATGAGTTGGAACATGTTCATTCTGAAGTCCTGTATACATGAAGTCTTTTATTTTATTTTATTTTTTTACCACACCTTGACCAAACTGTGAGACTCAGCTTTCATCAGTTCCCAATATCTACACATGTGATCATAACCTTTGCAAATACTGTTCTACACAAATAGAAGATAGCAAACACTGATGGTATTGTTTAAAAGCAGTATAAGAAAACTGAATTGACAAATGCAAACTTCATAACTTACAGTGCATGTTTGAGAACAACTGAAAGATGCCTGTTTAACAAAGGAATAGTTGTAATGAGAAAGCTATTCACATGATAATAGGCAATTTTTCAGCCAGAAGATTTTACCACTGGACAAAATCACTCGATCATCTGTTCTTATGTTCTACATGAAACACATAGAAGGAACTCTCAAATTGATTTTCTCTAAAATGCTAGGAACTGTAACTGCATTGAAATCTATCTTTTAGGGTGAAACCACAAAATAGAGCCTTGTAGTAAGGAGAGGCTCATGACTCTTAACATATGCAGAATATAACAAGATAGAAGGAACTGTTTCCATCACTCCATGCCCTAACACAACCTAATGCAAAAGAACGAGGGCACTGACTAGAACGCATTCTCAAGACACATCCAGAATCTTAGAATTTGCAGTATATTCTAACTAGTACTAGTGCCACATGGCTTGTTTGAACACTTCAGGCACTGAGTTTTTCAGGCATAGCAAGATTGTGCAGTAAAATGGGATGTTCTAAAGCTGAATCTGTTATTCTGAATATGGAACATTCAAGCTTGCTTTCCCAAGGAAATGAAGGTTATGTAATGGTATTTTCTACCTTCTTGTCTGTCTTTGTGATGCAGTGTTCTTTTTACTTCCCCCAGGTGAAAAAACCTGTTAATAAGTTTGAAATAGAATTGATGTGAAGCCGGCCAAACAGATCAGGAGAGGATTTAGGGGAAAGGGAAAGAAGAAAAGTGCTAGGAGGTCTCTAAGAAGCCTGTAGCAAACTAGGTCTCATTTGTTTTTCTGTTCACAGAACAGTTTTTTCTTTAATTGAAGTGATCTCTGGCCCTCTCTGTCCCTGAGTCATATCCACATACTTGTCTGACAATAAGTGCTTTCTATTTACTACAGCAACAGAGCCAAGATAGTTAAGGACAAGAAAATTGGATTCTATTCTTCCTCATGAGTCACTAGTAAAAATGCCAGCTATGCAACTGTACAACCTTTATTATCAAAGATAATAAATATAATGTAAGGGAAAGAAAACAACCAATTTTCACATTCCAGGCTTTGTGTGCACTTCTGGAAGCTGGAAAGTTTCTCTTCATGGCTATAAACTGAACACATTTGTACATATGGGATACAAATGGAATCAAATCCTCACTCTTTTTTTTTCCCCTGACACTTGAAAATTCATGAAGTAGAATATTTAGCTATGCATAGTAAAGGCTGAAATGAACTGTTCTTCAGTGCTGTATAATAGTGCAGTAATAGTCTACCTTAATACCAACATGAAATGAAGAATATTGAAATAAGGGGGCTAGACGCCAGGTTAATATCAATACTGTGCCATGTGGCACAGCACTAGTGCCACATGTCTTGGTCGACCGTTGCAGACATTGAGTTTTGCTGGCAAGAGCATAGAAATACTGGGCAGTAAGATGGGACATTCTAAAGCTGAATCTGTTACTCTCCGAATGAATCATTACGTACAACTGGAAAGCTGTTAGAGACTAACTTAGCATCCATATCTCATTAGAAGCATCTTCAAAGTGAATATTAATTACATCTTGGAAAACGTCAGGTTTTGAGCAGTTGGAATGACAAAGTAGGCTAGTACGGTGGGGAGACTTATCTTGCCCATCAGCTACCAGTCTTCTGCTTATGTTCCTTTGGACATCTTTTGCTTTGCTTTCCTGTTGTTGCCAAGAAAACACTTCCATATCGCTGTACATACTGTACAGGACACTGCATACGCATGTGCTGTTTACAGAATAAGAAAAACAGCTGATATCAAAGAATTTTCCAAATTCCTTGCTTTTTCTCAAAATGGAAACAACAACAAAAAAAAGTTATTTATTCAGTTGTTGAATGACTTTGGGTTTGCAGTGCAGAAATTAAAACTCCGGTATGATGAGCTGGGGACTCTATTACATGTTTCATACAGGATGTTGGATTAAAAGATCAGACCAGTTCCTAATGTCCTTAAAAACTGTTATTCTACTTGTACAGTATTTATTAGCAGCTACTGTATTGTGCAGTGATATTTTTATCATGGGAAAGTTGCTTCACTTTTACAGGTATACACTCATACAATTATACAGTGTGGTAACGGAGAACAAAGACTGCTAGAAAAAAATTACACTGTGGAATAATCTTTACTATTTTGGGAAAAAATGTCTCAAAGGAGTATATCACAAGTTGATCACTGTTCTTGTGGTTTGTATCTTAGATGAGATCATGTCAAGTCTGGCAGCAAAATGCCAGGCAAAGTTTGTTGAAACATAATGGTATTCTACAGACTCCCAGAGCACAGACAGAAAGTTCTTGAATGCTTTTGCTGCACTTTGTGATTAAACATAGGGTTATGCAACAACTCAGCACTCTAATCCTTTCAGGGCTCCTGCTGCTGTCTTCTGTTCTTGACAGATTGTTAGAACATCCCATTTGAACCAACCACAACAACCTAGAAGGCAGAAATTACGAGTTTATCACTGATTCATGCAAATGTACATTTGCGTATTATTATTATTATTATTTCATGGGTCAACAGAAAAAAAAAAAAAAAAGAGAAAAAGAGGAACAGAAGGAAAACATATTTTCTCTGACCTTTCTTGTGGTATTGGAGGACAATGGACTTACTACTTTCCCTCTGCTCTTGTTTGTGCAAATTGGATGTTTCCTCACTGTTAAAAATGTTCTTCCATGCTAAATACCAGAGTTCAGACGTGTCCAACAAAGAGTTTGTAAGGATTTTTATCTTCAGAGAGGAAGAGTTGAGAGGAATAAGGTAATTCTTCTAGATATTTATTGATTCTCAGAAGTTAAAAACCATTTAAAAAGGCAAAACAAGCAAACAAACAAACAAAAAAAAAACATCAACAAACCCAAACAAACTTCTAACCCATTTTTGTCACATCCTTCTGAAATGTTTTTAATCCTCCATCTCAAAAAATCACTTTACAAAGATACCAGCTGGTGATGTAGCATTTGTAACGTAAGCAAGGCATGGTGTGCCACTCACTCATCTCATCTCCAATCCATAGCCAACTCCAATCCTTAGCAACCTGGAAAGGAATTCATTGTAATTAGTGCATTGCATGGACTGAATGCTTTTTCTAGAAATGATATATTTCTTATATTTCTTGTCTATTTTAGACAGTATTCTGGAGACTATTTTTCTTTTAGCCTTCAAGGCAAATAGGTAAGTACTTCTAAGGAACAAGGCCATTAATTTGTCCATCAATTTGCACTTGCAGCCCAGAAGGCCAACTTTATCCTGAGCTGCATCAAGAGAAGTGTGACCAGCAGGTCAAAGGAGGTGATTCTGCCTCGCTACTCTGCTCTCATTAGACTCCACCTGGACTTGTGTCCAGTTCTTGAGCCCCCAACACGAGAAGGACATGGAGCTATTGGAGAGGATCCAGAGAAGAGCCACAAAGATTATTAGAGGACTGAAGCA
Organism: Phasianus colchicus; assembly: GCF_987193195.1. Taxonomy (NCBI): domain Eukaryota; kingdom Metazoa; phylum Chordata; class Aves; order Galliformes; family Phasianidae; genus Phasianus; species Phasianus colchicus. The sequence continues at coordinate 95,069,449 of NC_143437.1, read as the reverse complement.
CCCCACCTGTGAGGACAGGCTGAAAGAGCTGGGGCTTTTCAGCCAGGAGAAGAGAAGGCTTTGAAGGCACCTTATTGCGGCCTTCCAGTACCTGAAGGGGGCCTTCAGGAAAGTTGGGGAGAGACTTTTTATGAGGACATGTAGTGACTGGACGAGGGTAAATGACTTTAAACTGAAATAGAATAGATTTAGATTAAGAAGTCTTAATTCTTTCAATAGATTTTTTTAATTTTTAATAGTATGACTTGAGGTAATAAAGAACTATAGCATTTCCTAAAAGTGCTACAGAAAGTGGAAAATTTGAAGGAAATATCCAGTGAGACTTATGCTTCTCATCTGTATTAACATCTCCATAATTTTTCTTTATAGGACTACTTAAAGTGCTTTTTCTATTCTTACCGTCTAGGTCTTAGCTCAGCACACCTGTAAATCCCATGTAGTCCACTCATTTGCAGTTATGGGGAACAGAGAAAAGATCTGTCTGATGCAATCTGCCTCTGCTACCTTTCTCCCAGTGTTGAGAGCCAGGAAATCAGCATGGGTGCATTCACTTCAATCTGGGGAGAAGAAAACGTATGAGAGACTGACTGTAGGTAGCCTATTGTATCAAGTTATTCTGACATGTATTATGTGCACCGTGTGCTCAAGCCCAATGTACACTGTACAAGACAAATTTATTTCTTAAAATCCAAGTCTTATTTTGTAGAGGCACTTTTGGCTGTAAAAATGGTTGTACCAGAAGTCCCCAGTGCTACTGTGTGTGGAACTACACATGTGAAAGGGCTGCACTTGTGGAAGGGCAGAGATGTCTTTAGCCACCAGATTGGCTAGTAAAGGGATTGCAGTTTACTAATCAAAATTAGTCTCTGCAGTGGTGGCCTATCAGCAGGAAGAACTTTCTTCTTTTTTTTTTTTTTCTTCCATGGGATCCCAGTGTAATCCATGAAATATTTATTATGCAAAATATGTTACTGAATATCTATTCAGGCCAAGATCTATTCATGCCAGCAAGGAGAAAGGCTGTTGGAGGTTCTGGGACAGCCCCAGACACCAAACACCTTCAAGGGACAGGGAACATCTGAAGACATTCCAGGCTGGGATATGGACCCATGGATGGACCTGACTCAGTGGAACCCATGGCTGGGAAGTGTTAGGCTGTGGAAAGATGGAGACCAACCATGTTGGGTCAGGGATGAACATGGTGGGCCTAGGCCATGGCGGAGGCTGCAGGGACAGTCAAGGCTGAAGGTGCCCTCATAGCCCTCACACACTGTCTAGAATGCAAGAGATACCACTGTAGTAGCAACCACACAGAAACAAAAAGAAAAATTGCAATCACTATTTCATTTAAATTTCAGTCAGTGAACCAGGTAATTTATATAAAAATAGACAGAGGAAACAATAATGACAAAAAAAAACTATTACTGAAGAGAAATATGTTTTCAGTATAGTTTTGCACTCGCATTATAATAACATGAAAATGCAAGGAGGTGTGCAAAAGCAAGCAAAGTCAACCCTATTGCTGACAAGCCATTTTAAATAATGTGGCTGTGGTTGATAACCTATCAGTACAATAAATGGTTTGACTTTTGAACACTGCAGCTTTTTTACAGCAGTTTCTTAACATGTGCGGTGAATCCTTTCATTAAAAAACAAATCAACAATGACAACGAAAAACTCTCATCAGACTGAAACAGTAGAAATAGTTTCAAACTCGTGGTGATACATTAAAATGTGGATTCTTTTGAGATATGCAATGTTGCTGTTTCTCTGAAATCACACCAGTTCAAAACTATATTCACTCAATTTGACTTCCTATTGATCCTTTGAAATTACAGATATTAAACACTTGGTTTCACAACAAACTTAATGAACAGTTCTGAGTCTCTTTGAGCATAGCCACTGGAAATGCATGGACTAGTTGGAATCAGAGATTACAGCAGTGTCCCACTGGCCTGCAATTTTCTGTCAGCAGAGAGTCATTGACTAAATATATTATATGATGGCACATGCTGCAACTTTTACTCCTTAAAGCTGAATCTAAACTGGAAAATCCTCACTTCAGAGGATAAAACTACTGCAGTGAATAATTCTACATAGATTGCTCTGAAAGTAATACCCCCTATTTATTTCCATGGAAACTGTAACAGATACAAAGAGCAAAATAACACATTTTGATAGAGCTAATTCTCAGAATACTATTTTACAACAGTTACCACCATTAGCTATGCATTTTCACCAGTGATGGACCACAGTCTGCATGTTGCACTTGTTCACCAGAAGAGGTGACCCACAGTGTCACTGCTGCTATGATGGCACTGGTACTAGAAAAATGCTACTCATGATGACCATCTTTCATCAACTCAAATAGATGGAAGTCAGAAGGTAGGAAATCTGGACTATATGATGGGTGCAATAGCCAGAATTGGTAATTGGCCCTGATGTACCAGGAGGGCTGGAGATTCATGATCCTTGAGGTTCCTTCCAACCCTGGACATTCTGTGATTCTGGTAATGTGTTCACAATCTCCAAACTGACATGGGGCCAGCATTATCATGTTACAAAAGAAAGCTTGTCTTCTTCTCTAGTCTGACTCTAAAAGTTCGAGCTTTCAGCTCAGACAGCATTATGATGTAGTGGCCAGAGTTTCAGGAAATCCAAAAGGATTGCCCCCTTTCCTATTCCAAAAGGACAGTGCACATCATTTGTCTTTCTGAGAGCTGTGTCTTGAACTTTTTATTCGATGGAAGATTTGTATGTCACCACTCCATGCACTGCCATTTTGAATCTGGCACATAGCGGTGATGTCATATCTCATCTCCAGTCATGATGCGGTCAAGGGAACTGTTGCCTTCAGACTAGCATTGGTACAATATATCCTGACAAACTTTCATATGATATTCTTTCTGTTCCTGAGCGAATATTCAGGGGACAGACTTGATGCAAACTTTGTAATATTCCAGTGTTGCCACCATTGTTTCCAATGCATTGAATATTCAGCTCCATAAACAGTTCTCTTGTCATAACCAGCTGATTCATGAAGATGAGGTGATTGAAATGCTTTTCATTTTGAGATCTGACAGCTCTCCACGGTTGTCTGCAATATGGCTTATTTATCAGGTCAGTGTTACCCCTGCTAAAATGCACCACCCATCACCTCACTGTGCTCACATTCACTGTTTGGTCTCCATAAATGTTCAGCAAGACTCAGTGAACATCTTTGGGTGCTATTTTTTCCACATGGAGGAATTCAGTTCCTAACTTCTGTTTCATTTTTACTTCCATGTCAGATGCCATTCTGTCAGACTGTCCTTCTGCTGCCATCTGTCATACAGTAACAAAATGTAATGAGATGTTGGAGGGAAGTTCGACCTCCACTGTCATACCACCACCATGAGCCTTCGATGTTGTGGGCCAACTTAATAAAATAGGAAGCATTACTTTAGGAGCCTTTTATTTCTATGGGACATGTAAAGCTGTAGAGAGGTGTTCACTTTGAAGGACAGGCATTCATCTCTTCCTTGAGTCCAAGCCTATGCACTAGTTCACTATTTACCTAATCCATTGAATTCTTAATCTAAATTCCTGTGGCCACGGGTATGGTCAGAGGACTGTGAGGGTCAATATGGATAAAACAGTAAGTTGCAACTGAGGAATGGTTATAGAAGATGTACCTCCTGGCTCCCCTAAGGCTAGGCCTTTTTCAGAAAAGGTCATTCAGAGAGAAGCATTTAACACACAGGAAGACCCTTGTCTCAGCTTGAAAGACATACCAGTATGAACTTGGGTACATTAAGCCAAATCACATATCCTTACTATCAGTCACTGTTACTGTATACTCACTGTAGAAATAGGTCAGTTGAATATCCTGATGAGCAGTTCTGGTAGTCAGACTGTACTGCAAGAGAACAGCAGTGGGAGTTAAAGGGCTTGAGCTGTGTAAGCTTTTCTATAGTCCTATTCTATAGAATATATACGTGGATTACCAAAGCCCATGCTGACAAAGCACTGTTTCAAATTCCATTGATGATAACGGAGCAACCTTGGGTACAACTTTTTTTTCACAGTATAAATATTCAGTGTTTCCAGGCTTCCATAAGTGAGGAGTAATCTATAATTAGATAGAACATTGTGTGTGAAAATAAGGAGTAATTCATATAAGTCTAGTTTAAATGACATAAACAGTTTTGAAATGGTCTAGTAAAAACAGAAAACTTGAACCTAAGCTGAGGCAAAAGTGATATACCAGAAGACATTCATGGAATCACAGAATGATCTGGATTTGAAAGGACCATAAAGTTCATCTAGTTCCAACCCCCCTGCTATGGGCAGAGACACCTCCTGCTACATCAGGCTGCCCAGGATCCCATCCAACCTGGCCATGAACACCTCCAAGGATGGAGCGCCCACAACTTCTCTGATTAATGTATTCCAGTGCCTCACCATCCTTTGAGTGAAGAAGTGCTTACTTATACCTAATCTAAACCTACCCTCTTTTAGTTTCAAACCATTACTCCTTGTCCTCTTTGGTCTATTTTTTTCATAAAGTCCTTGAAGTTCAATCTTTGGAGATTTTGATATACAAATCATTGTCAGGATTGTCAGGAACAGCTCAGGTATATGTCTGAGCCTTTGTTTTTTACCCAAAGCTTGCTTTCCGAGGCATTTCTCGCAATAAGACTCTGACTTATCTAGAAGATGAGAGGCTGGTTCTGCCATGTGGCAGTCAGCATCACTTTGTGGACAGTTTTATATTTAAAAGCATTTCTCTGGAGCTGTTTGGAAAAGAGTGCTCAAAAATGTATACTGGTGGAATATCTGTCCTGTGACTAAATAACTCCAGCTTGGGGTTATGATACCATTTTATCATGTGAAGGCAAGATCCAAGTGGGTGCCTCCCTGCTCCCTGTTATCTGTTGGCTAAGCTTGGAAGGTGGGAACAAAAGGAGTTCCTGCTGAAATCATAGAATCATAGAACCTCACAACCTCTCTGGGCAACATGTTCCAGTGTGTCACCACTTTCTGAGTGAAAAACTTCCTCCTAATACCTAACCTAAATCTCCCCTTGTCTTAGTTTAAATCCATTCCCCCTTGTTCTATCGCTTTCCACCTTTATAAACAGTCATTCTCCCTCCTGTTTCTATGCTTCTTTCAAATGTTGGCAGGCCACAGTGAGGTCTCCTCGTAGCCTTCTCTTTTCCAAGCTAAACAAGCCCAGTTCCCTCAACCTTTCCTCATAGGAGAGGTGCTCCAGCCCTCTGATCATCTTAGTGGCCCTCCTCTGGACCCGCTTCAAGAGCTCCACGTCCTTCCTGTACTGGGGGCTCCAGGCCTGGACACAATACTCCAGATGGGGCCTCACAAGAGCAGAGTAGAGGGGGACAATCACCTCCCTGTCCCTGCTGGCCACCCCTTTCTTAATGCAGCCCAGAACATAGTCGGCCTTCCAGGCTGCAAGCACACACTGCAGCCAACTTCTTGTCCTCCAGGACCCCCAAGTCCTTCTCCGCAGAGCTGCTCCCAAGGAAATCTTTTCCCAGTTTGTATAAATACCTGGGATTGCCCTGGCTAAAGTGCAGTGCCTGCACTTGGCTTTATTGAACCTCATTAGGTTCTCATGCCCACTTCTCCAGCCTGTCTAGCTCAAAAAAGCCAGACACTGCCTCTCCAAAAGGAGCTGACTTGACCACTTTGGACTTAAAAATAAGTTTGTACTTGACGTTGGAAAAAAGGTTTCTCGTCATCAACTGAATAACAACTGCTGAGGACCCATTGGTACTGAAGGTCAACATCTGCACTACAAACAATGCTGGACTCATGGTGGTGACTGTCTCTCTTGCTTTCTACAAAGTCTCCTTGCTTTTATTTCCTTTCTCTTTTCTATAGCCCACCTTCCGTCCCCCATCTCCCTAAGCAAGCAGGATTTGTAATAAACTGGCCGGGCTAACATTCCACCCATTGTGTCTTATTCTCTCTGTCAGGTATACATCTATTAAAAGAACCTCCTCTCCCTCCTATAAATTGGAGCAAGACAGTGTATCTACCCTTGTCTTCAAACAGAAAGACTAGATAGATAATGCTTTGTGATTCTTTCCATGCCTTGTCTTCTGTGATTCTAGTTATTGGCTGCTATTGATCTGAAAGCAAGAAAAATGTCTGCACTAGTGAAAAACACATTACTCCACAGTATTTGAGTGAAAAAGGAATGCTTTTGTTTGTGTGCGTTTTTGAGTGAGTATTCTTGTGTAATTGCTGTTTGAATATTCTTGTGTAATTGTTTCTGTTAAGTCACTTGTCTGTACTGTCTGGCATTTGTGCTATAAAAGAAATGTTGGTATCTGAAGTTGTGTCTGCAATGAACTTTCTGTGGACTGAATGCATCGTTTAATAAAACCACAATAAAATCTGTGGTTTCCTTTACTGCAGTACAGATGAATATTTTGTAAGGGAAGAGCCCTTTCAGAGCTCAGTGGAACTAAAACAGACACTTTCTAAAAAGACCTGTAGTGTTGACCCAAACCAGGTTTCATACTGATACAAGACAATTTATCTGCACTCAGAATCCTATAGGACATAAACGCATATAATAATCCTAAACTATAGTAGCAGACATTTCTAGCACAGTGCCATGACATATCCTCACATCGTACTTTCTGAAATCTTAACTCAAGACAGGGCTAAAATTATTTGGGCAGATTCTGGTACTCCTACGTGAAGATAAATGTTACATTTCTTCAGTAAGTTCTACTTAGATGAGTGTGACAGTTGTGGATTTAATTGCAGCTTAATTACTGAGTAAAAACAAAGATAGAGTACTAAATTACAATGGAGTCAAGGGGTATACACATTAATACTTTTTTTAGAGATGAATCAATGATTAGAGAGTAGAGTGAGTTAACTGTGATGCTTCCTACCTGCACAGGCGGCAAGAGGACTCAGCTCCATTTATTATTCTGAAATAGCAGGTGCACCAAAACCAACTAGAGAATACCCAGTATATGTAGTGCTTTTCATGTACTTTTTGTATAAAGAACAGATTGCCTTTATTGCTCCTGACCTTACATTTCTTTGTCAAACATATCAATCACTCCCCCTAACCTTTAATAGGAAAGGCTAAAGTTGTTTACTGCAGCAGTTCCTATTCACCACAAGGACACCACCTCCATTCTGAACCAGTCAGATTTGCATACCTTCCACTGATTATCCAAAAAGATTGCTTCTTCCCCTAAAATATTTGTCCACTTTATACTTTTTTTCTTTTTTTTTTTTTTCCCAAGGAGGTCATTCATTGCCAATGAGTTTAAATCTAAAAGTCAGCAATATTTGGCAGAGATTTATGTGGGAATAGATATGGGTCTGTACAGCTCTCAGACTGATTAAATAAAGAATGTCATGGGAGTAGTATGATAGTATATGCATACTCCAGTAAATGAAAGTAATGCATTAGAATGCAGCTTTAGGGTCTAATTTAAAAACATAATTCAGACACAAGCAGAAGCCTTTAAAATATTGGCAGATGTCTTTATACTGTATTTCATATAGAGGACAAAGTGGATTAAAGATAAATGTAATCCAAATAATGGTGCTGTTTCATTTATTTTTTCACTTATGTTTTATTTCGTTTAAAGAAATTCAATTTGTAGAGGATTGTTTTCTGGGTTTTCATAGTTTTATGCAGATCCGCTTAAAAATGTGAGCAGGGAAAAAAAAAGCATTCATTACAAATTGATGCTTTTCCTGAGGCACTCTATGGGAAGTCACAGCACTTACTCAGACTAGGTGAAATAAATACTGCTGTTAAAAGAACCATTTCAATAAGCAGGAACTTAGGTTCCTCTCTTTCTGTCTTCCATACCCTTTTCAATCTCATCATTTGTCAAGGTGATTAGACTTAACTGGTTATTCTCATTTAGTATTCACAAATTTATTGTAGCCCATTGCTGAAAGACAGGGAGGCTGTTATTGTCTGTGCTCCACGTTATATTTTCCCCTAGTGACAACCTATCAGGTTGGTGCTTTTACAACATTCCTTTTTTCACCTTCCTTGCAATGTTTTAGAAGTCAAAAGGAAATGAGTAAAAATTCAAAGGTGGCTCAAGTACATTTTTAACTGGAGTGAAAGATAATTTCTCAATTCAAGAAAAGTTGGCAAGAGATCAGGACATATAGTTATGTCCTCATATGTCTGAAAAGGGAGACAACTGATCGTATGCTGAGATCTTCTAATATCCTTTCTCATTCATATGCTTTTGAATGCACGGGTGTGATTGTCATGAGAACATCGCAACACCTCTCTTAGTGAGTACCTTTGATTTAAATAAAACCAGAGTTTCTGAGGGAAAGAGAAGGAAAATTACATTTTGTTTTGAGCTTAAGACCTAGTTGAAATAGCAGAGGAATACAAATGCAATTTTAAAATATTATTGACTAACAATTCCTTTTGGATTAATTTTATCTATCACTTCACTATCAATCATGGGTTTAAGAACACAGGGAAATTCTGAATCTCTTGAATGGAGATAGGAACTGATCCTCCCAGTCTTTCACAATTACTGATAGAAAGGTTGGTCTGAGGAGGTACTGAATGTTTTATACTGTCTTGAGAATGATGACAGATACCAGTACTCTGTATGTTAAGAGAACAAGACTATAGTCGACTTACAAAATAACACACAAACAAAAGGCATTTCTTCTTACAAGGAAGTGTATTAATGTTCAATCTAAATGTCATTCATACGTATTCCCCTTTATTAGGTCAATGTGATCTTGGAGATATGGTTATAACCCCAGTATACTTCCCCTCATTTGGAATAAAAATAGCAATCATGCTTTGAACTGTGAGGCTGATTACACTGTGAAGTAATTTTCTCACTCAGAAAAGAAATTCTCTGTTCCTGATGTGTTCAAATCAAGACAGAAGTCTCTTTTGAAATTAAAGCCCAACTCTGGAAGGAGTTCTGCTGAAGGTCCAGCTGCAGTATCAAAAAGACTTACTGAATGTTAATGTTGTATAAATTTTGACTAGAAGGAGTGTCTGGAAAACATCTTGCCTAACCTGAAGCAGGATTTCTGCCAGCTAGGTCAGATTATCTGTGGCTTTGCTAGCAGAATTTTGAAAGCTTTCAGCGGTAAAGAAATGATCTATCGTAAAATTTACAATTTAATATGTCCATTAAAATAGATACATTTATATTATGTTTATGTTTATAGTTACAAAGGTATCCACAACCAGGAATAATCCTTGTATTTCTAGCCAGAAGGTTTAGAGTATTTGCATATACAATGCTACAGGTTTAGAGCAGCCTATCTTTTTTGCTAATGTGTAGCACTATATGTAAATGTCCACGGTACATCTGCTGTTGTACTTTGCTTTCTTTTTTTCCTTTCAAGGAATTTAGAGTCCACCAGAATTAATTTTTTGTAGTGTAAGGGCAAGGATATTGGTAGCATGGGAGTGTGTGAGAGGTGCTGATCATCAAGACCTGGTGGGATAGCACTGACAGACAAGTGATCAATTTGGCTGAGAGAAGAATGCTTCCTGTGTAATTTTCATAAACATAACCCATAGAGAGTAATATCTGGAGGACAAGGGGAAACTATTTCTCAAAGGAAAATTGCTTATTTTAGTAAAAATGAAGCCTAAATATCAACTAAAATATAGGTACTGCAGATAGATCCAAGATTCTGAACCAAAACAGTGAGATACAATTGTCTGTACCAAATAGTATATTCACTCCCTTATTCCCTTGCCACTTTCTCTTTGCTAATTTGCAGACCAAGAGATATGCCTATCCAGAATGTGAAATGGAAAGAAAGTAAATCATATCTCTCTTTTCCTTTTATATTATTGATCTAGGTGTAAAAACCTCAACACAATTATGGGGTCAACCTACCATAACAGGAAGCAAGAATTCCTACTCATGGGTATTATGCTGAATTAATATTGGCAATTATGGATAAGTTAGGGATTACTGCAGAACTTAGATTCAACAATATGGTAAGTCACAAGTAACTTGGCTGTCTGGAACTGTTACTGCTTCTCTCCTACAACTGTATAAAACACTATAGTCCTAAATAGAGACTAGCACAAAACTACTAGTTTTGAATGTATAAAAATGCATGCAGCTTTGATAAATGAGTAAGAAGTAATTGCAAGTGAATAATTTGATGAAATTTGATGTTAGTGTAGCATTTTTATATACACGTATTTCAGACAAAGTGAATGCTTTTTTCTTCCATCCTGATATCTTTCAACAACAACAACAACAACAACAACAACAAAAAAAAAAAAGATTTTTTTTAAAATTCTCTTGTAACACTGGAGAAAGTGAAGAAAAAAGCCACACAGTAATGAGAGGTCTGGGACAAATACTTCACTTAGAGAGGCTCAGGGAGATCGTCAAATGCATTTAGATTTGACTGTAGAATACTGTAACTGCTTTTATGTGGAGAAAATAATGCATATTTCAGGCTTCTTTTATATAGCTGAAAAGACATAAGAGAAATTGAAGGCTGAATTTAAAGGCAGATGAATTCAGCATGGAAACAAAGCGCATTTGCATTAGTGAGAATGATTAATCCTTGGAAATAATAAACAGGAGAATTGGTGTAGTTTTCATCTTTCATTATCGTCATTCAACTGATGTAATGATTTAGTAGTTCTTTCTAGCCTCCATATCTGATTTATTATTTTACTCTCAAAGTATGTGAATGCATTCACTGCAAGATAAGTGTTTTTACATTACTAAGCAAATGATATCTGTTTTAAAACTCCTAGAGCTATAGCCTTCCACAGCTGCAGATGAGATTCTGCTCCTGGATATGACTTGTCCCTGGTTGGATCTTGTAGTGAAGCTGAGACTTTGCTATGTTTCAGAGTATCAATGGACTCTCTTTCATTTGGCACAAGCGAGTATTGGTATGCTCAACCTACGTTCCCTCTCTCTTGAGCTGCCTACCACGACTATGACCATAGGCAAAAAAGTTTCTCACCAATTTTAAATCACAAGTTGGATATTAAAGAGTGAATTTCTGGAAATTCTCAGAGAAAAGCACCAACAGAAAGGGAATCAGCTTGCAGCTGAGAAGTATTTGTATATAGAATCTGAACAGAAGGTGATCCTACATGCTTCAGAACCAGCCCTTATTTTATTTCAATTTAAATTCCATTGCACATCATTCCTGACACAGCAGTGCCTGATTCCTGAATGCATTCAGTGCTAAAGTCAATAAAATGCACCCAATATTTCCTTCCATTAAAACTGAACATGAAGAAGAAAGATCCAGTGTGTCTGTTCCCAGTGTGATTTTTGCTTCAGTAGAGTTGTGACAGTTTAGGCTGAAGGACAGAATACTCCTCCTAGATTTGGCCACAAGCAAGATGAGAAATGCTGAAGTGCAAAAGTAGCAATAAAATCCTAAAATGGAGAAAGAAATGAGAAAAATATAAAAATCCAGTGTTTTTCAAACTGCTTATTGCTACAAAGTTTAAATTTCTGAAGTTGATTTAGTTGGGGGGGGAAAAAAAAAAAAGAAGCAAGTGCCCCCTAATCTACAACAGAATTCTCTCCCTTAACTTTCAAATGGTTTTGGAAACCCTTTTTTTCTGTTTGTTTAATTTGGCTGACATGAAAAATAGAATGTTTTATGTTTTCAATGTGGATATTTCAATGTGGAAGTCTTGGAAATTGAAGCCATATGCTATGCCAAAACTATGGTAAACAAAAGCAATTAGAAGGTACATTTTTTTTTTTCTGAAACATATACATATCTGGGGAGAAAAGGAGAGAATGAACAGCTACTTATATACATATGATAAGGTAAAGAGTAATCTGAGTACCTGAGTATTAAATTATCAAAAAATAATGAAAGAAGGTAACCTGGAAGAAACCGTTTTTTTCTCCCATTAAATTTAGATTTAAAAATAAAATGATAATTGTTCTTCATTTACTCAAAATAAAAGAAAGAATCAAGTAAAAAGCAACATGAGTATTGGAAACAATATATTTTTGCATCTTGGCTGGATTATTTCCACTCTTCCAAGAAGACAGGAATACAGATCTATGAATGCCAATGCCTGCAATAGATTTTACATTTCTGTGGTGCACTCCATAGCTCTGAGACTAACACTGAGGATTGTTCTTGCCTTCTTTATTTAGGCATGAACTTTGTGCTTATCATATGGTCTGATTTTTCTGCAGATTTGTGTGGAGCCAGGAGTTGGACTAATTCCAACTTGTGATATTCTGTGATTCTATGATAATCTTTTAGGTGCTTTGTAAAACAAGTATCCAAAATTCTTTGCAATATAAATGAACAGAGACAGGTGTTTTTAAAGGCCACAAGAGGAACATTACATTAACTACGTATTTTTAAATGCTCAGGCCTTGTGCGACAAACACTTCATCCTGGTCGCTGTTGGAAAGAGTTCTTGGCTGATTTCTTACCTACAGTGCCTGAACAGAGTTGGACATGTGGGGCATAACAGCAGCCCAGGTGCACAAAGTGCCGCTATCCAGGCACACCATCAGCATATTGAATTCAAGGACTAGATAACAGAAAAATCACATACCCACAGGGTTTACCAAAAACCAAAGGATTTTGCTTAATTAATTCTATTCTTGAACTTTTCACTTTACAAAGTATATATATCCAGAGATACTGAGATATACATCAGCCAAAGTACTGCTGAGAGACCAGTCTGACTTGCCAGTGCTCTAACACAGTTCCAAAGCCGTGCAGAGTTTTCATCAGGTCGTTCTTGTATTTTGCCTCAGGCAGGTTACATAATTACTGGTGCTGGTCACTCTTTCATCTCAAATCACAGTGCATACCCAGGAATACATGAACTTTTCGGATAACACATTTTTGAAAATGTAGAAATATTTTTAATTGAAGAGTTAAAGAGACAATATATTTCAGGAACACTTGGTACTTATTTCTGATTCTTCTTGTTCAGCATATCTCCAGCAGATCCCAAGCTAAAGCATACCAACTTCTGGAAGTACCTAGAACAAATATTTCTGCCAGGGCACAATTTCTTCCTTAGTTGTGCATAATATAGTACATTTTTTAAATTCCCTCCCCAGTTGCAGTTTATATTAAGGGTTTGAATCAGAAGGTTGAAATCTTAGATAGTATGAGTTTAGGATTTCAAGTATCTTATCAGGTGCTGGTCACAGTAGGACCACTGTAAATCTGTTTGCAATCTTTATAAGCCTTCCTTGCTCCATCACTGCATAGAGTCCATATCTGCAAAATATAGATATTCTCTCGGAAGAATATACAGTCTTCATACATGTTTTCAGGCATTACTTTCAAATATACAATATTTCAAAAAGTTAATGCTTGACACGAGCCTCCTGTGATCTACAAAACACTCCTTTCAGGGTGTGTTTCAGCAACATGTTGACAGAGTAGACACTGCAGTCTGGATTGACTACAAGTTTGGTAGTCAAATTATCAGTAGTGAAAAAGTATAAGGGACTAAACCTGGCAATAAATTAGCTGAATGTAATGTATTTTGGCATTAACCTAACAGAAAAATGACTTCATAAATTAAACAACTTGAGTTTCACTCCCTCTAGGACAGGAAAAGAAAAAATAATTAGGGAGAACTTTCACTTGCAAGAACATCAATTACCATAAGCTATGTGTGAAACGTTACTCTCTTCAGAAAAGGAGTTAATCTACTTTACTAAATCAAATGTGTCAGATCTATATAGGTGAATTATACAATTACAAACTTAAATTATACTTAACCAATACATGCTGTAAGATTCTCCCTTATAAAAACTTTGGAGAATCTGTGAACTTTCTAATTTTATAATATTGCTTGCTACTATAATATATTGTTCAAGTAATTTGAAATTTCACTTCTTCAAGTAAATGTAAGACCAAAAAAATATTCTATATTTAAAAAAGGAAGTCGGTGTTTACAGAAGAGATATCAGAAATTTTGTGAACATATTATCATTTCGAGGATAGGCTTCTAGTATAAACATTACTCAAATTGTTTATATTCTACTCTAGGAAAGGGTATAGGTATAGAGAATACATGATATATATATATAACAGGAGGATGCGTTTATTTTTAGCTACAGGTCCAGTAAGTTGACTATATGGATGACATATCCATTTATGATATTCTTCACTGTTAAAAGAGTATTTAATAAAATGAGGAGAAAGATGGCAATGATCACAATAAATGAATAAATAAATAAATAAAATGCACCCTTTAAGTACTGGAAATTCACACGAGGTCTCCCCAAAGCTTTTTCTTCTCCAAGTTAATTCCGACTCTCTTAACTTTTCTTCATGGGAGAGGTGCACCAGCCCTGTGATCATCTTCATGTTCTGTGTCTGGATCCACTCCAACAGCTCCCATGGTCAGGGGGCCTCAGACCTGGACACAATAGTCCAGATTAAACCTCATGAAGGTATAATATAGAGAGACAATACCCTCCCTCATCTATTTCTCTTTTGATGCAGCTCAGGACACAGTTGTCCTTCTAGGTTGCAAGTGCCCACTGATGGCTTATATCAATCTTTTCATCCGCCAGAATCCTCAAGTCCTTTTCTACAGGGCTGCTCTTAAGCAGCACCCTCAGTCTGTGCACATATCTGAAATTGTCTTGACCTCAGTGCAGCACCTTGCACTTAGCCTTGTTGAACCTCATTAGATTTACATGCACCCATTTTTCAAGATCCTCCTAATGGCATCTCTTCCTTCTATTCTGTCAGCGTGGTGTCATCAGCAAATTTCCTGAGAGTGCACTCAATCCTGCTATTAAGGTCATTGACAAAGAAATTAAGGAACATTGGTCCCAAAACAGACCCCTGGAGGACTCCATTCATCACTGGCTTCCACCTGGATGTAGAGCCATTGATCACATCTATCCAGTTGTGACTAGCCAATTGATTCTTTATGCACAGAATGGTCAAGTCTTCAAATACATATCTCTCCGCTTTAGAGATGAGGATGTGGTATGAGACCATATCAGAGGCTTTGCACAAGTCCAGGTACATAAAATCAGTTGCTCTTCCTTTTTTCACCACTGCTGTCACTCCACTGTGAAATGCCACCAGATGGGTCAGGCACATTCTGCCCTTGGTGAAGCCATGCTAGCTGTCTCAGACCATGGCTATATAGAGCTGCTGTTTGAATAGGATCCAAAGATATCAAGGTATCCAGCCTATTTTACTACCTTGCCACCATATACCTCTGACAAGCTTACTGTTATTTTTTTTAAATTTTTTTTTTTTACAATTGCTTATTACTTGCTGATAGAAGACATTCTTGTCATTGTTGTCAGAGACATTGCAGATCCCTGTGGATGCTCACCAGAAAACTCCAGGATGTACTAAAGTTTCCACCAAGAGAATCTTCTTGTGCCTGCGAGGAAGGGGTTAAGTGTTTTCTTTTAAAGTAGATACTATATGAAGATGAATTCTTTGATTTAAGAATGCAATATAGAGGCTTTGAAGATTTTTCAAACTTGTTTTTAGAAATCATTGCTCCTGTAACCAGAATGAGTTGTTATTGTAAAATTCTAGAGAATGCATTTAATATGTGGGTGTTCAAACCGTGCTGAAAGCAATTTTTTTTTTTTTTTCTTCTATAGTTAGGTCACATTAAATATTATGTGCCAAGTATCTTCAGAAATAAAAAGAGAAAAAAAAAAAAAAGAAAGAAAACAGCTCTTCCCCCTCCATCCTTCAAATCAAATAAGTAATTAGAACTCTAGTATTTACTATATTCTTAAAGGCAATTTTCTGATACAGAATAGACAAACAACACAACCAAAAAGTCAGAGCTGCCCACTTCCAGTGTCAGACATTTGAGAGATGAAGGGCTGAGTGCAGTCCATTTTGTTATCTTGCAGCTGGGTTTCCTATGATGAAATATCCATTGATCCACTCCATTTTAGTGGCTTTAGATGAGTTTTTCCTGATACAGCAGTAGGAAGTCTCTTGTGGTATACAATTCAATCATTGTATTGGTTAAAAAAAAATCACATAGTAGTTTTTGTCCTTGATATTCTCCACATGTTTGGATCATTGAACAGCTGGGGCCATAGAAAACATTTAGAAATCACATTCTTTTATGTAGATCAATCACTTTTGTATACATTGCACCAAGCAAATGAAAATTGTTCATTTACATGTCAGTGGGAGTTTGATGTCTTAAAACAATCTTCTAGACACTAATGTAGGCCACTGTTTGTTTTCATTTGGAAAAAAAGAAAAAGGAACTGTATATTCAAGAATGAGGCTTTAAAATTGATTCAAGATTGAGAAATAAAATACATGAAACAATAATCTCTTCCTTCTATAATAATTTTTTATTTAAATTTAAGAAGCATAAATTCCTTCATCTAATGTGGGGCTCTTTTTGGGAGGAGATGACTTAAACAAGTTTAGAAAGAGTGTGATATACAGGGTAGACTTGAATAAACAGATGTTGTTATTTAACAAATAGTAATTATAATAAAGACAGAGGTTTATGGAAGCTATGAAATGCCTTACACTGTTGTTTGTTTTTGTTTTTGTTTTTTTCCCTTCAAAATAAGAAGTCTCTCTCTCTCACACCCCCACTCCCCTCTTCAGGTAGAAAAACTTCTAAATTACTTCAAGAGAAGAATCTTCTTTTAAGTTACCTTGCATTGCAGGTTGTAAGAAGTTCCTTAAAGATGATTTTGTTGTGCAGCTGCAGTTACACTGAACGCGATATTGTATGGAATGCATTCCTTAAATGTCTTAACAGGGCTGGTACACTTAGCCACTTTACAGATAAGTTATGTGGTCCCCAGATCAGCTGTGACACTTTCCCTCAAAATATCTGGAGAGAAGTTCATTTGAACATGTGACTATCTTGGCATCACCAGAAGTTAAACACTTTGATTCCTTTCAGTCTCCTGTTTTAAAACAGAAAGATTATTTAGGCAAGATGCTTCCTATTAGAACCCTGGATTGTTGAAATATTCTCCTTGCTCAAAACAATTTTCTTGCAACATGTCGGAGACTTCTGCACAACCAACTTGTAACAGAAAGTTTGTGGCAAGAATTAGGTGAGACTGAAGTACTGCACTGGTTGTCAGTATGGTCATATTTACTTGGAGAGACTACAGCTTGATGGAATAGGAAATGATTAATATGTACGTGTGGGTTGCAATTGTAAAACTCTAAGCTGAGAAAAAATAGATTCATTGCTATAATTTGCGTTGTTTTCCTGAAAATGTCAGTGGGACAGCCTATAAGCATTCAACAGAAAAACGATTTAAAGATGTTCTTCTGAGTATTTTCTTTACTCCTAGTTGCCTCGCAGACCCATTTATTGGACATATTGAAGCTCCATGAAGTAATATTTCTTATGACTTTTAGAGGTCAGAGCTCATTCCTGGAATTTGAGGATACCTGTGAGACTGTGTGAAAGTGGACAACAACCAGCTGCTGAGAAGAAGAGGACCTGGATGGAAAAGAAAGAATTCCATGAAGCAAAATTTTCCTAGTTTTACAGGAGCTTTGTGCCAGATGCCTTATTCTTAAGCACCCAGAAACTCCCCCCCTCTGTGCTCTTGCTGTAAGCTCTTCAGATGTCCTAGCAAGAAAGATAAGAAAATGTACATTAAAAAAAAAACACTCCAAAACATTAAACAAAGTCAAGTTTAAGACCAGCTATACTCAGAGTGGTGGATATGGCACACACTAGAATATGGATCAGAAGTGCATATGTTATTTTTAGAGATGCTTGGCATTATAGGATGAGGGTACTGACTTCAGAGTTAGCTTTTATTGGTCACATAGAATGACTAATGGAAAAAGAAACTCCCTACAATTCCACAGCAAAAATTAGGTCCTGGATGCAGTGTAGGCTTTACTACAACTGAAAAAAATCTTCTGTATTCTCTGCACTAGAAGCAGTACAAGTCATTGTACAGAAAACTGCCAGCAGTGGGAAGGAATAGGCTTAGTTGTCAGAATAACAGATAGGGAAAGCTAGAAGTGCCAGCATTCAGGGTTACTGACTCCTAGGATTAAAACTGTGAAAATCTTCTCTCCCTCTCAACATATTTATTTCCCCTGAGTTCAGATACCCTGCCATTTTCTGTGAAATCAAAACAGATGAATTTTCCTGATTTCTGGCCTAAACAATATGGCACAGGAATGAGCTTTTTGTATGTTCCTTTTTAAAGCCTTCTCTTGTTTTGCTAAAACATTCCTTAGAGACTTTGATTTCAGGCAAGAAGGAACAATTCTTTCAATTTAACTTGACCTCCTGCAGAACTACATCCTAACTGCTTCATCAAAACAAGAGCTATTGTGCAAAAGTTGTTGAAAATAACCTGTATAAAATTTGGGTGCTGCAATCTCTTTCAGTGATGAGTGATCTTTTGCCCTTGTGAGAAGGCCCCAAGATAGTGGGTGAAATCTGTAGTCAGTTACATGTAAGAAGCTGTACTTACATGAGTGATCCTCATGACACTTAGAGGGATTGTGAGTATACGCAGCTGTTCCTTTGCATTGGCATGGATGTGGAACTTGGGCCTGTGCAAATTGGAGCAAAAGCAATTTGAATGGCCCACATTCTCATGGTAGCAGTGGTGGCAGGTTTCTAGACTTCCATTCCAACCGAATGCCTGCTGCACTTTCAGAATATAAATGTAGTTGCCTTCAGAGCTTTATAGTCCTGAGAAGAATGTGGATGGGTTTATTAAACACCTGCACAGCATTTAAGAAAGCTGAAGCCCAATTTAGAAGGGATTTAGGTGGAAGAATTTCCCACATTATTTTTAACTACTGGAGTCTACCTGGATGGGTACATTCAGATCTAAGCTATACTGCTTGTGCCCCACAAGTGCCAGGCAATAAGTAGGTTGCTCTGGTCTAGAAGACTTTTATCTATGCTAAGACAGTGCTGTGTATGAGCTGGTACATTTTCCTATGGGAATAAAAGAACTAGAAAACCATGATAAATTATTTAGCAGAGTGGTGCAAGGGAGGGCACATTGTGCAGATGGATAGTATTCTTACGTGGATTCCAGATTGGAACTGGCATCTGTCCAGACCACTTGCACAGCATTGGTCTGGACAAACATTCCCATATTTGTGTTGCTTTTGAGACATGGTAGTTGATCTCAGAGCTGCAGAAGGTTTATGTTCCACGCAGCACCATGTAATTGAACTGATATTGAAGCTAGGATAGAGTACATCAATCTCTGACTTCCATTTTGGAGGTACTCTAGGCTTTCTTTGCTGTTTGTTCAATTCATGTGAATCGGAGCCATCACAAACCACTTGTAGAAAAGATCTCCATAAAATAGGGAAAAGTGAGAGTGTGGGTTGGGGTTTGCAGACTATGTTTAATCAATAGTGACTTAGAATAATGAGATACTACTTGAAGATTGTTCTGCAGTTTGAACAATCTCTGCCTTTAAAAAATAATCAACATCTGTGGTAGAAATGTTTCTGCTTTCAAGAAGTAAAAAACTGTTCACTGACCTCAACTCTAAATCTGAAAGCATGTCTTGCCTGACACCAAACTAGGAAGTACAAGCTGATCTCAGAAAACAGATAAGAAAATTTATGTTTTTCAGCCCACAGAAGACAAAAAATACTGAAGGAAACACTTCCGAACTGTCATAAAAGACGATCGGGTCACCTGAAGATCTTCTGAATTCCTAATCACTAAAATTCTATGATTTAATTTTAGACCAGTTGCCACATAAATAACAACCACTTTAGTAATTTTTCCATTCTGGGACATTATGAAAAACATTTTTGCTTTAGTACCTATGTAAGCACTAATTTGTACAGATGTCTTCAGATGTATAGTACATACAGTAGCTACAAATTAGCTTATCGTGCATACGTTGCTTTGTATACTTCCTGGAAGGTGTCCAAGGATGACTGACTAACACATGGGATGTTTCCTCTTCACAACATTAACGCGAAGTCAACACCTGCAGTGATGTAAGCCCATGACTCACCTGCCTGAATGGAGGTCTCTTTAGGATCAACTGTTGTGTGCAGAATACATCTGCAACGTCCAAATAAATGAGCCCTTCTAAAGTAAGTCAGCACTACCACTGTTTAGAATGCAGGGCCCTTGTGAAGGCTGAGGTGAAGCAGCTGGCTAGCAGCTTTTGTGAGTCATTTTAAAAAGCCACTCTCACAGCTGGAGAGAAAATAGCCCTGGCAGCACTGGCAATCCATTATGAAATGCAAAAAGTCCTTCTCTGGGCGGAAGGAAAACTTCACCCAGCTGTCAAGTGTTTGAAATGTTGGGGGAAAAGTGCACACGCATGCACACACACACACAGTGTGTGGAATACAAAGGCTACATCAGAGAAAATTAATTCTCCTTTGAGATTGAAAAACATGGCCTTTTTGAAATTTAGAAATCAGAAAAAGGTTTGGAAAATGGGGATACCAAACATTTGTTGTAGTTCAGGAAAGACTGATCTGAAAGCATCCTTTCTGATTTATATTCTCCTCTCCAACATACCTGACAGAGCCATATATCAAAAAGACACCTGACCTCTGTTTACATTATTGTCCAGCTGTATCAATTCAAAAGGTTCGTATTGTAGAGAAAGGAAAAGCTAAACAATAGAACAATTAGACCCCAATCTCATATTTTTCCATTTGGCAAATGCAAAATATAGTTAGTGAATGGCTTTTAAACGTAAGTCAATTTGAGGCAAGAGATGCTGATGCTGCATATTTGCAGGATAATAAAAGATGAGCAATATAGAAGACTCTACAGAATAATGCAATGATGAATTCTAGTAGAAAGATGTGGGGAAAGATGACTTGTACAGCAATAAAGCCTGAAGGTATTCCATGTGAGTGGAGTTTGAAGACCAACAAAAAGGTGCTTTTTAAATGTGAAATTCAGATTTAATTTTTTGGAACTTCTTTCTGCAGCTGCCTTATTTACAGCCGTACAAAATGCATTCCAGATTACATTTTCATGGAACAGTACTGACACCTAGTGGCCAATTAAACTGGTCCTAAATAGCTCTGCTTCTGGGAAACAAATATATTTCCACTTGCATAAGTCCCAGCTAAGACCCCATTCTGTGGTCAGACCACAACATCACATCATGTGTCTCAAGCAATGCAGTGATGCAACTGTAGACCCACTTGAGGTCTCGGAATTAAAAAAAAATCTTCTGAATTTTAGAAAAAAATATTGTATTTTGTGGCTCTCTTTCTGAAGGGCATTAATGCACAGAGCTAGGCAAGGACTCTGCATTTTAACAAAAGGTGAAAGTGATTAGAATCAGAGAATCACAGAATCCTTAGAGTAGGAAGGGACCTCCGAGGGCTATTTAGTCCAGTTCCCCTGCAATGAACATCTAGCCATGACTTGAAAGTCTCCAGGGGTAGAGCATCAACCATATCACTGGCCAAAATCTTCCAGTGCCTCACCACCCTCACTGTAAAAGATTTTCTCCTTATATCTAACCTAAATCTATCTTCTTTGAGCATGAAGCCATTTCCTCTCGTTCTATCACCATAGACCTGCTAAAGAGTCTCTCCTTTCCTGTAGCTCCCCTTCAGGTACTGCAAGGCCACTCTCAGGTCACCTCAGACCTTTCTCTTCTCCAGGCTGAACAGCCCCAGCTCTCTCAGCCTGTCCTCGCGGGAGAGCTGTTCCATCTCTTGGATCATTTTTGTGACCCTCCTGGATGCACTGCTCCAGGTGAGGCCTCACCAGCGCAGAGTAGAGGGGCAGGATCACCTCCTTCGACCTGCTGGCCACATTTCTTTTAATGTCGCCCAGGATACAGTTGGCTTTCTGGGCTGCAAGGGTACATTGCTGACTCATGCCCAGCTTCCTATCCACCAGTACCCCCATGTCTTTTTCAACAGGGCTGCACTCAATCCTTACATCTCCCAGTTTATATTGGTAAGGGGAGCTGCTTCAACTGAGGTGCAAGACGTTGCACTTGGATTCGTTGAACCTTGTGAGGTTCACCTGGGCCCACTGCTGAAGCCTGTGTAGGTCCCTCTGGATGGCATCTCCTCCTGATGTATTGACCACACCCCACAACATGGTTTTGTCAGCAAACTAGTTGAGGGTGCAGTCGACCCCACTGCCAATGTCGCTGATGAAGGTACTAAAGAGTATCATCCCCAGCAGAGAAGCCTGGGGGACACCAATCATCAACCTCCATCCAGGCATTGACCACCACTCTCTGAATTTGATCCTGCAGCCAGTTCTTCGTCCATCGAACAGTCCACCCATCAAATCTACATTTTCCCAATTTGGAGAGAATGATTTTGTGGATACCGTGTCAAAGGCCTACTGAAGCACAGATAGATGACATCAGTGGCTCTTCCCTTGTCCACTGATGCAGTGACACCATCATAAAAGGCCACCAGGTTGGTCAAACAGGATTTACCCTTGGTGAAACTATGCTGGTTCTCCCGTATCAGCTCCCTTCCTTCCATGTACCTTAGCATAGCTTCCAGAAGGATCTGTTCCATAATCTTCCCTGGCACAGAGGTGAGAATGATGTGTCGGTAGTTCTTGCGGTCATCTTTTTACCTTTTTAAAAAATGGGTATGGTGTATCCTTTTTTTCCCAGTCACTAAACACTTTACCTGATTGCCACAACTTTTCAGATATCATAGAGTGGCTTGGCAACCACATCAACAAATTCCCTTAGGGCTCTGGGATGCATCTCATTGGGACCCATAGGTTGCTCAGATAGTTGCAAATGTGATCTTTGCTTACAGTGGGAGGAATGTTGCTTCCCTGATCTCCTCCTACCAAACCAAATGTTTGAGAGCTGTGTTGCAAGCAGTTATCAGGGAAGACTGGAGCAAAAAAAAACCCAAACTTGTTAAGTACCTCAGCCTCATCCTTGTCTGTTGTTACCAATTTTCCTTAACTAACTAAACATGAACTCCCAGGATAGAATGTGATCAGAGATGTTTATCAAGTTACTGTTCTTAAATGGGTACAACTGAGTAGAACAATAACTTTATTATCTATATAGATGGAAATGCTTTATGCATTTTTCCTGAAAAATTATATTAATTTCAGGTGTCTATGTTCCAAGTACATTGATAAACTGGAGATTTAGAAAGGAATTGCTGTCAAGATAAAGGACTGGGTATAGATCTTACAGTGAAAGACCTATAGGGATTGGTCTATTTGCTTTAACAAAAGGAGAGAAGTGGTCACAGTTTATAAGTACCTATACGTGAAGAAGAAGAATATGATAGAAAAGAATTCCTTAAACTGGTAGAGAAATATAAAAAGATTTCATGACTTGTATTTAAAAGGAGATAAATTTAGACTTTAAATGAAGCAGAATGTTTTTTTTTACAATAAAGGTAATTAACCCTTGAAACAATTTCCAAAGACCTGTGGTAGCGTTTTCATTTCTGGAGCACTACAAATCAAAATTGGATGTTTTCTGAGAGGTGTGCTTAAATGAATTGAAAGAGAAACCAAGAGGACAGCCAATGATTGTGGCACGTTGCCCAGAGGGGTTGTGCAGTCTATGCCCTTGGAGGTTTTCAAATCTGAAGAACATGGTCTGATCTCACAGCTGATCTTATTTTAAGTAGTTCAACTAGAAACCTCCTGTGGGCCATTCCAACCTGATTTCATTTTTGATGCAGTGATCCTATGACATAATTCAAGCAAGTCTAGTATTCTATAAGCAGATCAGTCTAGACTATTTCAAGATTCTGATCTCTACAGTCCACAAAATGTTTCAAGATGGAAATACTGCATCACCAAAATTATTTTTATCATTTCCCAAATCCACATTTTTCTGTATTATATACACATATAGAAAGAACACAAATAAAGGTAGGCATAAAGAGAAAACATTCTTATTTTCAGTGTGCATTCAAGGTGAATGACAAATCACTATAATGATAGGATAATCAATTCTCTGATTTGTTTGTTTCCCTAAGGGGGAGAAAGCATTTTTATAGGGATTAGAAGAGGAGAGATAAAAGACCATTAGAATTGCAGTAAAAGTACAGAATGGAGAAAAAAAAATTCAGATGGAAAAATGAATTAAGGAAAGACTCAATTTAAAAAGCAGCAGAAAAGAAGATTCTAAGAGTTGATGAAGAAAGAAATCAAATACCTCATGAAGAAAGCACTGGCAAATTCACACCACTCAAGTGTTTTCTGCATTATGAAGTCTCAAGATGGAAGAATACATGTAGTAGTAACACACAGCTGGAGAAAAGCCTTTCCAACACAAACACAACAACTCTGCATGAGACTTTGGTGTGTAGGATACCAAAAAGTTGCCACAGGGAACTCCTTCTCATTCAAAATTCCTATTACATCAATGAAACAAGGACTGGTCAAGAGGGAATGCAACTGCTTTTGGGATATTGAGCTGAAGAAAAGCTATGATATTAAGCAGCATAAATTTAAAAGATGTAGACCTAACATTTGAGAGCAAGTTATGAGTCCTACTTAGTGGGTCAAATGTGATAAAACTGTAGACTGAGGAAAGAAGAGGATTCATAGCTGAAGAAAATAATCTGCCAACCTTGACCAGAAGTGGTCCTCATAGTAAAGGAGTGACAGTGTCTGTTCATGATCATACTTGTCCATGCATCTGTCAACCACCCATTTTAAGAACTCTCACACTTTTCCATTTAACATACAGACCACACAAGACTGAATTTTCATATCTATGATCAATACATAGGTCACTCTGAAAGTAATGCCTCCTATTTAATTCTGTGGAAAATACAACACAGAATCACAGAGTCTCAGAATGGCCCAGGTTGGAAGGGACCTCAAGGATCATGAATCTCCAACCCCTCCGCCACATGCAGGGCCACCAACCTCCCCATCTAATACTAGACCAGTTAATACTAGACAACAGACACAAAGAGCATAATAACACTATTTGATAGAGTAAATTCTCAGCTACAAAACAGCTTTTCAACATAATTGCCACTATTGGCTATACATTTTGCCAGCAATGAACAAGAGACTGTATGCCATGATTGTAAAAATCTGCACAAGATGAAATGACCCACAGTTTTACAGCTGCTATGAGAGCATCATTGCTAGGAAAATGTTGTCCATGCAGTGCGTCTTTCATTGCTCCAAACTGATGGAAATCAGAAAGCAGCAGATCTGGATTCCATGCTGAGTGTAGTAGAACAGTCAGGCCAAGACTGGCAACATGCTCCATAGTCATCAAAATGGTATGGGGCCTGGATTGCAAGAGAAAGACTGACTCTTGCCTGATTATGGAAGTTCGAGCCTTCAGCTTAGTCAGTGTTGCTATGTAGCCATCAGAGTTGATGGTTTGCCTGGGTTCCATGAAATCCAGAAGGACCACTCCTTTCCTATACCATAAGACACAGTACTTTTACTCACTGAGGAGAAATGAGGGCTCCAGGAAGACCTCATTGTGGCCTTCCAGTACTTACAGGTTATGAACAGGAGAGTGGTGACCAATATTTCGCATGGACAGATAGAGCTAAGGGGAGTCGTTTTAAACAAAAAGAAAGGAGATTTAATTTTTTTTACTCAGAGGGATGTGAGGCTCTAGAACAGGCTGCTCAGAAGGGCTGTAGGTGTCCCACCCCTGGAGGTGTTCAAGGCCAGTTTGGATGGGGCATTGGTCAGCCTGATCTGGTGGGTGGCATGGTAGGGGGAGAAAGAAACTAGATGATCTATAAGATCCCTTCCAACCAAAGCCATTCTATGATTCTACGACACAATGATGATTTTCTATAACTCTGTTCTTATAAATTTTTTTCTTCTTGGTCTATTTGGTTTTGTAGACTTGCATATGATTTGCTTTGTTAAACAGTTAATCAATGTCTCAGTAGATATGTAAACTAATGATTTTTTCAAATAATCCCTGCAGGAACACTAGGGTTTATGGGCTGACCAATACCACTAAGATAAATGCTTATGGAAAAAAAATCAGATTTTCACTGTGAGAAAAATACGTATTTTTTCTAAACAGTAGTTATTACTTTTACTCAGCTACTTCTTCCACTTTCAAATCTAGATAACCCCTGCAATACCATCTGTCAGAGAATTCAGCAGGTTCTACATGTGCTATGAGCAAAGGTTATTGTTTTGCGTTTGATGGATTTAATAGTCAGTGTTTTGCTGTTACTGCAGAATGAGCCAAGGTGAATCCTAATTATGTCATTTCTATATCTTTAATTTTTTTTATATATATTTTACAATGAGACCTGTTATTCATCTTCTTAAATAAGAACTGTCAAAGTTATAATACAAAAAATGATGTGAATGGGTAAAATCACAGCAATACTGTCTTTGCTCATTTTTTCCTTGTCACTAAACATGTTCAAACTCATTTCCTTTCTCTCTACTGCACCAATATACTTCCACTGGCAAAATAAATACCACAAAACAGTAAAATACATTGTCAACACTCTTCTATGCACGAAAGTGGTTTTGATCTAAGTAGCAGCACAACAGTGATGAAAAAAAACTCCTTCCTTACCCAAGTAAAGTTGAAGACTATAGAGAAGAATTATCTGTCATACAAACTTGATTTCTTTTATTAAAAAAAATCTCTCTTAATGTATAAATATTTATACTTTTAAAAAATGGATTGCACAACTATATCTCATTTCTTTTTCAGAGGGAATGATTTAATAGTACGAAGTGCCACTAGACCAGAATTGCTGCGCCCCGATGATGTCATGTTGTACGATAATGATGTGGTGTAACTAGAGTCATGCAACCTCTGCATATAACTAACAAGCATTAAAATCACTCTGGGCTGGGCTGTTCCGCTGGGAGAGAAGAGGCTGAGAATCTAAATGGCCAAAGAGATATGAAACCTGGATTGCCTAACTGCTAAGAATAAACCTACAGACATGTTAGAACAGGAATGATACCCTTCTTGGAGATCTGACAGTAAAGCAACGACTTTACTGACTTCATTCTTCCCTTACAGTGTTTTTAATAATATCCAGCTATCCCAGAGGACTAGTGTTTGTAAAGAACTGAGTGGTAGTCATTCCGTAGATGATGGACATGAGTTTGATAAACATGAGTGAGAGAAGTTGTTTATTTAGTAAAAGATGCCATCTCTTAAAAATGAGAAAATGATCCTTTAGGTTTAAAGATGTGTACCATCTGGGCAAGATTGGATGCTCTAGTGCAATGAGCATCATTAAAAATCCAAATTACCTGTTTCTTATCATCTTGGCTCTGTATTATGGTGGAGCTATTTTCAGATATGTCCTTAATGTGGACATACCAGCTGTAGAAGATACTCTCATAGACTTGCTGAGATTGCACGTCCAACTGCAGCATCAGTGAGTGAAGTTCACCTGACCGGCATTGTCTCCTGTGAGAAATAGTTAATGAGAAAGGTAACCACAACTAAACTTGCTTCTTTTTTAAAGCCATCTTTAGAAACAGCTTGATGCCATAGAGGACGCAAGAGCTGGAGGCTCTCCAGGAGTGAGAACTTTGGGCTCTTCCCATCACACCAGCTAGGATCAAGGCAGCAGAACTGGGCAGCCCTAGGCACCACACACCTCCCTGGAGGCAGGATGAGGCCAGGAGGGACATGTGCTTGTAGATGGGCCTTGCTCAACAGGATTCTTGGCCAGGCTGGGTCAGACTAGGGTCTTCATACAGTTTTATTCATCATCCTTAGTCTTGGGTCTAGTGGGGATGATGTGTGTGCTGACTCAGTACAAGAAAGACAGGGAGCTGTTGGAGAGGGTCCAGAGGAGGGCCACGAAGATGATCAGGGGACTGGAGCACCTCCCCTATGAGGACAGGCTGAGGGAGCTGGGCTTGTTCAGCCTGGAGAAAAGAAGGCTGCGGGGTGACCTCATTGCAGCCTTTCAGTACCTAAAGGGAGCCTACAAAGAGGAGGGGAATCAACTCTTTGAAAGGGTGAGTGACAGCAGGACAAGGGGAAATGGTTTTAAGCTGAGGGAAGGGAGATTTAGGTTGGATGTCAGGGGGAAATTCTTTACGGAGAGAGTGGTGAGGTACTGGAACAGGCTGCCAAGGGAGGTTGTGGATGCCCCGTCCCTGGAGGTGTTCAAAGCCAGATTGGATGGGGCCCTGGGCAGTCTTGTCTAGCATTAGGTGGAATGGTGGTGGCCCTGCATGTGGCAGGGGGGTTGGAGATTCATGATCCTTGAGGTCCCTTCCAACCCTGGCAATTCTGTGATTCTGTGATTCGGTGACTTGTAGTTTTTACGGTTATAGAAGAATAAATAACAGTGTCTTAACATAGATCATAGTGAGATCATTGGTGATCAATGGATGGTTGGACTGGGTGATCCTGTGGGCCTTTCCCAACCTTGGTGATTCTGTGATTCTATGATCTCCTCACTCTCTTAAATGAGTATCCTTGGGATCTCTGAGAATTGAGAGTTTGTTGGGAGACTGCAAAATTGAGCCTAGGTGGAATAAAAGGAAACAGGGTATATCTACATAGAACTACCAAGTTTATTTAAAGTTGTTAAGATTTTATTTTATTTTATTTTGGCCTGTTTCCTCTGACTTGAAGACCGAGGGGGAAAGCACAGAAGAAAAGAAGATGAAAAGGAAGTCCACTTCCAAGATAGGAAGGGAAAGATTGCAACAGACATTTGGAAAAAGACTGGAAAAACTCATAAGTAAAAGTCTCTTTGAAATATCAGAGACGCTTTGTCTGCAAAGATTGGCATAGGGAATGGAAATAAAATCAAAATGAAAGGCTTTGTACGTATCCTATTATTTCATATACTTAGCTGCAAGACTTTAGAAATGAAATAACCCAAAGAAAATATGTTGATAGAGTATTTCGTATGGTTTAACAGCAGCAGAAAAGATCTGAATGATTCAAAAAGCTTATATAACTGTTTTGTTTTATTCATTTACATAAATCACATTTACCGTAGGTGTTTTATTCAAAATAAAGTTTTGGGAAAATAAATTGAACAGATGAACCTAGGCAAACCTGGTGATTTTTTCATGAGCAGTGTTTGATGATAAAAGCATAAAAGCATAATGTGGTATCATTTCACCAAGGCACAATATGGATCATCCATATGGAGCAGAAGTTGATAATACTGCAAAGAAGCAAAAATAAACAGAACAGATGTACTTGTAAAATCAAGTCTGCACCCACCCTGAGTACCTGTTTCTTTGTGAAGAAACTTCTACAAGTTTTGTTGGATGGTTCTGTCCCACTGTGTAACTGGAGCAGGAAAAAGCTCATATCTGCTTCACTGAGAGCTCAGCTTTGTTGGATGATCAGCATAGAGCAGAGAATTCTAACAGCCCCAGTGTAGGGATCTCCTTGTTCCTCAGAGTGCTGAGCAAGATTGCAACTGTGCTAGGGTGAATTCAGATGACTGTATTAACCTTCTCCTTCACTGCATAGTTATTCAGGAAAGGGAGTTCTATTTTCAAGCCCTCCTCTTACTTACTTCATCTTGTGAAGGGAGGATTTGTGATGGATTCATACTAAACTATGTCTCAGGTATTTGAGTAGAAATATAGAAGTTATAAGATTCATAATGGACTACATAGTGCAGAGATGTGTGGAATCACATGAAGCGCTGCTGCTTAGACCCCTTTGGTCTGACTCTTATTGTAAGTTTTCCAACCATTAGTTTTCATATCCTACAGATATTGAAATATTTGCCTGTTTTTATGCTCTGCAAAGAAAGCATCAATTACTTCTACAACAGAATTCCAATCCTTCTGTCACACTGTGTTCCATACACCTGAGCAGATGGAGCAGTTCTGCTGAGTGTCCATGTGCTGATTATAAATAACCAAAGCAGACTGGAAAATCTCAGTTTTAGCCTCATTGGGGCAGGTCATGACTCAGTTTCACCCTTTTGTTTGTGGAAGTCTGAAAGCATGTGCTCTTTACCTTTTTTGCTACACTGATGTTGAGGATTATTATTCTACTATTGATCCGCAGCCCACCCAATGGCTGTTTGCCCATCTATATCCTTTGCTTAATGAATTCTTGAAAATGTCCTATGCTCCACTCTTTCCTGCAGGTGCTATTTTTCTGCTCCTTAGAATACTGGTGTATTTATAAGTATGCTTTGCCATTAGAGCACAAACCATGGTACTTGAAATGAAGTGACTGCAAGATCTGTTGTATGTTTATAAATGCAGCAGAAAGTATTTAAAATTATATGAAAAGCTCTCAGATGTTGTTTTGTTTTTTAAAGCACATCTCCCCTATTCCATCAGTAAAACAAGACAGATGTGGATCAGCAGCTCAGCTATTTGGTGGAATGAGCACTTATGAACCAGTATTTTAAAAAGTGGGCACATAGGAATAGGTTCTTCATGCCATAGCAGGGCAGATCATGTGGTCAACATCTGGAAGATACGATACATGGACTTTGATTTAATAAAGTAGTCACCCATCTGCTGCATTCTCAGAGTGAGGAGAATAAATAGCATGCCACATCCCACACACTCCAGCTGTCCCCAGCATCCAGTGCTCTGCAGTACTGCTAAAAATAAAAAAGAAACTTTACTGTATTTCAACAGAGATTGCTAGTTAAAAAAAAAAAAAAAAAAAAAAAGAGGGAGGCAGTGTGAAGTAAAAAGAGTTGTTTAGGAGTACCTGTAAGCACTTCAAAGTGAAGAAGAAAGTTGGCTTTTGTTTGAAGACTGCCTTCTTTTCAAGCACTGTCACATAGCTTGCCAACATTTACATTACATGCCAGCAAGACTGTCTTTTCAGAAAGTTGTCTAGTTATTTCTCCTGTATTCTAGTGCTGGTGTGTTGATACATAACAGTATCACTATAGCTGCATCACTGAGTCCATAATTAATTGTCTGTAGCTCAGAAATAAAGACTTCGCAGCTTTACTCACTACAAGTCTCTGGGGATAAATGGGCTAAAAAAAGTATTCCTGATTCTGTTGAGGTAGGGTGTCTAACCTAGAGGGACTGACTCATCACTCACCTTCACTCCTTACAGAGGTCTAAAGAAGTAAGGCTTTCTGGGTTTCCAGGAGAGAAATGGCAGGCAAGCCCCTGGTATGAATGCAGACTGGTGACAGTAATAGAAGTATTAAGCATATTGGACAAATAATAATTCCCCACCCCATCTGGAGTGAATGGAGTCCTAGTTTATGTCTTTTCACTCAGTCCTAAGATCCTTGGATAGAGGGGTCTAGAGCAGAGTGGAAAGTATTCTGTCTGGAGCAAGCCAAAAGATTAAGGGATATATTTTATGAGATTTAGTTCTATATTATTTACCGATTTAGCTAATTCATTGCAGGCAACCAGTCAATAACAAATGTGCCTTTAAAAAACAGACTGGATCTTTATAACTCTTGAAGCAAATACCATAAAGTTGACATTACCATCCTTTTAGTACAACAGTGTTTGGTATGTATAGCAGAACCTCCTATTTTTCAAGATATGCCTGCTTTGCAGTCAGGAAAGTGGCTGCAGCCCACAGAAATATGTAGGTTATTATGTTGACTTGACTCAGAGACTACAAGCCTAAAAACCATCACAGATTTCAGCCTCTAAGAACATATCACTTGTTCTAGATAACTGTGTACTGATAGGGCTGAAGCTACTTCAATCTTGCTTTCAGTGCTGTTGGTGTCTGGGCCAGTTTGAGTGAAATACATTTTATTTAGATTTTCTAATTATAGTACAGATTTAGCTAGGATAATTTCCTTATTTTCTTCTATATTTAAATAGGCTCAAAGGTACGAATATGAAACCCTATTTCTACAACTTGTCTATTTTACACAGTTTATCTATTTTCTACAACTTATCTATTTTTTTTTTTTTTTCATTTTGAACATAGAGAGTGTGAAACTACAGCCAACCTGTAGAAGTAGTCTACTGCATCAGTTTAAGCCTCTACACAATTCAGTTATGTTAGCGTGATGCAGTCTGAAACTGTTTAGCCCCACTCAAGCCTCACTAGATACATTTCCTCTGCCTCTGGACCACTCACAAGAGAAAAGCCACGAAGAAAGTTTCTGCACTGCAATTCCCAGAAACTCAGTAGTGAGTTCACACACAGAGCACTGTCATTCCTCTCTACACGGCTTCTTTTAGGACAGACTTTGATAATAAATGAAGACCATTCACTCGATAAAAGCAAAGTGAGAATTTAGGTACAATAAAAGTTAGTTTCTGAATCAAATTTAGTTGGAACATCTCTTCCCAGCTCTCATGTATTTGCTTATTAATTAGCTAGCCTCTCTTTGCAGCTGTGCAGAAACTTCAGAGCTAAATGGAATGAGAAGATAAAGAATTAAAGAAAAAAAGAAATGCTGGGTTATTGGTATTTGCTTTCCTGGAAGAGATGCTTTGAACAAATGTAACTGATTAAATCTAGGTGTACCAGGAACACTCCAGCTAATTGTATGGATACCTAATAAACTTAGCATAAACCACAAAAGCAAGCATACGGGAGTGCTATGTGGAACTTGACTGGGAACATAAATCTATCACAGGTGAGATTCAAGCAATCTGTACTCTGACTCATGCTCTAGAGTTATGATGAGAATGCAATGAAAATAGGATGGCATTATCCAAGATAATGTGTAATTCCAAGAAAGTATCTTTCTCTACTGGAAGAAAAACAACAAAACTTCTTACAGATGTTTAGAGGATTGTCAGCCTTGTACAAACAAGTTATTATTGGTATTATCTAAATGTACTCATATGCCACCCTTGAAGTGTGAGCACCCTTGCTAGAATTAATAATGTATTAATCAGAATCATAAATATGAGGGTAATGAAGAAGCCCAAATGATGACTTATCCACCTTTGGGTCTTTCTTACTAGGTCACTTATCATTAGCTCTGGTTCTACTTAACATAAGACACATAAAAAATACACATAAGACACATACCATCTGAACCTTGCACATTCACTGTCTTCAAGGATTTCTTCTTGCAGCAAAAATATTTGCCATCTGGTAAACCTCTGTATGCACAAAATTATAATTAAATTGCCCCTGGTCCCTTGCATTCTGCTTGTCAGAATGTTCTCTGAAGCAGGCGTGGAGCATGCTATGAAGTTGGATTTTCTAAAAACAATTGGTTTGTTTGTTTTCCACTTTTTTTTTTCTTTTTTTTTTGCTACTGTTGTAGCACAATGAATGGCATTGTAGCCTTTTATTAAGTTCAGAAGAAGCAAATGTTACATTTGCATTAAATTAATTCACAGCTATTCCATTATTTCAAGTTCTAGAAGTCTTATTGCTAGTTGTCTCTTTTGAGCCCTGCAGAAACTCTTTATGGACATCCTTAGAAAAGTCTTTGCACCTCTGGAACCAGGAAGTAGTTGGAAGCAAGCTTCTGCCTATAGGAAAACCTGAAATTTCTGCATGTATTATCAATACATAATTCTTTGTGGTACTGAAATGTAAATAGATTATATGATAAGTGATGGAGAGAATTCAGTTCTGGCTGTGAGAGGGGAATGAAGAATTCACAGTAAGTGATTTATTCAGTTGTATGGCACTCTTTCTCTGCTCAGAAAATATGCATGACTAGAGATACAATTTCCTATTGTCTTTTTTATTTTGGAGACTGATTGTGACCAGCGTGATACTACTATGTTTTTTACCTAATGTTTAAAATCTGACCCATGCTGATTTTATCAGAAAAATCACGCAGTACTATTTATGTCCATTTCCTTGAACAGATGCTGTCCTTTTAACCTAGAGGGCAGCATAATGAAACCATTTGCCTCTCAGGGAAATGTAAAAGCTAAGATATTTTTGGTGAATTCTATGCCTTTTCTCTCTGCATCTCAACCATTTTATGTGAGTATGAGGTGTTTATTCCTCTAAATCACACTTGTCACTTGCATCATTGGGTAGGTCTGGGGAGAGGAGATAGGGTAAAGATTTCTCATCCCCATCACTTCTTTCACATTTCCTCAAAGTAGTTGGATGTGTCTATGCAGTTTTTGCTGTAATGGCGTGATCAGAACGTGTTTATCAACTTTGTCAAGGCTTTGATAAGGAGGTTTGAGAATCTCATCTCCTGATTCAGGTATTGCCTTTTGTAACACACACTAAGTGCCTTTATGGATCATCGCCACACACCGAAGGGAAGTCGTTTCAGCAGTAGCAGATGGAGACATTTTCCTGCCAAGCAGACTTCTGTGCCCCAGGTGATGCAAAGGACTGGCCCTAACATCACCTAACATCACCATCAGCATTGTTACCTCTTTACAACGAGGCAGATACACTTAGATGAAAGTCAGCTCTGGAAAAAAAAAAAAAAAAAAAAAAAAAAAAAAGAATAAAGAAGTTCATTTTCTGACTTTGTTTATGTTGAGAGGATTTCGCATCAGAAAAGGGGACATGGTACATATTATCTGTATGCAAGAACTTCCACTGAATGCATGAACTGGCACAGTCCTTGTTCTCCTCACAATGTGGCTCTTGCCAATGTCATGTTCCTTCAGCACTCAGGAAAGCTTTTTCTTTAATTCAGTTCCCAGACTCGGATTCTGTCCTTGGGATCAGCTTCCTCTGCATTGATCACTGTCACAAGTTTCTACTTCTTCCCCATGGAGTAACATGTGATCAGCACAGTCATCCTGGGACTCACCCTCCCTGTTCTGTCCTGTGTAGACCCTTGTTTACTTCAATCTGCTTTGTACAAATAGCATTCTTTATCATCCATAATGCAAATGCTTATGCCTAACCACAGTATTTAGGAAGGTTGTTAAGATGGGTCATTTATATTCCGTGACCACTAACTTTCATTAGTAATCGTACAGGATTTTCTAGAGTTCCTGTAGCACCAGGCTCAGCTGCCTTAAGACACCGTGTGTTCTGTGAAGAACAGATTCTTGAACCTTTTTTTTCATTCTTCATTATTGGCAAGAACATACAGAGCTGTATACCCCTTGCTGGAATCCTTGCTCTCATCACAAGGCAGACTGAAGAAATGCAGAAATTTATATGCTCAGAACTTTACATACTGTTCTAAAAACTGCAAAAGGAAAAGATGTCCATGCTCTATTTTTCTTACTACCATTAGTGCATCTATCACATTGTTATTGGTTTTGATGCAAGGAATTAGCTGAGCATTTCAGGCACGTTTTGAAACCCAGGAAAAAAAAAAAATTCTTCACATGCAGTGAATAAACATTTTTTGCATGAATATCCTACACTTCACTTGCCTCAATACAGTAGAGGTTTATTGGCTTACTGCAAGCTACATTTGAATGATTGCTTCATATATTATGATATGCAGCATTACATCCTGTTTCTTTTCTATTTCTATAGCCCAAAGACTTATTGGAATCGGTGTTTCTCAGACTCATAAAATAAACATGACTTCAAAAAAAGATTATTATACAAAAATCCACCAACCTTGAGAAACTGCAGAGGTGGGGGATTTTTGTGCTGGAATTCATTTTAGTTCCCTAACATTATTCCTATGCTTTTTCAGTTTGAAAGTACAATCTGGCAATTTATAATAAAGAGCCATGAAACAGCTTTCTTGCAAGAAATTAAAAAAAAAAAATAAAATTAAACTCCCTGAAATCTGGATGTAGGATTGCAAGTGAGAGTAATATACTTCAGAGCTGGTGGTGAAAGGATTCAAATAATAATCACTGGTATATAAGGACTCCACTACTTAGTCAATAAAAGATGGTTAATCTTCTCCCAAGAGCTCTGCAATATGAACAGAAGATAACCAAAGTAAAATGTTTTACATGATGCTATTGTGTATGATTATTGAGGGAGTCAGGGGCAGATTGAGAAGCAGAGCTCCAAAAGGGAAATATTGTCACTGTGAGAGAACTGTCAGACCATCAAGACGGCTGTCTTTCCCCAGCAGCTGGGTACTGATGAATTGGAGGGCAGAGGTAGGGCTTAGATCAGAGCAGTAATCAGAATTAGTAATAAGGCAAAATACTGCTACAGTAAATCTAAGCTCCTCCATCCCTAAGCATTCACATTTGATATTTTAATATAAACTGTACAGCCAAAGAAAAAAGGATGTACTTCTTTTGCAAGTATATATAAATGCACATCTTCAGTGTTACATTTATAAATTATAAATCCATTGCAGTGGCTTTATAGTCTAAAACCAACCAGAACCAGTGCTTGAGAATTAGCATACCTAAATACACTCTCTGCACTAAACAACTGCCTTTCTCTTTCTGTTTCATTTTTTTTTCCCATCACACATAAATTTAGAAAAATAAAAAGCTCTCTTTTTGTGAAGCACCACACAGCTTTAGAAGAAAGTAATCTCTAAGGCTCATTTTCTTTATCCTAACCCTAAGAATAAAGTACTGGACTAGTTCTAGAGAAATGGCAAATGAGGGCCATAAGATTAGATGTTTGCAGAGGAGGATGAAGCTGTCAAGCTCAGAAATAGATCATTGCCTAATATCTTACATTTAAGCTTTTTCAAGTTCTTTAATCGCACAATTAAATCATTAAATGCCTTAGGTTGGAGGGGATATTAAAGATCATATAGTTCCAATCCTTTGCCATGGGCAGAGTTGCCACCCACCAAAAGGCTGCCCAGGGCCCATCTAACCTGGTCTTGAATGCTTGGAAACTGAAGTAGGAAGATGAGTGTCTAAATGCTTAGACATGCACAGCAGCAGAGCTCTAGGAGATTGTATTGTTTTCATAGTATTAAAATTCTGTTAACTTTTTGGACATACATGAAATGTGGCAAAACTTTTGTGAGTGACTCTTTCTGACTGAGGGGAAAGATTCAAAAACGTGTGTAACTCCATTAGAGACCTTATCCATACTGCTTAAAATGCCACCATTTTAATAACATACTCAAATAAATTAAAAAATTTAATGAAAATCAATGAAACATATCTCAATAAAGTTGTACTAAAGAGACATCTTTCAGTAAAAGATGTTTCGGAGTAGTATCCTAAAACCTAAATGCTTTCTCAAAACAGAATTGAGCAACACTTAAGGCATTCAAAAATATTAGATAAAGGTATGAAATTGTTAATATGAAATCTTTCTTTTTAAAATAAAATTATTCAGATGTATCTGGTCACTTGTACAAATTAACAAAATTAGAAGAACAAGAAAAATATTCAACCAGCATATCTGCATTCATTCAACTTCTGTCAAGGAGACATCATTTCCTTGCCAAATAAGCTGAACTTGCAGTCTAACTATTCCTCTCAGGGTTGGTATATAATGAAGTGCAAACTCAATTGGGAATTGGTTTTGCTGCTGGAATTCAAACTAGAGCAAGCAGACGCTACAGTGAGATAAGAAATACTCCTGCTATGCTCTACAGCTGCATTGTATGTCTGCAGTGTTCAATGTGTGAAATAGACTTTGGCCTTCCAAGCATAGGCAATATGCCAACAAAGCTCTTGCATGTATCTTTGTGTCTTTGCTGTTTAAAGACTGTGGTTATACGCTTCATTGAAACAGAGGATCCATGAGAGTATGTAACTGATTACGGGGAGGCTACAGGTAAGGAGCAGCTGGGAGAGCGTGTTGCAGCCATCCAATCTGCATATTCCCTTAGAAAGGAGGGAGTAGAATAATGGAGTGGAAATTTCAACATACAATGCATCTTGGCAAACTTTTAAACTTGGGTCTTATTCTTGTCCATATTGAACTGTTTTACTGCAATGCATGCAGTTTGGGAAGGTCACACACTTGTTCATACAGCGCTGTAAAGCAAACTAGCTCACTTTTATAGCTCAGTAAAAAAGAGCATTATAGGACCTGTAGAAGCAAATAAAGCCCTAATGGTTGCTGCATTGAAAGATAGACTATGTTTTTGCTTTTCTTCATGTCTCTGAATGTTAATAGTATGATAAAACACTCTATTCTTAATATCTATTTATGCTACTTGATTTGCTGACGATAATAAATTGGGAGGAGCTGTTGAGTTTGTCGAGAGTACAGAGGCCCTACAGAAGGATCTAGACAAATTAGAGAGCTGGGCAATCAACAGCCACAGAAAATTTAAAAAGAGTGCCAGATTCTGACCTGGGAAGGGACAAACCTGTTGACATGTACAGACTGTCGGATGAAATGTTGGAGAGCAGCTCTGCTGAAAGAGATTTGAGGATCTTGGTGGACAGTAAATTGATCAAAAGTAAATAGAGTACCCAGCAGATACAAAGGCCGTTGATGTTCTGGGATGCATCAAGCACAGCATTGCTTGATGTGGTTGAGGGGAGTGGTTGTCCTGCTCTACGTTGCAGTAGTGCAGCCCCAGCTGGAGCACTGTGTGCAGTTCTGGGCTCTGTAGTACAAAAGGGGCATAAAACTATTACAGAGTGTCCAAAGGAGGACTACAAAGATGATGAAGAGTCTGGAAGGCAGAGTGTATGAGGCCCCTTGGTGCGCTCAGCCCAGAGCAAAGCAGGCTAAGGGGAGGCATAATTTGAATAGTTGCTTTTAAGTTGCTGACTATAACACTGGCTTCCAGTTAAACATAAATAAATAAATAAATTGAATTGACAGGAAAAGTTAAACATATAGTTATTTGGGAACATAACAGTATTAAACAGATATAAACTTAGTGTAATAGTTTACCAATAAAACAGCAGCAGTATCCTTTGAACTCGGATATATTAGAATCAAAATTTGAGGTATTTCGGAAAATATTATCTAAAATAAAAAAATGCAACAAAATAATTTCCTGCTGCAACTATAAAAAGCTATTTTTTTCCAGTCTCTAATGCAATCTTACCACTCTTTAATTTTAATTTAATGCTTAATATTTATTCCTGTTTTTAAAACTTACTGTTTCTGATGAAAATTTGGAATAGATAATGAGAGAAGTTCTTACAAAGAGGAACTGATATATTTAACACAGGTGTGGGATAGGTTAAGTGATAGATAATAAGCTTAATTATAAAGGTTTAAATCATACATCAGGAGAAGAAAATGCATGAGAAGAACAAAAAATAGGGAAAACTATTAAATAGAACGTGGAGGAAAAAGAGGGGGAAAAGGGCTAAAGAAGGGTGTTAGGGAAATATTTAAAAAGTAGAAATCATAGCTTTAAGATTGAAAAAAAAAAGATGTGAGACCTTAATCTTAATATTCTGTTGAAAGCAATTTAAAACTGTAACTCATTTCTAGGAAAAAGTGCATGACTATTATTAAGAATCAAGAGTTTTCAGGAGCCCTTAGGAAGACATCGCAATAAAACAAATGAACTAAATCTGTCATGAAGTGCAGAATATCTTCAACTAAAAGGTGATCTAACTGGAAAAAAAAAAAAAAAAAGAAAAAAAAAGAAAAGAAAAAATCCTAAAGGATATATTAAGATATATAATCATTGCAAAATAATATTGAGCTGTAGGGAGAGAACACTGGGTTATACATTCTGTAATGGAGAATATTTCTCCATAAGTTCATCTTTGCTCTGTATCCGAGAAGAGAGCAAGGCAGTCATTGAGCCGGAGGAGAAATAGCCTTTGAATGAATCAAATCCACCTGATAAATGTGCCTAATTTGTGACTAGGC
The DNA here is from genome assembly GCF_987193195.1 of Phasianus colchicus. NCBI lineage: Eukaryota > Metazoa > Chordata > Aves > Galliformes > Phasianidae > Phasianus > Phasianus colchicus. Next base: position 95,029,982 of record NC_143437.1, on the reverse strand, counting down.
CTGATATGTTTTAAACACTTCCAAAAGCATTTGCTTAATTTATCCATATTTATCCAATTAATCCAAACACTTCTAAAATCCTTCAGTCATAAATCTTTAACGGCCACACTTAAGCATCTAAATTAGACATAAAGTTTTCTTTCTGGATGCTTTAGATTTATCCATGCCTTTCTACTGAATGTGTAAGAAACATGGTAAAATAGTTATGAAAAAATGCTTTGTGGAGCATTTGAAACTTATGTACAGATTAGACAGAGTGGGATTTCACTTTAGATTACTGCAGAGTGATGTATAGAATTCTGATGTTATCAGGCCTTTTAACCCCATAGACGTACACAGCTGAGGCAGAATTACAGAAAAGGGAAGAAGTTTGGCTATGAAAAAGATGTGGGAACTATAGACAAAATATAATTCAGATAATTCAGAAAAGGAGCACTGTTTAACAGTGATAGAACAGATAGGTTCTTTCAGTATGTACAGTTGGTGCTTTTGTTGTAGATTTTTTTTTTTTTTTCTGAGGCCAAGGGTAGTTCTAAGAATCAACATGCAACCTTAAAGCAAATAAGCAAGTAAATAGCAAGCCAGGTAAGTGGCTTTATATAGATACTCTGACCATGTAGCCAGTAGTACATTTTTTTTCCACAATATCTTGTGGAATACATGTACTCAAGGAAGGTAGTTTTATCAAAGAAGTTGGTCTGCAAAAATAGGTTAGATCCTTGATGAGTTCACCTTGTCAAGCTTCTAAGCAGAATTTTTACTAGTATCAGGAGGAAGAAGTGGGTTTCTTTTTGCCTATAGCTTCTTTTCATTGTAGTCTTAAAATTCGCCCAGTGGAAATAGATGGGAAAAAAAATGCATCACATTCCTTAAAATGCCTTAAGCTATTAAGTAACCATCAGAAAATGAGTAGGCTGCTGATTACATTATCAAACTTGTAACGTGCACATTAAGTGTATTTAAAAAGAAGATCTATTAACTGACAAATTATAACCATTTTACTTCAGACCAATAAAAACAACTATAACTTAGAACCCCTGTTGAGTTTCTGCCCTGTAACACATAGCGATACCATAATTAGCTGTAGTAAAATAAAGTAATATACTCTCTCAAAAATGTCAATATTTTTAGTAGAGATTATACCATGCAGTGCATGGAGAAGCTAAAATACAATGCTTGGACTTCCTTGTGATACATCATGCAGTATCCATATGGCAATGCAGAAGTTATGTTAGTGGTTCCAAACAAGGTTAAACTGATTATTGTAGACACGTTAGATTTCTTTCTCCACATCATGCCACAGCAATTGCTTTTATGTTAAAAAGTTACAATGGTATCCCTAGCTGGATTAGGAGTTCTTGGTCTGCTGTTCTCACAAGAATACACCTTACATTTTTAGCTAGACCATTGCAGTATCAGGATGCCCTAAATTAGTGAGATGAAGAACGAAGGATGAAATTAAAAACTTAATTAATTTTATGGATTGTTACAAATAGAGGTTACATAAATAAATAAATAAATAGAACTGTCTTGATATTTTAAGAAGGCAAAGCATAAACAAATAGCCATACAAACCAGATCAGAGGAGGAAGAGGAAGAGGACATTTTGACCAAGGATCTTGAAAAAAGCACTGGAGAAACTTTGAAAAAATAGCAGAAGATCTTTGTGGACTTTGCAAACTGCAATCAATAGGATCATTTTGAGTCTATTTTGGTGTAGAATTCCTACCACCTTGAAACTCCAAAAACTGAACAGAATGGCTCTCTGCGCTGAAACATAGGTGTCCTCAGTTTTTTTCTCTATGAAAATGCATTTGTGTGAAGATCCTCAAAGTTTGTAATCTCAGAAAACAACAAATGAACTTTTATTGCAGCAGCTTAGGATTTTTTTAAATGTATTTTATGCAATCTAAGTTGAAAATTTTAAGATGAGGCAGATGCCATTTTGTTCATTTTCCTTTAAAGAAAAGCCCTAAAATAAAATATATTGCTTAAGCAGCAGGCACCTTTTCCTTATCAAGCTGCTGCTTATGCCTCAAGCAGGATGTGTATAGTCTGAGCATTTTTATTATACTAAGAAAAAATATTTCGGAACAATGCCAGAGACTCCAGCAGCTGTGAGTCAAAACTAAACATCGCATGTGTGGGATTGCCATAGAAACTAACTTGAATGCATCAGATACATTACAAAAGAGTTGAAATTCCTTGTCCACTCTTCATCTTACCTTTCACCTGACATGTCAGCTGTGGCCTCTTTCTTTGACAAAAACTTGTGAAAGAATCTTATGTCTATAATCCTTCTGCTTGTAAGAATTTAATATTCCATCTGTATTATTGGAAATATATTAAGAAAAAAAAGAAGAGATGTGGATGTCTGACAAGAAGGAGGTACAGAAATTAATATGAACTCTCAACTTTATTTCAGAATTGGGTTATGTTCCTAAGTTTGAAGAAGGAAATATATCAAATGTAAGAAAGTGATGACTTCCAAGAGACATTCTAACAAAAGAACAACTGAAAATAACCAGTCTACCTTCAGTAACAGATTTTGGAAAAGCAAAAAACTATATTAGCTATCAAATAGCTACTTTCTTGCAGGGTGGCCATATAAGCATGTTGGAAAAATGTGATTTGAGTTACACTGGACTCTATGGGCATCTATAGGCCTTGATATCCCTTATCAGCCATGCCTGGGGCCTATCCAGTAACACTGCCCATGTGTCAGAACCTCATTTCTGTCCTACTGGCACCATCGCATTCTGTGCCAACAGTGCCACAGTGTGTTTCCATCCCTGTCCCCATCTCTTTTTGCTCCTGGCTGGAGCCCCAGTGTGCTCCCTGACCCTAGTTTCTTACTTACCATGCTGATGGCTGTTGAAGGACCCCAGTGTTGAAGACCTTCAAATATTTAAAGATTGCTTATAAACAGGAGGGAAAACAACTTTTTAGATGGGTAGATAGTGATGAGAAAAGGGGGAACAGTTTTAACTGAAAGGGAAGATGTAGATTAGAAGTCAGTGGAGAGTTTTTCACTGAAAGGGCAGCGAGGTGCTGGAACAAGCTGCCCAGAAAAGCTGTAGATGCCCCAACCCTGCAGCTGTTCATGTTCATCCCAGCTTGGATGGGGCCTTGGGCAATTTGAGCTGGTGGGTGGCAAGTCTGTCCATGGCAGGAGTTTGGAACCAGATGACCTTTGAATCCCCTTCCATCACAAGCCTATGATTCTATGATTATTAGTCCTGTGGGACTGTGCTGAGTGGATGAGGTGTTTTGTCACTCTGGGTCTTGCCCTGGGGGAGCTCCTGACCCATACTGCTTGTGGACAGGCTCTGTCACAGTGGAGTGAACACCAGGTTGGACCACCGTGTTCACAAATCAATTACAACTAGTTCAGTTAAAAGAAAAAAAAAAAAAAAAAAAAAAAAAGGAAGGTTGTGTTTAATGCTGAGGGAACTGGCTGATGAAATAAAAAATATGGTTATTATGAATTTACAGGTAGTAGTGAGGTGGGAAGGTGGGAAGGACAACATGTTTGTTGGAGAAAAACATCAGAGTTGAAATGGATTGTGACTACATTTAAAATAACAACAACAACAAAAAAGAATACAAACATCTAGAGAGAAAAAAGAAGAAAGGAGCAGTGTTTAAGTAAAAACAACCAGCTGAAGAAAAGAGTGAGTAACATCGGTTCCTTAAAAAAGAATCTATCCATAGGCTAGAGGAGATCTGCGTTGAACCTCAAGCAAGGTATAAATAACAGCACTGTGAAGAAGGCAGTCCTCATGCAGGAGTACAGCTGACAAGGCATGGGAATGGACTCCTTCTGTTTCATTTGGCAAAGAAGACCTGACCTAGAGTCCAATGCTCAGGTATAGGTACAGCCTGGTGGGAAGTGAGCAGTCTAAAGGAAAGCAATTCAAATAACCAGAATTATAGAAAACATGATTTATGAAGAATGGTTCAAAGAATTGAAATTTCTTTCCCCTTAGAAGTCTTATGGTAGGCATGATAAGAAATTCTTCAAGTATGAAGGGTAATTGTGATAAGGGGAGAAACTGTGTTCCACATCCGTGGAATAAGCTGTGGCGAGAAAAAACAAAGTTAAACTTTGGAAAGTTTAGGAAAACAGATCATTGAGTACTTTGTATTGAGACTTCCCATTACAGAGGAAAATGCTAGAGAGCCATCTGTCAGCAATGATAACGTGCATAGTTAATCTTGTCTTAAGGGATGGACTGTCTCTTGGAGGCCCATCCAGCATTTTTTTAATGTAGCTATTGCCAAATCCCAGTAGATCTTTAATGGGAACATTGGCTCACTGCAATATCTGTAGAAGAAGCACACAGCATCTAAAAATATGGTCTATTGAAGTTTGAGATAAAAAGAGTAGGACTGTCTGTGCCTAGCTTTTGGTGCTGCTATGTTTTCAGAAAAAGACACCATTTATTGGTTTACGGTGATCGCTTCTAATAAATCACCAGTGCAAAGTTTTTTTGAGAAATAGAAATTCAAGGACGTTTGAAGGATAAAGACTGAGAAGTACCATGTTTGTTATTGCTAAAGAATATCTTGATAGAATTCATCTTGAGGTAAATTTCAAAGAAATCTTCAATGAGATATTGTGAAATCCAAAGCTGAAGGGTTCATAGCTACTCTGTGCGGGATGCAGCATTTCTGGAATGCCGTTCTTGAACATTAGTAAAGAATGAAAGATTCATGGAAGAAAGAAATGTTAAGGAACACATTAAAATTTAAAGAAGGTATAGTATATGACACAGGGAAGTTGAGTGGTAACATCTACCCTCTTGAAGAGGCTCATTACTGAGAACTCTCACTTTCCACCTGAAAATGTCTAAGGATGGATTAATTCTTCTACTCTTCTTCTGGCCTCAAGAGGAATTATTATGCAAAATTATGCAAATAAAATCAGATTGTTTCTTCGTAGGTAATATAGAACTGGTACTGTGTTTGGCATACATCTAACTACTGAACTGTGCCCTGTTGTAGTTAAGCTTAACCTGAGAAGGCCAGTAAGAGTCCAATATCAATTTTTCATTTTGTGGAACAATTTCAAACAAATTTGACATACTGCTATTGGTTTCAGAGAGTAAAGCAGCATGTTCAGATTTTGTAACAGTGTAGACTTAGGTGAATCCTAGGAAACTTTGGTGCCACACTGAAGGGACAAGTTGACAGGTTATTTGTTAGTCAATTTTGAACAATCCACATGGATTTCAATATCAAAATCCATTCCAGTGTTTACAAACTTATTTATCCATTTAGAATCCGGTTCTTTCAAGGTTTCTAGCTCTCTGAAGATACATGGCATTGTACTCAGTTGTTTCAATTGCTTGTTTTTCATTATTTTATGTTATATATCTAAGTCTCAGAGACAGCACTGAAGGTATTACTTCCCTGAGTAAGTGTGGTCAAAGTAGCAGTGCACAATTTAGAATGGTACTTCATAAATTATGATTGCATATACATCAAAGATGAGTATCCACATACGGGGGTCAATGTAGCTGAAGCAGAAATGCTTTAAAGAAATGGACAGGAGAATGGAAAGATATACATTGTGTCAACAGTTAGACTAAATGACAGAGCCTATAAATTTTCAGTTGTAGTCTTGTGCAGAAAGAAAAAAAAAAGGACAAAAACAAGAGCCCATGTGTATGTTAAATCTCAGTGGGATCAGCAAGGCAGGCACAAAGCCAAAGGCAGGCATAAGAATGTTTGGATATGTACATCTAATCTGGACAGGTTGTGGCTCCAGATGGCCAAAAAACAAATCACATCCAGTTTGAAAATTTTAAATGTTTAATTTTATTAAAAAGTCCTAACGGAGCCTGCTTGAGCAGGAAATGGCACGAGCACTGCTATGCAGAACTCCAGGTGGAAAAGAGTGCATTGTTGTCATTTTTATTTTGAGCGGAGTCCTCCTGGTGTGGAACAGCCGTGCGGTCCCCAGGCATCCTGAAAGGTGGCACACCAACAGGATGTCTGCAAACCCGGCTGCTGCATCCCATAAGGGGCTGCTTTAACCAGCTCTGCACAGACGGCTGGGAAAGTGCTAGCTCCCATGTTGGTCACCAGCACTCAGAGTGCCAGCTTGGAGGCCAGTCTGTCAGAATTTAAAACTGCCTTCATAAAAGGTATGAACTTTATACATGAGAGGAGAAGACAGCCTGCAAGGGACTCAGAAGGGATGCTTTCCAAAATGATGTTAGGCATAAAAAAAAAAAAAAAAAAGACTTCATTACTAATATGGAACTGCAGTTTTAAAGTGTGTGCTTTAAAAACACCTCAGATAAAGAGAACTTTTTAAAAACAGCTTTCTTCCATTCACAAGGGGAACCATCCAGAGTAGAGATATTTAAATTTGCACCATGATTGTCCCAGAGATTTTCTAAGGGGAGTAAGATATCGATAAAATCTTACTTAGATGTTTATTTTCTATTCCTTTTTTTTTTTTTTCCCATGCAATTTCTAAATATTTTTTTTCTTCCTTCTAACTAAAATCAAACATATTGCAGCTTACTAGCTGTCCACAATTAAATGAGAAAGTATCTTACTGTAAAAAAAATCATCCATAACCTATGATCTGATCCCATGATGGGATCTTCATCCCATCACCCATTATTTTCAGAAACAGGTTTGACAGCTTCTCTTCAGGGCCTTGCTGGCAGTATGTTAGATCTGGCACTTCTGTGCATTGCACCTTGGACATCGCGAGCATGGAGGATGCATTTAAACAGAGCAGGGCAAATAAAGGGTAAGAGCCCAGACGGTTAAACCTCACCAACTGGCTATGGTTGCCTGATGAGATTTCTAGAATTATCTTTAATTAGTGGTAGCACTTCTATCATCAGGAAGAGGAGAAGGATATGAGATTTGAAGCCCTTAGCCCCAGATGTGTTGCACAGCTGGCAGGTGAAACACAAAATGCCTTTTCAAAAGCCATTTGCTACTTGTGGAAGGGTTTTGTGTTCTCCCTCATAGAAGATGAACACCAGATGCCATGGAAAATGATTCAGGGAAGTTTTGAGGCTACAGAAAATACATGTATGTGAGAGTTCGACTTTCTTGCAGGGATTTGCTTTAGTGATTTAACCAGTCTGCAACATGAACAGAAATAGATGGCACGAGCCTAAGAAGGAATGTTGTTCTCACATACTAGCACAGAACCTCTGTGTTTTCTTGGAACATAACATTAGAAACCTCTTTTTATCTAAGTTACCACCACTGGTAGCTCATTAAATAAAGCCAAACTACCAACACAAGTCAGTACTCAGTATCAACAGTGAATAGATATAAAACCCACTAGTTCTCCTTTGAGCACAGGGGGCAGCCATTCAGTCGTTCAGTCACATATTGGCTGAATGGATGCGAAGCAGAGATGGTGATTCCTCCAAATCACCTTAGTTACATAACACAACCCTCTTCCTATATGCCATTTTGGAATATGCTAATATCTAAATTAGCTTGTAGAACCACTACGCTCGAGAGCGTTGTTTATACTAGAAATGCCTCAGAAGTTTTGGTTTTCTTTTAAGTTATAAATACCACGGATTGCAATACAAAGTGGAATAACACTGAACAATAAATGAAATTAGGGAACAGTCAGCATCGATCAGTTCATGTCTGTTGCCAAGGGCAATCTTGATTTGTCTCATTTTAAATTCTATTGAACAAATTAAAGTGTAATTTCCTTGCCATGAACAGTGGCTGATCTAAAGAAGCTTCAAGAGGTAAGGAGTGCTAATGGATCATCAAATTGGATCCCAGCCATGGCAATAAGCCTGGAACTGAGCATCATCCTTAATGGATGGCCTATATGTACAGAGAGAAGAAAAAGCATGTTGTTTGTAGGCACTTCTGTACACTGTATTTTCCATATCAACAATTTTTGTCCTTAGAACATCTCTGCTTTCTCTCAAAACATTTTTTTACATTATTTTATGCCACCAGGATTATTTTATTTGCCTCAGTTTCTCCTCTTCCCCTACACTCACTCTTTTTTCTTTTATTTTTCAAGGTATCTGAAATGCATTGTAGGTAGTTCAGGAATCATTTGCTCTAATTTATGTAGTAGCAATCAGAGCTATGATGTTTGTGTGACCACCTGAGTATTTTTTCAGGCATACACACAAACATACACACAAACTGCTAGCCTAATTTACTGTAGTTTGTTTTCCCTTTGGTGAAGGAAAACAAAAAAACAAAAAAACAAAACAAAACAAAAAAAAAAAGAGAAGAAAGAGGGAGGAATGACTCTGTTGCATATGGAGGAATGACTCTGTTGCGTAGCACTACAAGGTGTTACTACTACAGGATCAAAACCAGGACTCAATTCATTTCTCCAATTTTTTTTTTTTTTTTTTTTTAATTCAAAAGCACTTTTAAAAGGATGGGTATATGTGTTTCAAACAGACGTTCTCAATTTTGTATAATCAATTCAGTTGGACTGGTTTGTCGGACTGAAAACAATTTTTCTTCCACTGGCAACGAAGTGTCTTTAAAACCCACAGGTAGAAGTTAAACTCTTCATAAATGCTTCAGAACAAAGCAAAATAGGTACAAACTGAATTTCTTCAAAGGAACTAATCAACAGGAAGCTCTTCCATTTTTTAACAAGCTTGAATTAGTAGCACTTTTTCACTATATCAGCGTGAATGTCTTTCCTACGAGGAAAAGTTAGAGCAATTTTCTTCTGTTTTGGGGGTTCTTCTTTTGTTTGTTTGATTCCTTTGTAAATGCCAAATGCCTTTCCAGACTCCTCCATAGAAGAAAAAGCTTAGAAAAGACAGAAGTTTCAGCTCTAGTAGAATCTGAATGGAATTATGTGATATCCTGGATACACAAACCCACCTGTCGAGTGCAAACACTGGGAGGGCAAACAGCAGATATGAGGAAAGTTATTTAAAAAGTTAATTCACATAAATCCCCATCACCAGTGTGTATCAGAGGACAGAAGAGAAAGCTGAAAAAAAAAAAGAAAAAAAAAAGAGGAGAAATAATTCACAAATCTGAGAGACAATGAAAGCTGAAGCCTGAGGAAAGAAACAGTGACAGGATACAGGAATGGCTTTGATGCCAGCTATTATGCAGCACAATGATTAGCTTTGATTTTTCATTGTATTGTAGCATTTCCCTGGTCTTACTGAAGAATTTGCTCAAGCCTCAATATATCTGCTGTGTACTGAGGAGAGCTGGTGATGTTATTAAACAAGCAGGATTCATAATTCTCATTGCAAAGTTATTTTTTGACTTCTCCAGGGAAGATATAATTTGTGAATACATTTTGCTGTCATGACATATTACAAATGTCACATATAAAATACTATGGACCTAATATTCCTTTACCAGTAGTAAATGGTAAGTGCCATCAGTTTTCAGGTTGATTTATGCCTGAGAAGCTGATCAGTATTCTTTTTCATTAATTCACAGTAGCTGTCCTTGAGTCTTCAGAGGCATCCTGTGTTTAAATGGACTTTGAGATCATTTCCAAGCAGAAAGAAAAAGCCTCCAAATGAATCTTTGTTTATTTAAAAGTGAGAACTCCTTATCTGTTTGCACTGCTGATTAAAATTATTCCTATTCTGTCCCTTTATTTTCTGCAGTTTTCCTCTTTATTGGTTATTTTCTCCAGTAAATACTCCATAAGCATGGAGTAGGACTTTCTCCCCCGCTGCTTCAACTTCCAATTGTCCTAGAAGCCTAGCACACTTTCTTTTCAGCAGAAGAATCCAAAATTATGCAAGATGAATTGTGACCTAGAAAAACCTCCACATACCTAATATGGGATAATGATTTACTGCTCAAAGCAAATATCTGATAGACAGAGGAAGAGAAAATCCCTGAAACAAAGCAACAGAGATTTGCATGGGGCATACTCCTCAAGGACATGGAAATTACAGTGGAAAAAATATGATATGATAATATTCATTTGCTGGGCATTGAGATTTATATTCCTGGTTTTCATCCCGAGGTAACTGATCTCTAGTTGTTCAAATAGCTCCTGAATTTACTGAGAAAATTTTGTCCTGACTGGACAGATTTAATATTGAGATTTTAAGAAAATCTTGAACAAGATGAGAATTCAGATTTTAATATGAAAAAGACTTCAACTTAACAGAAATGACCAAAAGCGAGAATAATTCACTCATTGCTCCCTTTTACACCAGACAACAGCAAGAAAAGTGGGTATTCAATAATTCACTCAAATACAACAACTAATAAATGTTTCCCACATTTATATTATATTATTACAGTTCACATTTATGTATTTATTTTTACCTTTTTTATGTCTGTGACATAAAGATAAAATGAACTTCTCTTAATAATTTTGCACGCATTTCACAAACAGTGTTTTTCAAAACTATCAAATAAACAAGTATTGCTCATTACTCCACTAATACACTACTAAAACTGCAGAGCAAAATATCTTAGACCTACTACGTATCTTTGTGGGACTTAGCTGTGTATGGATTTGCCGTCTCAGTTCACTGCCACAAACCTCTGCGATCATACTGAAGCTCTCAGAAGCTCTACAAAGGCAGGCAGACCCTGGTAGCAGCAGCATACAGGAATATTGATGACAGCATAACATTTGAATGTTGCCATCCTAAAGACATATATACTTCCAAAATTGGCTTTTTAACAGTCTGGCTTCTGTTTTTCTCACATTTCTCATTCTTGGCAATGTACCCTAGGCATCTAATCAACATGGCATGACTTTGCAGTATATGATTCTCACTGATGGAGCCCAGATCCTAGAAATTTCATCAGTGTTCAGGCTTCAAGGGGTTCAGAAGAATATTTCAGTGGGTGTTGCTCTTTGTTTTCTGCACAGTAGGATTTATTTCATTATGGCAGAAAATATACAAATGAGATGTCACAGAATGAAGAAATGATTTCTGCATAAAATGTGACCAAGCCAAGAGCACTTGCTAAGAAACAGTTCTGATGTGGTCACCCGGAGATAACTTCAACATCTCTGCTTGGAATTTTTTCTCTCCCTTGAATAGTGAGATCTGCTTCAGAGAAAGGTCAGCTTATTATTGAATTGAAAAAGCAGGAAGCATATTGCTTTCTGTCTAAAAGGATTTATAGTTAATCAGAAAACAAATTTCAGCTACTGGCCCCAAATTCATTTTTCCAAAGAAAATTCATTTCAGTAAAAGGTTGCTTGCAGTAATGTTCATAGAGAGTGATGCTAGAAGTATATCAGAATGTCTTAAATCTGGTTTTTAGTTACATGTTTGTATCATCTTCTAATCTGATAAAATTGTATCCCGACTAAATTAAATTGAGGAAGGGTACAAAGGAAAACACTGAAATCTTAGGAAATTTCCAGAATAATATGACCTCATGCTCAGGGCACATTTAAATGATATGTTAATGTTTTGTCCTGGTTGTTACTATTTCAGTAAGATCAGAAATAGAAGTTGTCACCTGTTATCTGTGGTCAGCCATCAGAAGTAACAAGAAGTACCAACCTCACCTTAGATTCTGGTGTTGCTACACATCTTGTGACTAAACAGTAGCATCAATCCCATTCTAAGGAAGACTCAGTTTTTCTGTAACATGGTGGATTCCCAGTTCAGCTTCTTTAGTTGCCTAACATGGATATGTAGCTGCATCATTCACTTCCCCTTATAACTAGATCTGAAGTTATTTTGAGATGGCACAATTAGGAGTTAGTTTGAGTTTGTCTTTAGAGAAAATGTTAGATATTCAGAGGTTGCATCACACATATCCCACTGGCCCCGGGGCACTGTTCTCCATCAACCCCTTAAACTGAAAGATCTTTCTAAACAAAGAAAATATGCTGAAAGAACCTGAGGATAAAATGGTGAAAATCTTCATACACAGGGCATACAGTCCTGCTGTGAGTAGCTCATCATCCATAGCTGTGTTAGTGCACAGCAGTACAGGCTTAGGTAATCAATTTGTCCAGGGATTTTAACAATTTCAGTGTGGGGTTTGGAGCTTAGAGCAGTTTTAGAAATGTAAGTCCCTTTTTGGTTCTACTGCCTTGTCAGAATTCACTCAATGAGGGACTGTCACAGGCTGTGCAGTGTTTTCCTGAGGACACCAGCAGAAGAGTGAGGGGAGGCCAGAAGTGCACAATTCCACCCAGCATTCCAAGCACCAACATATTTTTGTCAGAAGTAAGCTAAGTATTGTGGACCTCAACAAAATGTCAGTACGTATCATCTTATGTTATTTCTAATCTTTGGGAATATTTTCTGAACATTACAAAAGAAAGCACCAGAGATGAACAAATAATTGCTTTCTATTGTCCAGATATAGAAAACTCAAGAAACTAAAAAAATATCCCCACAAGATAGAACATACTTGGCAACTGTTAGCTTTCCAGCTTAAGCAAGTTCTTCTGTCATTGCCAGAGCCTTGGCTGTATGAATTTCATTCCTAGAGAACAATTATTCATTATTTTCTTTCATTTTACAGTTGATTCCCACACATCTACATAGTGAGGCTTTTCCCTGCAGTTCTAAAATTACCTTTTGATGTATGTAATAGTTAATGAGGTCTCAAATAAAAACACAGGCACACTAACCAAAAAGTTTAATGAATGTTTTTAATTACGGGAACTGGATGCAGTACACTGAACAGCTATGACCTTCGATTTAGGCTCTGAGGGTTCCCTTACAATAGAAATGTCCCAGCAATGGCAGCAAACAAGGGTTAGCTTTGTGAAAGATCTATATCAATGTCTCCTGTCAGCAAGTCAAGGCAGAATTAAATACAGCAGATAGAGTTTTAGGGTTGGTCTGACCTTGTACTTCTATTTGCTTGGTTCCAGGATAAAAATCTCACTGACATGAAAATTAAATAAAAAACCTCTTCTCTGTAAGCAGGATAGGTTTTTTTTTTCTTAAGTAAACAAGGATATAATGAGCATCTAATAAATTGTCACTAATATTTTATTTGGAAGAAAATTCAAACTCAAAACTCAGAATTATGCAAATTTAAAATACATTACATGCCTTTATCAAAACTTTGAATCACATAATTCTTTCTAAGTAGATGTTTAGATTAGGTGCATTTTTAATATATATCTGTGCTTGACAGAAGGTGCTATGATAGAGGTAGATGTCAGCAGATTATTCATTACGAAGTGTCCATTGCTGGATGGATGGAAAAACTTTAAGATTTGCTGATAGTGAGGTACTAATGGAACTGAACCCTTTGGGACAGATAAGAAACACAGCAACTCAAGCCTCATGGAACAAATTCAAATATTTTTAGCTTCCAGAACTTCTAAGTGAAGTCTTGAAAAAGAACTGGCACAGGAGGTCAAGAGTTTGTCGCATGTCACTATTGGACATAGATTTCAATGCAAAAAGGTTTCTTCCTTGGAAATACAAGCACTCCTTGTTCTTTCCTGTCCTAGGGCAGGATGAAAGCCAACACTGTGCCTACCTGATTGTTGTTATTTCACATTGGTGAGGTACACTGTGCAGGCTGCACACCATACACACAAATGTAGGACCTGTAATGAACTCTGAAGATTGCAGTGATGTTTCTGAGCATATTCACAAACTCCTGTCATTCCCCAAACCAGTGCTACTTCCCTGCAGACACCTTAAGATCCCCTTCTGTCAGCTGCAGGGTGAACTTGCACCAGAGGTCTGGGAGTGCTTAGCAAAGGTTCCACATTTGCTGGGCTTAAATCCAGTGTTCACCTCAGTGAACCATTCTGGGAATTTCAACTTTGTTTGAAACTCTGTGTTGACTTCATGCCTAACCCTGAGCAACACTTATTTAACCTCTTTATGCCTCAATTTCATCGGCTGTAGTATGCCTGTAATAACACTCCTTCACCTTTAAAGTATTGTGCATACAGATCTGTAGGGCAAGTGAAACAATATCCTTATTATGATAGTCATTGTTCTGAAGTGTGAATCTGATATCCTCCTCTTCCATGTTATCAAATATCTTCTGTGGACATCTGTGTTCTATTTAACCTGTGTCCTGAAGCAACCCTGTTGTTTTAAGACGTTTATCTAAAACAAGCATTTTATTTATTTATTTATTATTATTATTTTAATTTATAGGCTTGTGAACACTGATAGCTTACTGGTGCTTCATTTCTGTTCTCAACTGACACATCACAAAATAATTTTTTTATTAATCAATGTGTCATTGTAAATAAAAGTAGCATATGCTGTCTCAAATTATTGTAAAAAGACATTACAGAGAAATGATGTACAAAGTGTAAAAGTAATCAGAGCTACATTTGACGACGGGGAAACGCAAAGGAATAAATCTTCAGACTTTCACGTTCTGTCCATTCTGTTGATGGAAAAATGAACACTGAGAATGCCCTGCATCATTAGGTAGATCTGAGCAGGTTTAGCACTTAAAAGCCAAGCTTTTAGATATGAGTTCAGAGGTAGACTGTTAGGCTTAGTTCAGAGGTAGACTGGATGCTGAATTTAGGGGAGAGGATTACAAATTTCCTGAATATCTCAAAAAATATTAATTGAAAATAATTATTGAAATAAAAGCAATAAATCAGAATCTTATAAGAATATCATTAAGATAGTAGAACTGAATTGCAGCAACCTTGTCTTTCACACGTCCATTAAGAGATTCATATACAGCTGTGGCAATACTAGGTGGAAGGACTTTCATGCCCTTCTGAAGAGGTCATTCCTTTGACCCTTAATCAAGCAGGTATTTTTCCTCAGTTATGATGTGATAAGCAGCACCTAACAGAGTCAGATAATTACAATCAGATAAAGCACATATGGATTCCAAGTTATGACGAAATATATCTATAAATAGATATATAGATGTATAAGTATACATGTATACAAATGCAAGGTATACTTTATGAAAATATTCTGCCTTTGTTTTAGTGAAGTAATTGGTAAACCTGTAAGCATCATCAATGCTTTAGTATTCAGATGAAGAAAATTAAGTGATGGCAGCTTGCTGGTCAACTAAGTAGTTTTGAAATGCAATATGTTTCTCTTCTGCTTTCAGAGCTGAAATTATTTGGCTTAGATATGCAAATATGCAAGAAGCCTAAAATCCAGGGCAGCCACTTGACACAGTATTTAATCAGAAGTTTAGATCCGTTCTGAACTCATTGCTACAAACACATTTCTTATGGTTAGAATATTATAACATACACTGGAATGTAAACACGTGTCATTTGCTCAGTTTTCTCCCCCAAACACTCTCTGTATAAACACAGACAATTTCCTGAGTGCCTTGATAAGGGGTGGTTTAGGTACTTCTTTTTATGTAAATAAGTTCTGAAATTATGTTTTTACAAGGCTATCCAGTACCTTTTACCTGAACTATCTGCTATCTGTTAGTATATAATAAAAGCTATATGAATACCTCTAGGAAATCATCTGAACTTTTACCATTATAGTGCTTCATTCCTGCACCAAAATAAACAGAAAACCACCAGAAGACAACAGCAGAGAATTCACAGTCAGTTTTCATCTCAGTAAAGTTAACAGATGGATTTCTAAAGGTTCTGTACAAGGATTTTCTTACACATTTTCAGCTACCTAGAAAAAAACAATGCAAGCAATGAAGTAAAATATGTGCAAATAACCCAATCAATGTATTTGACTTGATCTGGAGGGGCCTAAGCAGAACTTCAGTATAACTGAAACAAATTGCAAAATTAATTAATACAGTAACAACTGCCCCTGTTGAGAACTGGGGAGCCAGATGATGAAAAATGTGGCTATGCAAATAATGTTACATGTTTTTAACAGTGGGGTAATCAATATTCTATGCCAGTGGTATGTAAGGCAAAACACTACTCAGATTTCTCTTGGAAAAGGCGTGTAGGGAAACATTACAGGCAGTTCACCATGAACTTCTCTCCATAGACAGCTGAATTCAAAGGAAGCAAATAAATTCTTGAAATGCATAAATGATGCGACACCAAGAAATATAGAAAATGTCTTTTATGTAGACACTGATGCCTCTAATATGTCTTGCTTCTGACTGGTTTCTTATCAGAGAAAACATTCTGCAAAAATAGAGAGATTGAGTGAAGATAGATAGGAACAATTTATTTGTACGGAAAAAAACAACAACCTCTCCTTGAAAGAAAGACTAAAAGATTATTACTTTTGATGGTTAAAAGGGGACATGATAACAGAGCATGAAATAATAAGAATGAAATGAGAAAGTAGACGTTATAGGAAATGGCCCTTCAACACACTAAAAGTAAATGTTTCAAAAGCAATAAACATAATTTCCACCCAGTTTGTGATTACCTTGTGGAAGTTATTAACGCAATATGTCTTTGACACTTGAAACTCAGAAAACTTAGAAATGTTTGGATGATAATAGTGCTAGGAACAAATCACATTTTAGGTTTCCTTTTTTTTTCCATGATACTTGGGTTTTGATTCAGTGATCAAGACCTCAGCACATATAGATCATTTAAGATACTTTTATACTATGTTATATTGGTCTTAAGAGGATGTTTCGGTTACAGTAAAGTGTCTGGAATGACACTAGATACCTATGTGCCTTTCTTTCAGAAAACAAAGAAAAAGCATGTCACTGCCAAGAAAAGTACTTTTCTTTACACCAGCCACAGTGGTCTAATCTACTATGGACAATTCTATGCTACTGAGCATTGTCAATGGGAGTGAACAAAACCCAGTTAAAAAAAAAAAAAAAAAAAAAAAGAGTTCATTAGGAAAACAAAAGAAAATGACAGAAAATCAAAATAAGGTCAAAGCAGTATTTTCAACAACATATCTGCACACAAGAATACTCTGATTTTGTAAAACAAAATCCAAAAGAAGAAATGAGAATATAAAAATTGTTCAGTCCTACCCTTAGTCACCTCTACCTTTCTTGCACGAGGTCATCCAGCTATGGTAATTAATGATAAACCTACTGACTGCCAGATTCTAGGTCTACAAGATAGTATCAGGTACATAATAATTATTTTCTGAGTATAGTTCTTCAAGGAAAAGAAATTATGTTCAAGCCCATAGAAACAAATTCCCTTCACTTCAAGTCAGTCACTTCAAGGATAAATTTCTATCTTTAAGTTATGCTTAACTACAAACCTTTAAGGATAATAGTTTATTTTTCCAAAGAAATTGATGCTAAGAAAAGAGAGAACAGAAAATTTTATTTTATCTCATTAGTATGAAAACCTGATTTCTGCTACATAAATGAAGAAGATATTAAAATTATTTAGAAAACAAACATCAGGAGCATAAACACATTATTTAAGAAAGTTTTCATCCATTTGCACAAAAAAAAAAAAAGAGACAATAACAGTTATTTTTTAAAAAATGCAAAGTGTTATTACGTTCTAACTAGAACAAGCAATGACGTGTCATCATAAATACAGCAGATATTTTAAGGTCACAATGGCATAAATTGATTTGCTGCAAACTAAGAACTTTTTGTTCAAAATCTCATGTCACATATTGAAGAACATTTAATGACCATGTTACCTGAAAACGCACATCTATAATGGGAAAACAGACAAATGTGTAGCGTCTGTTCTGAGGTAATTTTCTATCCCATTGTCATTAAGTAGAAGATGAATCCTTTAATTATACTTTAAAATTCAGTCATGCTGTTATCCCACTAGTTAATTCAATTAAAATGAACCCTTGTTAATTCAATCAAAAGAAATCAAACCAACTCTTGAACTCTTCTTCTTCCTTGTATTTTCCTTTTGGAGGAAGATGGAGGAAATAAAAGGAATAAGCATAAACTAACACTGGTGTGCTGGTCACTGGACCCTGTCAAAGTAAATCTCACTTCCTTTCTTTTTGCGCACACCACAGCTCCCCACTAATTTAGTTGTTTTCCATGCACTCAAAATTGTGTCTGTCACCCCCTTGCCAAAATGTAAGCAATGGAGTTATCAGCAAAATTTTAAGTACAGGATTAAAAATGGTGATTGGACTGGGGGGTGATTTATTATATATGACATGCATTTCTGTTTATGCATTCATGAAGGCCATGTTTGCAAGATCTGTAATGCCAGCTTGCACACACTGCACAAATATGAATAAATGAATAATTGTTTTGATAATATTAAACAGCATGTGTGATGTCGCAGAGCAACATCTGCTATTAACAGTATAAACAAAAGGAGTTTTTACGGATTGCATGTCATTTTGCATAGGGGAACAATGTAATACGTCCAGTTTGGTAACTCTGCAGACAGCAGGAGGGACTGAGTAGGCTTGCTGTGAAAAACAGGAACAAGATTATTAGAGCAACAGCTTTTTCAAATGTGGAGACTAAAAAAATCTCTATAAATATGTTAAAGGAGAAAAGTATAAACATTATACAAAATTGTTCAACTTCATAGAAACTATTTCTGCTTCTGAACATTCCTTTTCCTAGTGTCTTGCAGTGAACCGAATACTCTGACTTGGTTTTTAAAGGAATCTGAGATGATAATGAATCATGTTATAACCATCTCAGAATACAATTGTGTAGCCAAAACATCTCTTATCACATCAGAAAGCAAGGAAATTTTTAAAAGAGTATTTCCAGTTCTAAAGCAATCAATAGATCTTAAATTGATGTATGATACAGTGTACTGGAGATTACACAAAAATACAGGAAACTAGGGTGTAGCTTTGTTTCTAAAATGACTCACTCCTTCCATCAGCAACTAGAAGTAGAATCTTTAACTCTCCTTCATGCAGTTAAAGGCACTTTTATAATCCTGCTATTTCAAGATAACCAAGAAAAAAAGTATTTCTTACATATCATTTCTCTGCTGTTTAAGGTATCTGGACCACTTTTTTATAGGGATGAGTAAATTTGAAGGGAAGATGAGGGAGACTGAAAATGATGTAGACTCATGAGGATTCTACTTAGTATATGATAAATTATATAATGAAATTATACTTTCAGTCTGTCAAAGGGACTTATGAATCAATGTATCACAGTATTTGTCTGGACACTGATTTTGTTCAGTTATCCCTCTTTTGTCATCAGTTTTACACGGTCACTTAATTTCAATTATAAAATGAATGGAAGTCTCTAGATGATCCTAAAAGAAACACTATTCTTTATACACATCTGAATTCACTCATTTTCAGTTTCTTATCTTTATCTACAGTATTAGTTGAGGTTTGTTTCATGTGGCGTAGCTAAGATAGGTAAAGAAGCTGAGGATTCTTCAGTCTTGTTCCTCAGCAAACCTGAGCATATTATTTATAAACAGGAAACTCAAGGTAAATCAGGACTCTGAGAAAAGCACATCGAAATCATGTACCCTACTCTACTCTTGTAATACAGGCAATCTCAGAGAGTAGACCGTTGTCCTTGTGGTTTCCTTTTCCTGGTGTTTCAGTGGGAAAATATAATACATAATTTCAGCAATTTTGGTTACAAGAAGCCAACTCGTTTAATTGCTGCATGTTTTGGCTTATCTGATGCTGACTGACAGATAGGCTCAGGAATTATGCACTCAATATCTGCAGTAGACCCTGATGGGGTACATGAAAAGTTACAGTAAAACACTTGCTTAATTTCACACAGCTTTACTTCAGGGACTTGTTAACATTGAAAGAATATTGTCTTGTGACCAGCCATATACCAGAGACATTTTTTAGACTAAACAGGGACAATCATGCAGCATCCAACAATAATTATCTGTAACAATCAAACTGATGAAGTTATCCTGAGGGCTGTACATACATGAAGGACAACCTTGGTAGAGAGGCTATTTAGCTACCACAGATACTAGATCTCTAAATTTATCATATATCAAGCACAGAATTAAGTTTCCTTCCTATAGAGAAAATATCAAGTCCCCATATCTCACTTTCATTCTGAAACATTACAATAGAGCATCAAAACACAAACAGTAAAATACTTGGAGAAGGATCAATACAGCTCCATTAAAGCAGGGGACTTCAACTTCTCTGCTATGTCCATCACTGACTGACTTTATTTCTTGTATTTCTTGTTTAATGTCACAAGAGCTCTGCTCATTTAATCTTACTGTGTGATGATAAAGACTCGGAAATCTCATTCTTGAGGCTGACTTCTTTACAATACAGATATGAAATGGGCTTTCAGTTGGACCGTGTATCTAAGACTACAAGCAAATGCTCATCTTCTCTTGACTTGTATATGTCTTAATTTTCATTAAATTATTCTTCCTTCCTTCTTTCCTTCCTTCCTTCCTTCCTTCCTTCCTTCCTTCCTTCCTTCCTTCCTTCCTTCCTTCCTTCCTTCCTTCCTTCCTTCCTTCCTTCCTTCCTTCCTTCCTTCCTTCCATCCTTCCATCCTTCCATCCTTCCATCCTTCCTTCATCCTTCCTTGAAAGAAGGGTAGGCATCAAAGAAGGTTGTCTGTTATTTTGAAGGCAATTAAAACCTTCCCCTGCCCGGTGCCAAGAGGACAGAGTAGTAAAATTTTACTGTCAATCAGAATTACATTAACATGTACTTTAGAATGGTTTTGAAATGATCACAGCAGGTTTTCATTCTTATCTTGTCTACTGATCGCTAATACACCTTCCCTTTCAAAATTTCAGTAATATAAACAGTGCCCTGATCTTCAGGGACAATACATATATTTTAAAAAGTAAAAGTAAATATTTCAGATAAAAGGAAAACAAAACAAAACAAAACAAGCTACCTATATAATGTTATATCTTGTACTGGAAGTAATTCTTAAAAAAAAATCAATGATTAGAGAAGAAACAGGCTAATTCAGCCATTTCACATTAAATAAAACTACAACATCATAAGAATAACCTAAAATATCTTGAAATACCTTGGTGAGAATTCTTGTGAAATAATAGCAGACATTGAAAATCCTATAGCTAGAATTTCATTGACAGCCTCCAATGGAGAGTTTTGATACAATTCTTAAAGAGGTCAGAGAAAACAGATCAACACTTTGTGTAAGAATGCAAAGATTTTATGTGGGGGGAAAAAAAGACACTTTTAAACACTTCTGTTGAGATGATATCCAAAATACACAGGCTTTTCAAAGGGCCTTAGGCTTTTGAAGATATAGAAAAGATAAGAAAGAGAAAGTGATTAATTTTGCTTTCAGAACAGGGGAAACTGCTGTAAAAGACTGCATTATAAGCAAATCCAAAGACTTGTGTTCTTTAGTTAATACTGGAAATTTTTTACTTGGCATGAAAGTCTTCCTTAAAAAAACAAGTTGTGTATCAGTAGCTCCCACGTGACTCAGATCACAATTCTGTAACTCCTTTGATAAAATGAACCAATGTCAAAATGGAATGACGGAGAGGTTATGGTCCATTTAGTTCATAAACAATTTTTTGCACCTTTATCTCATAAAAGCAATCATCCCTGAGGCAGATAAGGTCACTAGAAAGTTCAAAGTGGTTATTCTTCAAGTGTCACATTGTTCTATCTTAGTGGCCTGCACTCCTAGTATCAATTGCAGTGAGCTCTGGCAATTTGTATCTGGGGTGGTTAATGTCATGTAAGTTACTGTCAACATTTCTGAACAATTCAGTCGTTTGCTGAACATGACAGACAAGATTTCTCCTTGTTAAGCAGCAGCAAAATGAAGTTTCTTTTAGAAACTAAAAGTTTCTTTTATCCAGAAAGCTTGCCATCAGGGAGTTATAATCAAGCATTATTGGACTATTTTAATATAGAAATTCACCTACCTGCAGCTACAGGTAGTGCTGAGGTGAGTATTGGACTGAAGTATTTTTTGGTCAAAATGTCAGTGATAAAATATTACTCCCTGTTCTGAACCTGATTTCAGTAGTAATCATGCTCAGAGCAGAGGAGCTATTAAGGGAATAAATGCTTGGATGCATCTAGTAAGAATAATCCATGCATCAGCCTGAAGACTTCAACAAACATTTCATTTGCATGAGAAAGCTGAGTAGCAGTGGATCATGTGAGAAATAGTCACACCAAAAATCAGTACACGCTTAAGTTTAAATTCAGTATAACAAAATAAGGGAAAGCTTTTTGAAAAATAAATCCTTAATGTTTTTAGTAAAAAATTATCAGCTTCTTCTCAGTAAAATATCTTGAAACTTACAGCATTATGGATAAATGGTCTGAAAGGACAAGTGTAATAGTACTATACAAAAGTAATAGCAGCCTGAAGGTCACACTTGACAGTGCTTTGCTCCCTAACAGTCTATTTCAATCCTCAATGCTCTACTGAACTGCCTCATGTGATCCAGCTTGTCTTCTTGTCCTTCTGCAGTGATTTTGAACTTTTTGCATATATTGTAATCCTTCTTCATCTATACCTGACTGTGAACTAACTACTATCTACAACTTCCTTTCATCTTTCTTCTACTGCCTCTAAGATTCCTTGTAGAAAAACATGGGAAGATAACATTTCCCTTGAGAATGATGAATGAAAGTGCTACTTCTGTCACTATTTTCAGATAAAAGAAATCGTCATGATAAGACTAGTGGAGAAGAATAATTTGATGATCAGAGCCATCTTCTTTAGACATTCTCCTTGAAAGCCAGTGGATATCAAGGATGCACCTCAGTTACAGAAAGAGCCTAAATAAATTGTTCAGCCTCTTGGACTCACGAAGGGTATATTTCTGCTTCTTGGTATTAGGACTCCAAACAAGCTTTGTTACTAGAAATGTGCTTTTTGGACTTACTAGAAAGAAGAACTTTCCTTGGAGAATGAGAATATGATTCCACTGAGCATTCCCCTGTGATGAAGTCATGAAGAACAACAGTTCTCCTCTGTTGCACTCATTTTTGTGTCACTATATCTCTGTGCAAGACACATATTTATGAAGTGATCTGCTGTGGATTACAGTGAAAAAGAAATTTGACATGAGATGAGAAAAGTCATAGAAAAAGATGATATTTTTCTCTAGCTTCTCATCACCAAGGGGTCACTTCAGTACTGAGGCAATACTCATATTTTTAATGTTAATGAAACAACTTGATGCTCTTGATGTTTAAAGATTATTTTCTGTATCATTTTTGGACAAGGTTAAGCAAAATCATTTTGGACAAGGTTAAGGGCAAGGTTCCAGTGGTCATACACTGGAAACAAAGTAGATGTACCTTAAGAAAAGAATTACATTCCACAATTGCTGGCAGGAATAATACTTAAAATAGAGGAATTAATAAAAAAAGATTACATGCGAAATCAAACAAGCACAGACTCATTCAGAAAGTACTCTCAGTATGCAATATCTGAAGAACCTTACAAATTTGCAGGTAAATTATCAAATGCAGAAATAAAGCACTTTTTTTTTTCCATACAGATTTTGAGAATTAAATTTGGTCCACTACTACATAAAAAAGTTTTAAATAATTTTCAATGACATAAATGCCTGTGACCTAATTTGCATTAAAGAGAAGGAAACCAGGAGTTGTTATGGCAGCAAAGAGCAGAAACATGGTTGCAAATCTTTCCTCAATACTATGTTAATTAAATGTACCACAGCGCGTGAAGTAGCTCTCAGCAAACTCATATTTTAAAATTCTTGAGTGTAATTGAAAAACTCACCGCAAAGAATGCAAACGGCTGCTGGACAGATCAAAGTGCATATGAAGAGTTATTTAACGGGTTTGCTAATGGAAAGATAATGGCTTTTATGAGGATGATGGAACAAAAATAAAGCAGCAGACCTGAGGATAAATTAAAAGACGAAAAGAGGCCTTGTAAAACGAAGCAGTAACACAAATCCATTAGCTGTAAACACTGGATAATATTAATCCAGTAAATGGTACTCCACTTCCATTTTGTGCATCATCTTGGGTGAAAGGTGGTAGCTTGTAGGAGAAAATAGGTGCTCTTTTGCTTTAATGGTCTTGAATAAGGCTGTTGGCCATATTGACAGCTGTGCCGGGTAGCAGCTGGTAGCTAGGCAAAGTTGTTTAATGTTTATAACAATGAAGAATAGATTTGTATAGTTTATAACTAAAAGCTTTTTGGAAAGTATTTAGGATAAATATTCTAAAATCTTTGAAAAATTGTTAGGTAAATTAAATTACTTATTATGTGAAGCTGGTAATCTGCTAATTCTGAGATGACTTTCAATTTATTACAGAAGTAGAAAGCCAAAAATACATTAAAAAATAATAATAATTTATCAGCAGTAACCTGAATATACCTATCAAGGAGATCAGAGTTAATGACACTGATCAGCCTGGCTTTTTCAACAAAAAATCCCTATTGCTGCTGCTTCAAAGGAGAACATTAAGGTTTTAGTGCAACATTTCACTTGTGTCCAGTTTTGTACATAGTGCATAAGCAGCTTTAAGAACCCAATGTCTTCTTTCAGTTTTTGAAACTCCTGCAATATTTCACACACTTGGGGTTTATTTTTGTAGCCATTTACTGCAGTCAGTAGTTTATGGAATCACAGAATTGTAGACGCTGGATGGGACCTCTAGAGATCATTGAGTTCAACCATCTGCTAAAGCAAATTCACTACGGTAGGTTCCACAGGTAGATGTCCAGATGGGTCTTGTGTATCTCCAAAGAAGGAGACTCCACACCTCTCTGTGCAGCCTGTTCCAGTGCTCAATACCTTGTTGAAAACTTATCCCGTGAAGTAAGTAAAAGATGATCCACTTTGAGTATTACCCTCTGTAGTACCATCAAGAAGAAAAATTAAATTCAGCAAAACCCAAGCAAAACTTTCTGTTATTTCCCCTGTGGAGGAGTGTCGCACTGATCTAGCTCATACAATGTCCTGATTGCCTCAGGGCTGGACACTGAGAAGTCCTGCTGGCTATGGTGCTCAGTAAGATATCAAACATATCTCTGGAGCTGATAGACATGCCAACCACTCAGTGCATTAACAATTCCTTTCTTTTTCGAAGACCTTTTTTCAGCAGTCAAGGTCCCACACACAGGCTGGCTTTCCTAATGCCAAATCTCATTTTCGTTCAAGCTGAGAAGAACAGTGTCTGGAAGTAATGGTCATTGTGTTTCTTCCACACATCAAAATGTTTTACCCAATTATGAGCTTATTTTAGAAGTGTTAGGATAAGGTGCATCTTAATTATTGCTTTACATTGCAGTTGAATGATCCTTCTAGTCTGAGAAGACAAACTGTCAAGAATACTGGTGGATTCTGTGCAAAAAGATGGGTGAGCACTGCCAGGAACACAGGTCATTTGCTGTCCTTATATCCCAAACAATAACTTGGAGAAGCACATCTTCTTCATTTTTTTTTTCTAGTATTAATTTACAACAATTCTGGTTGTAAGTCAGAAATTCTGGTTTACCATTTAAAAATAAACATGCTTTTTAATAGTGCATTAAAAACCATTTATGTTGGAAAACTGAGGCAATAGAAATAGGTGTGTGACTTTCATTACTTTATAACTTGCATATAATTTTAAAGCATGTCATTGCATGAAGGCAGTAGTATGATATATCTTGGCTATATCTTATCCAGTCTTCAAAGGAAGTTTGATTAAAAAAAAAGCTTTTCTCGAGATTGGAGCTAGAACAAGAGCTGGAAATAGAATGCTTATTCTTTACATAAACTCTTTATTATGGTGAGGAAAGGAAATCTCTTCAAAAACAAGATTTCTAGTTTTAAAGTTTATCATTATGGAATTAATTTCAAGAAAGCAGTATTATTCTGGCAAAAAAGGAATTTTAAATTGTTTGGAATTAAATGAAATGTCAGCAGAGAGTGTTCTGCTTTTCACAAAGATACTTTTGTATTGTTTCATAATTCTTTTCATGCTCAGACACCTGATGTGTAAAGCTGCCAACAGTTCTGAAGTTCTTCTCTAAAACATCACCTGTGTTTTCTATTTTCTTGAATTATCACATGCAAAAGCATAGTAAGTGCTGGGGATAAGGAACAAAGACTTTTTAACAAAGTCTTTGAAAAAGCCATCAGTTTAATGCACAGTGACAAGGTACAAATGGCAGAGATGTTTTTTTTTTTTATGAAGAAAGGTGGAATTGGAGAATAAAAAGAATTTAAAAGAAAAGGAAAAATTAATGCACTACTTTTCTGGGAATCGTTTCTACTGCTATAAGATCATGAGAATATATGTTAGAATTATTATTACAGTCTTAACAAAAAGAAATCATTTACCATGTGCTTATATGGATATTTATGATATTTCAGTATGGATCAGAGATGAAACTCTCATAATGTTTATGGGCATCAATACTTTATACAGCATTCTCAGGTATCCCAGAGACACGAATTAATAATACTGAACACCTCCAGAGATGGTGACTCCATTCCTCACCACTCTTTCTGAAAATTAATTTTTCCTAATATCCTACCTGAACCCCTCCTGGCACGACTTAGGGACATTCCCTCTTGTCCAATTGCTAGTTACACAGGAGAAGAGGCTGACCTCCACCTCTCCACAACCTCCTTTCAGGTAGTTGTAAAGAGTGATAAAATCCCTCATAAGAGTCCTCTTCTCCAGACAGAACACCAAAGCTCAGTACAGGGGAACAATCCTGTTCCTGCTGGCACACTGTTCAGATACAGGCCAGGATGCTTTTGGCCTTCTTGTCCATCTGGGCATGCTACTTCAGCCAGCATGTATGTTTATTTCTAGCAGTACTGAATGAAAGCTCTCATATGAAAGTTTGCTAGAGAAGATGAATTATTAGAGAGAACACTCTTTGCAGATTTATACATAATATTAATGTGTCACACTAGGGATAGATTTTCTTAGTCAGAGAGCAGACCTACTGCTATTTCTTGCTGAAGACAGAATTTCACTGAAATTTCTGCTACCCATTTCATTTTCTCAGGTTCGAGGACACTTACAGTTCCACTGTCCTGAGCAATTTATAAGAAATACAGAATCCTTTGCTAACAGTATAGTGCTTCAAAGATTTAGTGTCTTTGTTTTCAGTTGATGATTTTTCATTTCCTAGCATTGACACTACATCATACTTATGATGATAGTTTATTCATAAGATAGTTTATTCTGAAGGCAGTCAAGAAGACCACCATGAAGACTGAGTCATCTGTTGGTGTCTGATGCTGAATAACAGCTCTTCTCAAGCAGCCTTGGAAAAGACACAGACATCTAAAAGGTAATTCAACTCCTAGTCACACAGATGGTCATCTATGTACAGGAGAAAGGAACTGCCACTTTTCCAAGTGTGGGGAAAGAAAAATTTTAGGCAAAAGGTTCCAGATGGGTTTCTCTAAATTGTTAGTAATAGTAATAATCTCATTTTAAGTTTTCTCCCTAAAATTAGATGCCTAGGCTAAGCCACTTGTCCAGGTCACACCTCTGCAGTCACTGGGTAAACAATCACTGCAAAAAAGGGTTTAATCCATTTATCTTTCTCCATCGCTTAGAGAAGAGGTCTAAATGAGCAGCGTAGACATGATGAATGGTAGATGAGCTAATCCTCTCCCTGTGGGACTAATAACAATGTGCTCTAGCAGTGTTGAGAAAAATGTCCCCTGGTGAAAATCTGGTGTCATGTTTTTTCCCCAGGGAGCCTCCTGTCTACTTTTAATGCCAGAGAACATTTTGATTGTTGTCTATCAGTATGTCTTTCTCCTGAATATGCAAAAAGGTTGCGTGCATGATATAAAGCTCCAGAAAGGCTCACATCCTCTGAGACATGACGGCTTTTATGAGACTGTGTTGTTGGTGTTACTTCACTTCTTCAGGTGCACTGTTCATTTTAGATCATGTAGCATTTTGCCCCTGCTCTTTTAAATTTTCTGACCCCGCATGTAGGAAAATACAGAAGAAATAATAAAGAAATATTTTAAAATAATTACCATTTTGGAAGACAGTATGAATGTAGTATCAAATCTAGTAATACAATTCTACTTAGCTGTTAGGGCTTGTTCTCTATACATCCAGATCAGCTTCAAAAAGACAGACAGAGAAAAACCTGCACTTCGTCCATTCCTGGAAGAAATTTCATATGTTTAGCAGTCTTGATTAGTGGTTAAGAAAGGCAAATGTCACATGTAAGATATCTCAGACAGATTAAGACATCAAAAACTCAAAGACAAGAGAAAATCTCTTGAGGAAAAACCTAAATCTCTTCAGTGGTAAACCACTATCTAAATCTGTTAATCCACGTCAATCGGATAGATACATTTCATTGGGTGACACAGATATCCTTATGAAACCAATAATTACAATTCTATAATATGTTGTAAATATTGTGTTTCTATAAAATAATACCAATGGAATTAAAGTAGAATAGGAGTTATATACTGTCTTTAAACTTACAGTGGATAGTCCATGAGAAAAAAAGTATATTTGGGGTTAAAGGCTGCAGTTTGTTTCAGATGTGGCTGCTAGTGCTACCTGCTACTTGGATTCAATCACACCTTATAAGAAACTTTTTAAAATTGCCATTTAGTTTAGTTGGACTTTTTGTTGTTGCTCCTTGTGACTTTTAAAAATTAAAAATTAATAATTAATAATAAGTTTATAAAACTTTAACCATTTAAACTGTTTTCCAACCTGAATACTTAGAATCAGAGAATCATAGAATTTCCCAATAGCTGTTGCATTTCAGTTTGTTGTTTTTGTTTCCATTTCCATCTGACTTTTTGTCAGGCAAATTGGGTTATCTGAAAGAACAGAAGAATGAGATCAACAAAAACACTAAGTAAAATTAGACAATTCTGAAGATTTGCTAAGTGAACATCATCCATTTTGTGCATTTGAGTGCAAAAGGATTCCCATCCAAAAATAGTGAGTGTGCAATTAATGATCATCTTGTAGCACACAAAGGATTAGAAAAAAGCTGCCAAAACTGAGTGCTTTTGATCCAAAGTTTGGATTGCTTGAATTTGAAACTTAGTCATGTTCTTGTAACATAGCTTTCTGTTGTTGCTGTTATTTGTAAGTCTAATTATGTTTCTCATTCAGAGTATTTGGGAAATGATTCTTGTAATTCTTTTCAGTGCTCAGTGCTAGTGAGCTTGATGTATAGTTCACAGTTATGTCATCTCTTCTTCATAAACGAAACAATACATTACTATAACTCCAAATTCCAATTTCTGGTAATATAGTGTCTCCAGCTTTGGCTGAGATCAGCTTTTCGTACGGCTGTCCTGCTGCTGGCATATGATTCTGTCGGGTTGTCTGGCTCTTGCTTTCTTCTCCTGTTGCAGCTGGGTTGGCTTCAGGCTATGACAATTTTGCCTGCAGTCCTTACCTCCTGCTGTTCTATCAAGGACAAGAATGCTTGAGGCTGAACCTTAACTTTTAAATCCTTTATTCTGCAGAGCCTTAAGGCACACTCTACTACTTCAAGAATCATCACATAATATTTTGTGTAGGTTTGTATATGTCTCTAAATCTTTGGACATTAGCTTATTTGTGGCAAGCACTGAGCAGAGTTGCTGCAAGGACTGCATGGCCCAAATCAAAGTTGATTTCTTTTCTCACACAAATTTATGAACACCCATCACATTTTTTTTTCACGGGCACTACTCTAATTTTCTAATAATTCTCATAAATTAATGTATAAGGACACAGATAAGAAGACATCATTATAACTGTGCAAGTAGAACAATGAGAATGTATGTAAACATTACTTCTTAGTAATAAAATGAGATTATAACACACACACACACACAAAAACATCAGGCTTAGGACTAACAGCAATCCAAAAGGCAAATTAAATGTTATGAATGTGTAGTTGACCATCAAACAAAAACAAAAATATCATTATGCCAATATACGTACCTCCAGCATAGCTTTATTGATAATGCTATATGCAATACTGGTTCCCCCTTCTCAAAAAGAATACCATAAAACTGGAAAAGACTGTAAGTAGAGTGCCTTTGTTGATCAGAGGTCTGGAGAAACTTTCAAGAAAGGAAAAAATATGAAGTCTCATCAGCTTGGAAAGAAAGATAATTAAATGAAGATAAAATAGAGATTTTAAAAGCTGAGTCAGGGAGTGTGAATAGAGGTCTGTAATCTACTTTCTTTTTCAACTCAGAAACTAGGCTGCATCAAAATACAATTGCGAAAGACAGGTTCAGATCAAACAAAAAGTATGTTCTTCATCCATGTACATAACTCAGTGTAAAATAATGTGGAAAGCATAAACTTACCCCAATCCATGGAGAGGCTGTGCACATTCATGAAAGAGAAAATCTGTCAATGTTTTTTAAAAATCCAAAGTACACAACTTACAAATTTGTTGGATGACGATATCACTATATGGTTCCTGTGTTCCTACCCTCTTCTAAGGGCACGTACTTTGGACCACTGCTAGAGAGAGGATATTAGACATTCTAATGCTCTTTCTTTTAGTATAACTGCAAGTTTAGTTTTTAGTTCACTTCACTTGGGAGGATTTATTTTATATTACATTAAAACTTCCAAAATCCCAATATGTACTTTACCTGATTCTCTTATAGCACTTCTCTCTGCAAACCCATTACTGGCCAACATATACTATAAAGCACTGTGCACTTCTTTCTCTTGCAAGTGTAGGAGGGAAATCTATAGGAGCTGATATGCCATTTAAAATTTCTTAATTTGTAGGTAAACTTTCTCAGGGGAGTTTTTAAAAAATATTCTCACTAGATTGGCAGCTGAATAATTAAGTGTTGGAGGACTGTGAGCTACTTTAACATGTCATGTTTTGAATAATATCCACTTAATTCTAGTAACCTGTGTTGTATAAGATTAACATCAAGAGAGATAGAATCTATCTTCTCCTTTGTATCATATTTGCTGCACTGAATTAAAAATGCTTTGTAGACTTTAAGTGAAGTATATACTGATATTTGTAAGTGTGATAGCTTTCTGAAATGGCGTCGCTTATCCATTGTCCTTTTGTCTGACTCTCTCTTCTATTCCTGCGCTAGGCAGAAATCTTTATAGTTCTGTATGATCCTGCAAAGCAAAACACTGTCATTAGCAAAGTACTTCAGATTTAGAATAGTTCAATAGAAATCAGTCAAAACACTCATATGACTAATGCTGAAAGTGCTTAAGTACACTGATAGATTGGGACCGAAAAGAATTCTAACTCTTTACTGCTTTATTTATCTGCAGATTGAACATAAAGCATTTTTAATTAGCATTGAGCTAACTTATGCTGTATTGACTTTCATGGCATTACCTCCTAATTTAGTGTTAGCAATACATTCACAGATATTTTAACAATATTGGAATACTATGCAGCATAAAATCCTTTTAAATTTCTTTTCAAAGTTGCCTTTGGGGCTTCAAAAGCTCATCTGATCCCAAACAGGAGCAAAAGCAATACTTTTTATGGAGGAAATATGTTCAGAACAAAAAGAATGCAGTATGGTACTTTTATTTAGACTTAGGAATGAATCAAAATACACGCATTACCTACACATGCTGAGTCTTTTCAGTATAACCTTTTCAATGTTATAGAATGAAGCTGCATGAAGAAAAAACAGTTTCATCACCTTGGCTACAAGGACAGGTGTGTGTGTATGTTTATACTACGAAATAGATGCAATAGGTACAGTATGTAAGTTGCATAGTGTACATAAATGTAGTTATATCAACTTACTTTACAATGTGGCATATGCAAATTTGTTAATTCTTCTGTTTTGTTTTTCTCAAAAACACAAAAATTGCTAGATTAGAACTTCATTCTTCATTCAGTTGTAATTAATAGAGAACCACATGTTGACATCAGCAGAGAAATAATGTCAATCTCTGACTTTTCAAAGTCACAAAGGACATTTGTGAATGTCCAGAAAAGAAAAAAAAAAAAGGAACTGAAACCTGCATTATGTCTCTGCTCCCCCTAGAACTTTCATACACAGTTGCAACACGCTATCTACAACTACTAACTGCTTTCCCTACTATTAATCAATAAACATTGATCAAAATTCCCATCCATAATGTGTCCCAAATGGTCTTTGTGTTGAGTGATAAGAGCAAGTTTCATATTTTTATTTGATTTATAGCAAGTACTAAAAATTGAAGAAAACACCTGATGTTTTAACTTGAGAAAAATGGGCTCCCTCTGCTATAAATTCATAGCTCCAAAGCCCTTCGGAGGATTCAAAGTTTCACTGTTAAGGTACTACAGAAGCCAATCTTTATTTGAGAGATAAAAACATATGTTTATCTCACCTTCTAATCTTGTTCTCCTGGCTCCAGAAATACACCCTCTGCTGCCAAGCAATCTGAACGTACATCTGTCTCCAAGGTATATCTGTCTTCAAAACTATAAGGAAAGTGGCCAGCTGTGATGACATATAAAGTCTGAACCAAAAATACTTGGAGAAAGCGAGGAAGATGCAGTATCTCAATGATGCTTTTGCAACACATCCTCTGTGAGGGGCCAACACAGAAATTCTGGCTGCTAATCACAGCTGGATATAAGCCATGAAGTTCAGCTATGAATGCAAACTTTCCTTCAGCCTGAGGTCATTTGGCTTCATGCATTTGGTAGACAGAAAAGGGCTAGTATGAAGTGCAAACTGTGTTCTAGTTTGCATAAATTATTAAGGTGATCATGTGTGAATGTTTTCTACAGATTCCTGTCCACCATTCTTGTAGATTTAAGGCTATTAAAGTTGTTTTACACATACCTGCTATGTCTGTTCTACCAGTTTGTGCTCAGGGATATATTTTGTTGGTTTAAGAAGAGAATGAGTGGTCCATGTGGAAAAGGGGAGACTGCCCTTTCCCTCTGGAGTTACTGAACTCAGCAGAATGCTCCTGGCTTCCTATTCTGACAAGCAATAAAGAGAAAGTGATAGCAAGCAACTAGGAGCTTGCAGCCCAGGCAGAGAAAGTCACTGAGAAAAGAAGAGTACAAGATCTATGCCTAGAACAAATGAGAGCTTTCTAAAGAGCAGGGGGGAGATACTGAGGTGTATTTAATCATCTCTGCAGACAGACTGGGTATTGGAAGATTGAAGAATATCTCTTTGGAGAGATTCTGTGATTCTGTGAATTAAAAGTCTTCTTTTCCCATTGAATCTTGCCTACTCATTCTGAGTTTCCTTTACTTTTTAAGCTAATTATGCTTGTTAATGTTTTAGTGAAAATTGTATTTTTTCAGTGTAAATGTATTACATAGACCTATCTCAAAATGGAACAACACACATAAGGTGAGATTTTTGTTTTCATCATAGGACAAAGAGAAAAACAGTATTCCTTTGCTGACAGAGCTCTGCACTTTGTTCTGGAGGAATATTCCTTTGACTGTATGGCATTCATGAATATTTCAATGTTTGGCACTCATTCCAGATTCTCACCCTCATTCAGCTGGCATGTATCTGATAAGGAAGAAACTTTTATTTCATCTTTTGCTCTCATTGATATTCTTTATCTGTTTTTCCCAAATTGCATACAGACTACCTGCATGAAGTTAGGTTTTAGGACAACTTTGGGAA
The DNA here is from genome assembly GCF_987193195.1 of Phasianus colchicus. Classification (NCBI taxonomy): domain Eukaryota; kingdom Metazoa; phylum Chordata; class Aves; order Galliformes; family Phasianidae; genus Phasianus; species Phasianus colchicus. The sequence goes on along the minus strand of NC_143437.1, from coordinate 94,996,651 downwards.
CTGTTCTAACTCTCCCTGGTCTCCAGTGACAAAATAATCTTTCATTATATGTACCACCTGGGGCCAACAAATTTTTTCTCGCTTTTTTCTTCTCCTCTGTCTAATTTTTAATCCAAAGTGAGAAGACTACACATGCAGCAGATGTGTTTGCCTGCACTATATAAATCCATACTCCCAAACCTAGGCTGAAAATGTGTCACCTTTATGTCTGGAAAATGCCAGGACCCATAGGGGAACTTGTTTCCAATTCTTTGCGTTGTCACTGTCAGGCATCAGATCCCTGGTGCTCAAACATGTCATTGCACCTTCTGTCTCTCAGCTCTCTTCTCCTTATCATTTGGTTTGGTCTAAGGTACTGCACACTTCAGATATATAGCCTATTGACTTGATTGCAAAACTTGGGATTGTTTCTCCCAAAGGTACATGTGCTAAGATTATAAATATTATGCACTCAGTAAAGTTGAATGGGAGGGAATATTTGTGGTGGTCTCAGAAGCAAACTAACCTGCATCTAGAAAGCCTGAGTGGTGCAATACTTTCTTTTTGCAGAGCAGTTTCAAATGCATTCTTGAGCTTTATGACCTTGAGAAAGGCAGATAGTGTATTGTTAGGTGAACATGGCAGATGGATAGTGGGAATCATCACGTTGACTCCATAAAAGGATAGTTGACTGATATTGAATAGCTTCCTCCAGTCTTCATTATCCACAGGAGAGCTCTAGAGTTGTCTGATTTAGCTAGAGGAAAGACAAGAATTGCACACCAGTCAGACTCGTGGTTACAACATGCTGGTGGATGAGCAAACTCTGCACAAATACCTGAATTACTTTAGTCTTTCAAGTAGGCCAGGCCTAGCAAGCACAGCTGCGGTTTCATGACAAAACATGTTCATCAGTAGTACTGGATGAGGATATTTTAATCCTCATATATGAGAATATATATCTAACCTTTATTCTAGTTTCCCACTGCTCACATATGTTGCTGCACTAGCAGTATTCCCCTCAGGTCACACATACACAATTGTGTGAGATCTTACACAGAATGTTTAACTGACAAAAGTTAAAAAAAAAACAATCCTACCCACAATCAACCAAACCAATCAACCAAATCAACAAACTAAAAAAAAACAAACAGACCTGCTTTTCTTAGTAGCACTTCAGGTACATCTTATGAATTCACTAGTGTTTATAAAACGCTGAGGTCCTACATGATAAATACAGAATATTATTATACTTTTTATTATAGAATAAAAAGTAACTGTAGTAGTGACTACAGTGAGGATCTGCTAAAATACTTCAGCTATTTCAAATTTCTGCCGGTGGCTGTATTAAGGAATGTCACATATAATGAAGCAGAACTGCAATGGGTGGGATATTTAAATCTTTTGTCTCAGTCTTTGGAAAACTTTGTACAGAAATGACCTTAACAGTTTAGGGTTAATACTTAAAATGAATTTTTTGCTTTTTGCTTTTTTTTTTTTTTAATGTAGCATAAAAATTTCCCTTTTTATGTGTCGCTAAGTCTTGTTTTCAAGTGATGATTGAGCTAAACCAGATCTTTGTTCAAGCTCTGACAATTCCATGGAAGAATCAGTTTTTTCAGTCTCTACTTCAGAGTATTTTATTATTTTTTTTTTTCTATAGGTTTTTTCTTTTTTTTTCTTTCTTTCTTTTTTTTTTTGATAGAAAAGTCTGAGTCATGCTTTGAATCCAAGTTTTCACTTGTCTTTGAAAAATCTTTTAAATGTAGTTTGACTGTACCAGTTCACTAGATTTCTAGATTTTATATTTTCCCTGGAACATTTCTCAGCATTCTAGTTTTCCAGAGATATTCTTACTCTGCTAAAGGAGTACTTCTGTTTGACTTCTGTCTCCATTAGTAGCAACTCAATTTCAGATTCATTCCTTCCATATGAGTACGTTAACAATATAATTCACTATAATAAACAAAAGGAGCATCAATTTTTATTTTTTTATTTTTTTTATTTTTTTATTTTTACCCTATTCTTGTTACTCTAACTATTTTCTCCTTGTTTTTGTTTGGTTTTCTGAGCAAAAATGTTAGTTGTGCCAGGAAACTCAGCTTCTCTGTTCTTTTTCAGATCCAGGCCACTGTGTTCAGGAGAATGGAAGGGGGCTCAGCAGTCCTTCCAGCTGTCCTGTAAAGAAACTGTTCTATTACTTAGAGGAGAAAGGCATCAGTACGGAGTAGTCCTCATATGTATATGTTATTCATTGCCAGGTGAAGCTGTTACACCATCTGTTCTTCTTGGCTGCAAATCTTTTTAAGACCCTTCCTCAAGATGACAGAGGCAATGAAAGCACTTATAAATGCACAAATTATTGTATAGCCTACTGAGTGTGGATATGATAGATCAATTTCAAATCCAGTAAATGGTTGACATGATGCTGCTGAGAATGATTTTTCTGGCCTATTTTAAATGCCTTCTTTAGAATTAGATCAACTGCACCCCAAGGTACTCTCTGTGATTCATAAATAGAGACTAGGCTGATTACTTATAGACATCTATGCTGTCAGTTGCGAAGCTAGGCGAGACTAATACCATCCATAAGTTCTAAGAGTGGTAGGATTGCCTGCAAGGAGAAAAAGCAAGTTTACCCATGACTCATCCATTGTTCAACATCTCACTGAAGCATTCTGCTGTTGTGTCAGGGCTGGCACAAATCTGGTTTTGATCTGCTGCTGCTCCACAGAGAATGAGCTTTTTCCTCACAGCCCTGCCTAAGAGCTATGGCATTTCAGACTTTCCTGACTCTTGTTCCATACCAAGTTTTTCTCTAACTCCTACAAATGTAGGAAAGTTGCAGCCACAACAGAGCACATACAGATATATGCACTACTCCCATCCTTGCAGGTCCATATAGATGTTCTGTCAATTTGACCTAACACGAGGCACAATATCAAAAAAGAAGACAGAGCTTATCTTCTCCCTTACACTGGAAAATCTGTTATTCAGTGATGCACAGAAAGAAATTACACTCATAATCATGCAAAAACATACATATATAGTTAATTTCATGCACTTAACAGACTTTTGTTAATAGAACAATATGGAATGCTGTACAGGAAACCAAGTCAAGGCACAAGTATTTGTGGAAAGAGAATGTAAATCACACAGAGTCTACAGAAAAGGAAAAATGTCCAGAGTTCAAGCCTTCTGTTTCGCAAGCATTTCCTCCTATTTTCATATTCACACAAAGTTCTGAGCATCTTAGGTCGTATATTGTAATTATTTCAATACTCTGAAGTCTTTCTGGTGTATAATAAATTGCAAGTGATTAACAGCTTCATCACTGCTGCATAGGGCAGATGGCATTTGTACTGCAACCATACCCTGGGATCCTTAATTCCTCATGAGCATGGGAACTGTAACTATTCCTATTAAAAGAACATACTATTTCACCTCTCCTTATTGCTTCCATTTCTACACTCAAACTTTCCTCCCACTTTTTGCATCACACTCTTCTGGGTCTGTGAAAGCTGACTTTGTTCATAATGTGCATTGGCTTTTCTTTGGAGGTCCTATGCCCTCGAATACTCCAGTCCTTCCTAGTTAGGTCTTAGATAAGCCTAGAAGCTTAGATAAAAGAATAATATGAAGATGCAATGTTACACTTGATGGTGATAATAAATTTAATTTAAATTGATTTCATAACAATTTCATTGCAATTTTTATAATAATTCCTAACTGATTACAAATATCTTCTTGTTTTACCAGTATTACTCTATGTCCCATAATTTTAAACGTACAAGTCATTGTTTTCAACTAGCTTGATCCTGGATTCACATAGCAATTAATCAGTTTAATATGCTTCATGTTGCTAATTTGAAAAGCACATAAGGAAGAAGTCTGTTCAGCACAGATATGACAATTAGTAAAACAATCCTTTTTTAAAATTTGCTTGGATAGTACAAATCTTACCAGTAACTATGTCTCCTTGCACTAAAGAAGAGTAAATGAGGCAGTTGTTCTTATGCCAACTCCTTTTGGTGCCAGAGGTAGTGATAGAAATATGTTGCCTCTGGAGGTTCAAGTGTGTTTAATAATCCTCCCCCTCCCATAGTTCTTTTCCATTATTGGTCCCTCTTCTCCATTCCTTGTTATCGTCTAGTAAACAGGCAAGTGTGTAGACAATATATAAGACTTTAAAAAGAAGTTTACCCATAAAAAATGGTTGTCTGCCTGAGAAAAAAAAAAAAGAAAGAAAGAAAATGAAAGAGACAACAGAACTCCAAGACAGAACAACAACTTGGACTCATATTTTGTCATGCTGAGGTGTGGTGTAAGATTCTACACTGTATATCACAAGATGTTCTAACTTCAGTTAAAATTTTAATGTATTTTCACATGTTTGTGCTTGATTTCTCTCATTGCATGTATTTTAGAAGTGGCAGAATAAAAGAAAGATCAGAAATGTCTAAAAGGCGATGGAAAAAGCTTCCCAGTAGAGAAATTTGATTTCTTAAAGAAATGAAGTGAACAAGCAAACAAACTCCCCTCCCTCCCCTCTTTACCCCCCTTTACTATGACAGACATTAGGCAAGCTCAGGGCCCAGAGCCATAGTGACTAAATTTGAATATGCTCATTGTAAGTTCAAGGTAGTCAACTTTGGGGCTTAAAGACGTATAATCATACATACTAAAAGATTATAGAGCATAAATAGTGTTTAAAGCGTGCACCCAACCAAGATAATGAACATCATGGAAAGAGTGAGACAAAAAAATAATATCTTTAATGGATGTTAGCCCTGCCAGATAATAAAGTAATAGTATGTATACAACAGACAGACTTTTAGATCATGACTTATGCCTATCAAAGCCACTTAACATATTTTAATGAGACAAAGGAGTTTAAAATATAATTGTGCTCAGGGATGTAATTGTGTGCCATCATACAAGACTCCCAAGGCCCTGGTGAGTTTATAACTAATTCCAAAGTAAAGGCTAAGGCCTTAGAAGATCTAGATCATTACTGTGGCTTAACAAGACACCATATATCAGATAATCTGTGATAATTGCCTGCGGGAGTGCTCCTTATCTAAGTAAATGCTAGGTAATTTGATTCAGGTTGAGTCATCCTGAAGATTTCTGAGATGCTTTTCTCACTGATAGAAGACTGCTGTAATATTGTTCAATTTCCTTAGGACCTGTATTAGAACCAATAAGGAGGTTTGATGATAATATTAAGTCAATAGCAGGGTAACAGTTAAAAATTTATCTGATCTAACTTGAGGATTGTATACTGCAAACTTCTACCTCTGTCCTAGTCTTCCAGATTCCTTTTTCAGCCAGCAGACAGACCATCAGATGTATAAACACACTAGACTGATATATTCAGAAGCATAGTACTCATTCGCTTATTGAATGTCAGTGGATTCAAACAAGATCTGTAATTTCCATGCTCCATATACAGTCTAGAAATTGTGTTTGAATTTAAAAGTAAATAGCCTGGTATTTTTTATATCGTGCTTCAGCTTGGTAGGCCATCATATCAGAGATAAATGCTGGAGTGAAATACATCATGTATATTTTGTGTGCAGGTTATTCTTCCCTGAAGTTATAAGTCAATGCAATGTATTAATGTAATGTACCAATTCTTGCCTTGCTTTCCAGGAAAGAACCTCAAAGTCAGTACAATGCATTAATGTAATATATCACTTCTTGTCATGTTTTCAGGAAAGAACCCTGGTGTGGATATGTGATGTAAACTACACTTATTATCAATATTTCCTTTACTTCCAAGACTATCTGATGATTTAAATGAGATAGTGATTTTTTTCAAATAAACATATACTGTCTTAGTATTAGCAAAAAAGATTTTATTAGGAAAAAAAAAAATGCTGTTTCCCATTAAATCCCAAGAAGTCAAGTAATCTAATCCCCTGGCCAAAGACAGAATGAATGGATATTAATGATATTTGATAGGTCCTTAGATAGGAGAATCCTATGGCCATTGTAAAGAAAGATTCCACAGTTTTCCTGAAGAAACATCCACTGTTCAACCATCTATGCTATACATATATATTTTTATTTTTTTTAGTGGATAACTTAAAATTCCTTTGCTGAAATTTAAGCCCATTACTTTCTGTTCTATCCTTGGTAGCCACAAGAAGAATATATACCTTCCCATTTGGCAATATAAAAGTGACACATCGTGTATAACAAAAACATTCCCCTTACAACTGTTGTCTGTCTAATGTAGTCTGAAAATAACATGAGCGTCGTGTGTATCTATTTGTGTTGCAATGGGAACAACAAAATTCTGTCTTATTTGGGAGTTAGGTATGGGTAGGTACACAGTCATACTGACTAGTAGCTTCTTAAATCCTATTCCCATTAAGATATCTTTCAACATGTCATCCATCGGGATTTGTTTGGGGTGGGCTTTAAAGAGACACTGAAATTGTTATTCAAATTTGTTGGCATGTTTTAGTCTTACAAAATGACAAGGTGCCAGCCTTGAATAAAACTGCTCTGATATGTTGAAACTAAGACTCATTTCAGCTATACCACTATAAGAACGTTAGTACTAATAGGGCTCTACAAGCTAGGAGAATTATGCTCAGGCAATGTTTTTCCCTATGGCTTGTAGTTCGTGGAGCAGGTCAAGCTATCAAGGAAAACTTTATCGTCTGGGTACACCTTAATGCTTTACAAAGTTATAGCCTTAAATGAGCTGTATTCATAAAGAATGGTCACGTGCTATGAATTATGATTTCTTCTTTCTTCTTTGACTTAAACATGTCATTCTAAAGAAGCAACTGTCCCTTGCGTGTTACGGATAATTTGTTTAAGTGTTCACAGCTGTAAAGATGAATAAAAGGTGTATAACACCACTTCTTATCCCATATATAAAATCTCAAAACCTGTACACTAAACATGAGGCCAACATTTTATTCCCTGGATAGTTTACAGTTCATTAGCAACAGCATTTACAGCCATCTGACAGTTGTCCAGAACACAGCTAAACTAGAAGATAATGAGGTTAGAAAATATCTTAGAGGAGGATAAGAGCTCTAGAGCATCATCAGATTGTACAAAGAAAAAGCTGCAAAAGGTAAGTAGATCTTTTCATTTTAGAAAGACTTTGCAAGTCCCCTGTGGCATAACAGAATGACTAATGCTCTAAAATGTTCGGTAATAAAAAGTTGTGAGTAAGCAACTTTTGTGGAAAAAAAAAATCAGGCTTCTTATGGGTGTGGTGTGAGGTACTCATGTGAATCAGGTCAGATAATAAGAATCTTTTGGCCAGCAGTGTCCAAGGGGCCATGTTCAGTGCTTCCTTGCTATACGTTATAAGACAGAGGAAGATTATCTCCCAGGTTTCCTGCTTCAGAATCCCATTGGATGAGGAATTCAAACTATGTGGGGACAGGGGACATAAACACTTTTCCAAGCAATGAAAGCAGCTAATGTAAATGGTGTCACTGAACAGGTATTCATGTATGTTTCCTGGAAAATTTTATACACCAATTGCAGTACAGTGTAGTTTAAAGAAGTAATCACATAGATTTGATCAGAAACAATGTGGTTATCAGTCACGAACATGGATCCACACAGGCAAATTGTTCCAGAGAGCCTTGGTATTGCAAGCAAGCAAGTCACTCACTTTGCTCAGCCAGTGTTCATCAGTGTGCAAGCATTGTTCTGGAAAATTCATTAAAATTAACCACATTAATTGACACGAGAGTTCCCACTTCTGAGTAACCTTAGAAATATTATAAATTTAGGCAAAAATTTAGAATCTATGGCAACTGAATTTGAATATCTGTCTCACTTCACTATCTCACCTCTGCTGCCTTTCTTGTTAAATCAGAAATAAATCCAATTTTGATGGTGAAAAATTATGTAAGGTTAGCAGGGAAAGAGGGAAAGGAAAGAAGCAGGATGGACAAAATACTGATGGGAACACCATTAAAAACCTACATATGGTAAAAGCTTCTGAATATAAGATGCAACCATAGCTGTGAGTTTAATAGGGATATCAGCAAAATGATTTTCACTTAAATGAAACCATGGGTCTCTTCACTTTCTTTTCCAAATGCTCTTGTTCCTTAGAGAAAATATCTTGTCTCCAAAGCCTTTTCTTCCTTCAGTAAGTCATTCAGGAAATAACCCACTTACCTGCAGTAATGGTGAAACAGTACATCCTTTTCTTCAGAATGTGCAAATAGCACTGTATAGATACTTAATGGTGAATAGGTACACTCTTCTTTAAATGTCATGGTTGTATCTTAGGGTGCCCTAATCAGTAAACATTTCTGGAACAAGGGCTGGCATCTACTCTGAGCTTAGTGGAAGCTTTTACCTAATAGTAGAGTATGGAATTGGTGATGATGAGGAGACTGCTTCAACAACAGTGTTTTATCTTGCTAGAAAGGAGACTTCTTGCCCACTCTATTAATCTAAGAATGCCTAAATTGTCATAAAGGAGATAACAACCTAAAGGGGAAGGGTTTCAGAGGTCTGAAAATACAGAGCAGATACACAGTCATTGTGCTTGAGAGATCAATAAGCAAATCGTAGCTTTTACTATGCTTTTCATTTATAGATGAGTACTTTACAAAGAGATTTCTATGTTTTCATGTACAAATTATCTTATTTTCATCTCATTGGTTGTGTCATCTCATTTAAATTGGGAAATAAGTTTCCTCTGACTGCCTAGAACCACATGGGATCTAGAACAAAATTACAGCCAAGGTCTTTCACAGCTCCTGAAGAGGTGGCCAGATTTTATGATCCTTTTACTCTGTTGGGGAAGAAGTTTGAAAAAACGGACAAGAATTTGCTTCTCAAAACATAAGTTTCTGCCTCTTATGTGCAAAACAGAAATCAGGTATCTGTATTCAAAACTGACATTACGATGAGCATCTCCAGTTCCTAGCCATCAGGAATTCACCAGTGAGGAGTCATTAGCTTTATCCTGAATGGCGGAAGTTTCTATTACACCTACTGAACTTCTGGTACAAAGAAACACAAGGACAGGTGATTATGCACTGAGGTGATTATACCCCAAGCTAATTCAAGCACAACCTGAAGCAAATGTATTTGATTTTGTGGATCTCATCTAAAACACATAAATCTCCATTCAAGCCTGGCATTTAGCTGATGCCCTCTTTCTCTTTAATATAATACTCATTACAGGAAACTGAACAGATATATCATACATATTTATGTAGGCACCCTTATATCAACCATTTAAAAATTATTTGTCCTCTTTTGTTTGTTTGTTTTGTTCTGTTTCAAGGCATAGAGAAAGCTTTTTACAGATATGCTGAGAATAACCAGGTACTGTCTTGGAAGCCTTACAAATCATCTCTAGTCTCTTGAGTGCCTTAAAACATGATCTCCTCTGAATACTAGTCACAAATACAGGCCATACTAATGTGTTTTCCTTTTGCAACAATAATTACTTGGCTGGTAAATCCATCAATGCAGAGACAGTCATTAGATAGGATGACTTCAGTTCATAAAATTTGATTTCCAGCTCAAAGATGACAGGTAACATTGAAAACGCAGGATCAGATCTCTATTATGAAAAAGATGTGACAATCCTAATTAGAGCTCATGTTATTTTAAAAGCAATCTTTTAAAGAACTTCTCTAAAAAGAATATGTTTTCAAGGGCTTTTTTTGCTTTATCAGAATGATTCAATATGAGAATAAGACTTTTTCTTCATAAGACTATTTTTTGTTCTTTTATCTGGAACCTGAGTAATTGGAATGCAAGATATTTGGTTGTGTTGCTCTATTTAAATACTTATACCTGTCTAATTAGCTTTGCTTACTACTTGTCTTCAAGAGCAGAATATGATTATCTTCTTGCAGGGCATCTTTTCAAATCAGTAAAATGTAGTATAATTAGTATCAATTTTGAGTGATTGTATTTAAGCTTGACCTCTCCACAGTCTGCCACAGTGTTTAAGGAAACATCTTCTTTTTTATCTGCAGTTTCTGCATAATGTTTACCGCAGTAAAATCTTGTTATGAAACGTGTTATGTTAATGAGAAGATACACAACCACTTGATTAAAGTAACTGATAAAAACTATTTAAAATGTGTTTTGTTCTTCTTCACTTTTATGAATAACGAGTTGAAAAAGGCCTTAGAGAAATTTTTATTTATTTATTTATTTATTTATTTTGTGAGCTTCTGAACCTTACCAAAAGGACAGGAATGCTGCATCTTTAGTAGAGACACTTCTCATCCCAAATATTATGTTTTACACATTCGTATATAGGTCTTAAATATTTCCTGGGAAACCTAAACCTCATAAAGTCCTATTGAGGTCATTGGGATTTTCCTCTAGTGAAACAGTCAATTCAGGCCCTTTGGGCAGTGAAGAGTCCTATCTTTAAAATACCCTGCGGATAAACTGAACAGAAATTTTACAGTTTGAAATGAAAAAAAAAATCTGATCCTTTACATATTATTCAACTTTTCTACCCACACCAAGTTCAAACGGTACGCAGATGGAGTTGCGCTGAGGAGATTTTAGAAATGGGAAAATGAAGGGTAAAGTTGTGATCGCAGTCACACTGCTTTTCCATTCTTTTAGTTCTCGATAGTCACCGAATATACTGCTCTTTTGCAAATTTTCTTCGGATTGCTAGAATAACACTCAGCAGCCTTCCTTGCTGGCTGAAACAATCTGTTTTACATCACTTTGAGACAGTGCTATTCCACTAGTGCATTAGACAAAAGAATTGCCACGGAACTGGGGGTCATGACAAATGGCTTTTGAAACATGTCCAGATAAATATAAAAAGAAAAATATATTTAAAACTGCATTAAATAAAATGGAAACATTTAAAAATAATCCCCCCAAAACTAATTGCAACCATTTGTTTCATGGGAATTAATCCTTGCAGAACATTTTATCTAACTATTTGGACTAGGACATGAACTTTACAAATTACTACTTTTTTGTTTTATTTGGCACCAGCTGTGTGCATGCTTCTGAAACATCACCAGTCATGCTGAGCATTTAGTAGGAATGTTGCAATGGTAATTTAGATGTTAAAGGGCATTGTGATTTTTAAGGGCTTGTTATCATGGCCAGCTGTAGCTAACAGCTTGTAAGAGATCAGGAAGAGGTATGTGATTTTCCAAGTAACAAGAGTAGTCTGTGTTCACCACAATTTCTCTTCTGCCACAGTGCATGAGATGTTGAATATGGCAATACACATTTTTCCAAGAACATTATTAATAAATATTGTTATAACTGTCTTAACTGTATTTTAATCTCAAAGAGTTTCATAATGTCTAAAGAGCATCAAATAAAAAGTTAATGCACTTTCCAACACACAATTTAGTATTGGTGAAAGTTATTATATTGAAAATTCCTCAGAAAGGTTTTTTTGTGTTTCTTCTTAATTCTAGAGAACATTTGAGACTCTTTCATTATTTCCCTATTTAATTATCACTATTCAGAGGTTCATTATGGTTCATGGTATAAGATCAGTGAGAGGAGGAGACATTGCATGGATGATGGTAGTGTCACAAGCCCTTGTTGCAGGATATTCTTCTGAAGCTGGTTGTGGTTGGAAAACAGAAACCTACCTACTGAATCACGAAATTACAGAATCACAGAATCACAGAATCACAGTATTGTAGGGGTTGGAAGGGACCTCCAGAGATCATTGAGTCCAACCCCCCTGCCAAAGCAGGTTCCCTATACCAGGTCACACAAGTAGGCATCCAGGCGGGTCTTGAATATCTCCAGAGGAGACTCCACAACTTCCCTGGGCAGCCTGTTCCAGTGCTCCGTCACCCTCACCCTAAAGAAGTTCTTGCGCACATTTGTGCGGAACTTCCTATGCTCCAGTTTTTGACCGTTTCCCCTTGTCCTGTCTCCACATACCACTGAAAACAGTCCAGTCTCCTCTCAGTCTTCTCTTCTCAAGGCTATACAGGCCCAGGTCACGCAGCCTTTCCTCGTAGGAGAGACACTCCAGGCCCTTCACCATCTTTGTGGCCCTCCGCTGGACTCTTTCCAAGAGATCCCTGTCTTTTTTGTACTGAGGAGACCAGAACTGGACACAGTACTCCAGATGAGGCCTTACCAGGGCAGAGTAGAGAGGGAGGATCACCTCCCTCGACCTGCTGGCCACGCTCTTTTTAATGCACCCCAGAATGCCATTGGCCCTCTTGGCTACAAGGGCACACTGCTGGCTCATGGCCAACCTGTCGTCCACCAGGACACCCAGGTCCCTCTCTGCAGAGCTCCTCTCCAGCAGGTCATCCCCCAACCTGTATCGGTGCATGCAATTATTCCTCCCTAGGTGCAAGACTCTACACTTGCTTTTGTCAAACCTCATCTGGTTTCTTACTGCCCAGCTCTCCAGCCTGTCCAGGTCTCGCTGAATGGCAGCACAGCCTTCAGGCATGTCAGCCAATCCTCCCAACTTCGTATCATCAGCAAACTTGCTGAGCGTGAGATAAATGACTACTGTCTGAAGGCACCTTTCAAACTGCGTCTTTCAGTACATTTTCAAACTTTTAATTGCACACCATAATTTTTCTGATTCTTTGGAAGCTTTTAAAATATATATGCATACTTTTCTCTTGAAAATTAAATTAAGATATAGACTTTATTCTCAGACTCATCTTTGGCTTGGTCTTTAGGAGGAGATTCATACAGTACTCCTTAACCAACGATATTGGTTTTATTTTCTAAAAATTGACATTTGCTTTTCAAAGACTAGTAAGATGGTCTGTGATATAAATGTAACACTGCATGTCCAGTCTGCAGCTTCTCACAGGCCTGTCCATGGGCCCGCTGTGTGGGACCCATTCAGTGGTCCAAGTCCCAACTGGGCCTCAGCTTGGTTCTCTTCCCAGGAGGGTGCCTGATACTGAGGGCTGGGACTGACCTAGTGGCACTAGGTGCTCCTGGCTGAGTTGATGGGAATGGCCCTGGCTGCCAAGCCCTGCCCAGATGCCACAACTGCACAGGGAGCTTCAGCCTGTGTCCAGTGGGTGCCCAGATGGGCCTACAGGATCATTTATGTCCCTGAATGCTGATACAAAGGACTTCAGATTTTCAGTTGCATGTCTCTTTCCTCTTTTACCAAAGCAAATATGTGGATGGATTAGCTAAATCATTCCCTTGTGTCTTTCCCAAGCCTGTTTCATTGTGTTTAAAGTAAATAGAATGCCAACATATTGCCTTTGCTCTCTGAACGTTATCTCTTCTCCTGCCTGCTTCACGCTCATTGGAAAAACACCTAGAGGAAATCCTGCTGTGCTGAGAGAGGGGCCCACAGCATCTTCTCTCTGTCACTTCTCTGGTGCTCCCCAGGTCTCCTCAAGCAATGACCTTTGGGGTTTTTCACACAGGCTTCAGAAATCTGAGACTCAGCCCTGGTTTTTCTGTGTGATTTGTCAGCTACAGATTTGCTCTGGGATTCATCCTGGGATTAGCATGAATGTCTTTATGTGAGTGTCTGCAGATGTGCTAGGAATCTGAGCTCCCCAAATTGTCAGAGGGGATGATGGAGCAATTCAGCCAACCAGCCATGCAATTCCAGTGGCTAAACAAGGGTGCTTGCCATGATTTTGCAGCCTGTCAAGTATGTTGCCTCTCCTCTGGACCAAGTTATTTTCCCATCTTTGTTGCCTGTATTGCTTAGTTTGCCCTTGATTGAAATGGCTGCTCGGATTCCTGGCACACATCTCTAAGGACACCTACTTTTAGATGCTTACTTTCATCCTTCTTTCTGATTCTCTCGGGTATAAATGGGATAAATCCTATGGATGATCTCTCTGTTTTCAATCTTCTTTTCCTAGTCTGCAGGTACACTGCTGCTGTCTAGGTGGTGTCTCTCTATTTCTTGTAGGATACAAGTCCAGGTAGCATTTCAGTTGGTCTGTTGGACATGTGAGGTAAAAATTCAATCTTAGCATCAAAGCAAATGAGATTGCTGTCTGAGAGTGAAGCTTTCTCTCCACACTCAGCAGTTTGATGAATCTACTTAATGTAGACTGTAAGATCTGCAAAGATTCCTTTTCTGCACAATTATAGGAACTTTGTTTTTTAGCTGCCATGAAGGAAAACGGGAAGTGCAGAGTCTAGCAAGTTTCATCATCTGAAATTATCACTTAGATTATAAATAACTTGTGACACTACACCTTAAATTTGGATGCTGCAGATGCCTTAATGTCTGAACTGTACTTTTATGTCAAACTGTTGACTGTGAAAGTAAGTAATAAGAGTCTTGATTAAATATAAATAATCACTTCTCTAATGGTAAATAATAAAAAGCAGACTACTTGCTCTGAACCAAAGAAAATAAATTACCCACTTTTCATCAGAGAATTAAAAAAATATATGGCTTTCACTTTAGACTTTTTGAAAGCTTTATTCTGCCAAGTGAGGGAGGATAACAGGATTAAAACCAAGTTACATAGATGTCTGCAAATATGCTAGTCATTCTGCATATGAATTAGCTTAAAAAGCATCTGTGTACTTTTATGAACTCTGTTCTATTTCAATTCTAGAAATCCTGGATGCCAAATCCAAGCAATTCTGGATGATATCTCCAAGCAATTGGAAGAGAAGAAGGTTATCAGGAGTAGTCAATATGTATTCATCAAGGGAAAATCATGCTTGACCGGCCCAATAGCCTTCTATGATGTCATCACTGCCTGGGTAAACAAGGGGAAAACAACGGATGTGGCGTACCTTGACTTCAGCAAGGCACCTGACACCGTCTCCCACAACATCCTTGTTATGAAACTCAGAAAGTGTACGATGAAGTGGATTGAGAACTGGCTGACTGGCAGAGCTCAGAGGATTTTCATCAGTGGTGCAGTCTGGTTGGAGGCCTGTAACTAGCAGTGTTCCCCTGCGGTTGGTCCTAGGTCCAGTCTTGCTCAACATCTTCATCGACAACCTGGATGAAGGAGTAGAGTCCACCCTCAACAAATTTGTCAATGTTAAAAAGCCAAGGGGATTGGCTAATGCACCAGAAAGCTGTGCTACCATTCAGCAAGACCTGGGCAGACTGGACAGGTGGGCAGGGAGGAACCTGATGAGGTTTAACAAGAGCAAGTGTAGATTTTTGAATGTGAGGGGGAATAACCACATGCATGTACAGGTACAGGTTAGTGAATGATCTGCTGGAGAGGAACTCTGCAGAGAAGGACCATGAGCCAGCAGTGTGCCCTTGTGGCCAAGAAAGCATCATCCTGGGGTGCATTAAAAAGAGTGGCCAACAGGTTGAGGGAGGTGATCCTCCCTCTCTACTCTGCCCTGGTGAGGTCATATTTAGAATACTTTGCTCAGTTCTGGGCTCCCATGTTCAAAAAAGACAGGGAATCTCCTAGAAGGAACTCAGTGGAGGGCCACAAAGATGATAAAGGGTGTAGAGCATTTCCTGTATGAAGAAAGGTTTACTAACCTGGGTCTATTCGTTCTGGGGAGAAGACTGAGAGGGGATCTGATAAATATGTATAAACATCTGAATGGAAATGGTACACAAATGAATGAGACCAGGGTCTTTTCGGCGGTGTGTAGTGATAGGACAAGGAACAATGGCCTGATATTTGAAAATAGGAAGTTTTGCACTAATATGTGGGAGAGCTTCTTTATGGTTAGGGGGATGGAGAACTGAAACAGATTGCCCAGAAAGGTTTTGGAGTCTCCTTCTATGGGTGTATTCAAGATCCATCTGGACACATACTTGTGTGTCCTATAGTAGAGCACCTGCTTTAGTAGAGGGGTTGAACTCTGTGATTCTGTGAATTAGTTGCCCAAGTATATAATAATATGACTGTCATCTTCTCAGTCCTTTCTCAGATAAATGTGGTTTAACCATCTTGCTAGTAGAACCCTTTTCTATTGGGATTGTTTTCCAAAGATATGCTTTTTCCTGAGATCTAAAACTCTCCAGCTCTTTGGCTGCACTGCATGGAAAAAAACCAAAAGATTCTGGATGCCCAGTAGGGGTTCCTTTTGTGAGGACTTCAGATTTAAGCCTTAATTCTCTGCATCTTCGGACTTACTCCAGCAAAGTTAGAAAGATTTTCTCTCTTGTCTTCAGGAAAGTTAGCTTCAGTCTCATATTTCTGGAAAGTATTTTGAAAGTACCTCCTCAGATACTGGCAGAATATATCTGTTTTCTTGTGACCAGAAGTCATACTGCTAATATGTCTAATATCACAAAAAAAAAAAAAAAAGTCTACATTCTTCAAGTTTCCTTTCTGCTGGGGTGCTGGGGTGGGATTTCAGTGCTATACACAAGGAATTTTACTTTCAGTTATGAAACTCATTGCCAACTGACTGATATTAAAACCAATGCTTCTTTATTTTCTCTTTCTTGCTCTTTTTTTAACCTCAGAAACTTCTCAAGCCTGACAAATGTTAATGCAAAACCTATGGCATCAGCATGACCTGGCATCTACCCAAGCTCTGCACCTGCACAATTACAGCCAAGCTTTCCTGAACACTTCTTCCCTAACAGCTTGTTTTGTTTAGGGTTTGCTGTTGTTTTGTGCTGTTTTCCCCACATCTCTCTCTTTTTAAACAGCAAATGCTTATGGCAGGCATAATTTTTCAGATGTTGTTTTGGAGAGTTTCTCAGAGCTAATCACATATGCCCCATGAGGAGGTTTCCAAGACTGGCCCACACCTGAAGCCAGAGTCGATGAGTTCCAGCAAAGATACCAGCAAAGACCCACAGCCACCTGGCTCGCCTGAAGGGCAGCAGGAGAGGCTGCTCAAGGAGTGCAGAGCCAGCAGCTGCTTATTGCTCAGGCCACTCTGACAGTTCCCACTGTACCTATAAAAGCAGAGCTATCAATCACTAAACAAGATCAGCCAGCATTTTAGTATTTACCTCCCCTTCTCTCTCTCTTTTTTTTTTTTCCCTGCTGCAAATGGCCCTGAGTGTTTTCTGCATGGATACACAGTCAGGTGTGTTTACACACAAGTCGTTTGTATGAGTGCTGGTGACCTGTCAAGACAGGGAAAATGAACGTCAGCTCATTATCAGGAAGGGGGAAAAAAAACTCCTGAGGTGGAGACTGGGAACCAGATGCTTAGTTATGCTAATTGCCCAAGCTCCTCTGACTTCAATTGAGTTATATCAATCTATATCATCCAAGAACCTGCTATCTGATATAAAAAAAACTAAAGGATGTTCACTTTTTTTTTTTTTCCCCCCCCAAGAGAAATACATGTAGATCTGTTACACCAAAGGTATGGTTTTTGAATAGGTAAAATAATACAGGAATCAATAGGCAGAGAATTCTTGTTATTTATGTTGATAGATATCTGAAATAAACCTCTAGAAATTTGTTGAAGTGTTTACAAATGTCTTTTTGCCCAGAACCTGCAGACTTAAATAAGTCTGATTATGACCTAAGGACCCATTCTCTTTTAAGAAGAACCCCCCCGTGCCCCCCCATGAGGGCAGGAGAAGAGCTCTTCCCAGAACCAGATGGCATGTAATGGGCCATGATTTGACCTTTCATCCACAGATGAAAGGGCTGCATTACTGACCAGTAATTGCTAAATCCAGGAGTTCATATTTTTGGATCAAAAGAAAATCTGCAACTCTTTATGTAAATACTAAATCATGAAATTTGCACTTAATTTCACTGAGTTTGCTCTATTCTGAGAAATGAAGGAAAAAATGTCTGGTTTGGGGTTTTCATTGTGATGATTATTGGATCTAGACTGCTGCTTCAGGACTTCCTGCAGAAGAGTGTCTGCATCTTGATTGCTGATCTGCCTATTAAAAAAGAAAAGACAAAACTCCAAACCTGTGCTTGCCTTATGTTGGCCCACTTTCATCAAAATGTCAGCCTATAACTATGAAGATGAACTAATTTGTCAATCTGAAAAACCATATATTACTTGTGGTATCACATTTTCAAAAATTAACAACGTAACTTACAAATTTGAAATGGGAGATACTGTTTAAACAATGAGAATTAACAGTCATAGAACAAATTAGACATGCACAATACTATTACAATTCTGAACTCATGTAGATTAGTGGAGATCCAGCAATTTATTGAGATCCCCATAGATTTAACTGACTTGTTTCTGAAAAACTGCAATTAAAACTTTTGTATTAAGTAGTACAGGCCTGCAAATTCATGTTCAGGTAACGGAGGCTACATGGAAGCATGAGAGTATGCTACCAGTTTGGAAAAAGGACTTTTTGTTTTTTTCCCCTTGATTTTGAAATTCTTAATTGTTTTTATTGTGTGATACTCTGTAAGTCAACTTAAAGCAAAGACTTCCCTGTTACAAAACATGCAGAGGTTACATGCAGAGGAAGCCAACTGATGGAAATTGAACATCCTAGCCATTTTTGTGTCACGCTGATTCCAGTTGTACATTGCTGAACATGAATTCCTAAAATGCAGCTAGTATGCTTCTCTGCACTAATCAGATTTTCCTGTGTAAATGATTGAATTTAGGGATTTTAGTTACTGTCTGTGTATCAAGAAACTCTAATTCCTCCTATTCGTATCAGCCAGAGATTTAGACAGACAACACTCATTTTTTAAAACATTTGAAATTCTAAATCCTTTTGACCTGACTTCATATTTTGATTTATGCTTCTCCGCAGTCTTGCTCATTCACAGTCACGTACTTCACAAAAAAATTATCAGAACCTCCAGTTTTTGGCTTGATGATTTGTAGCTAATTCAGTTTGGGGTTTATTTGCTTTTTAGTTTTTGTTGGTGGTTTTATTTATTTATTTATTTATCTGTTTGTTTTAAGCTACATGATAACTGTTTCTGCTTGTTCCAGCAAAGCTGGACATTCATCTCCATGCAACTGACTTAGCTGGCCTGCTTTCATTGGGTAAAGGTTGGTAAAACTTTACTTATCAGTAGTATCGTTTAGACCTTCTTATTCACCCAACATGATCAGCAGCAATTGTTATGGCAGCATAAAACATTTAATGTCTTCAGAAAAGGCAATAAACATAAACTGACCTGCTCTACATCAGCACTAGATCTAACTCACATTGTGCTTGTCCAAGATCTATTTGAATACATCAGCAGATACAAAAGGGCAAATAAGCCAAGAGGAGGTCCTGAATTAGCTAAGTGTTTAAGTCTAAATTCAAGTAAGAAAGCAAAGGCATAAGGGCTTTAGGACTTTGCTGCGTCAAAGTTTGCATGACTAAATTCCAACCCACTAGACCTGCGTGTTTGAACATGACAGACACCACCAAGTGTGTAATTGTGAAATTGTATATCTGCATATGGAGTCAAATAGAGAAACCTGAAGGAGAAAAAATACAAGATTGAACAAGTCAAGCTATATTTTTTTAGTTCAGACTGATACTTCTGAAACTTTGATATGCAAAACATTTTTCTTTCCTTTTTTTTTTTTTCTTCCATAGGATACAACGCGATTGGCATTAGTTTCAGTAGAATTTTGGATCATGTCCTGGGAAAGGAAAGCACTTATCTTTTATATAAAACTTCAGAAGCAGAAAGTGGATTCCCCTATACTTTCACAGATCCATGCTAAATAATGCTTTATGCCAGATCCCCTTTTTTTCCCTTAGCAAATTAAAGGAATGTGTTTCTGCACAGTTTACCTCAAGCAATGCTAGTTTTTTTGAGTTAGGACTCTGAATTAATTCCAGGTTTATCTGAGCACACCTGTGAGCCTTAGGAATAAATGGTCTTAATTTTGGATTTGAAACAAAACTCAGGCACTTATATTTTCAAATACATTTGGAACAGAGATCTTTTAGTGAATCTTTTCAATTTAAACATTAATTTTATTTCTTCAGGCTGAATAAATCCACTGGCTACTAACAGATTGAAAACTGCAAGAAATAGCTTAACTTTTTTTTGTCTTTTCAGAAAAGAAGTTACATAAGCACTAGCCATCTTTTATATTGTTTCTATTCTCTAATGCAGCTAGAAGATCTCCAAGCAGTATCCTGGCCTGATAGCTTCACTGCTGACAAAAAAAAAAAACAAAAAAAAAAAACTAGCCCTGTAGGTGTTGTATCATAGGCTGCATGTACAAGAGCAATTACTGGACATGGCACTCTCAACACAAATTAAATTGGCATAAAAAGCTTTGAATATTAGCATAAAAGTTGGTTAAAGGTTTGCCAGACTAAGCTGCAAAAGCCAGCAGGAGGATTTTCTGAACACAGAAAGCATGATTCTTGGTTTTTGACCCTGGTATGATGCACAGAGAAAAAGAATTACACATCAGTTGTGCAAAGATGTGCAAAGTTTTTTCTATCTCCTCTTGTCTGATTTCCAAGAGATGGTGCAAGGTAAGTAAAAGGTCACTCTGTTCAAGACATGAAAAATGCATGTCAATCTCAAGCAGCAGTAGCAAAGCTGGGAAGAGGAACAGTTCTGAAGAAATAATGGGGACCACTGACAAACTGTCATTTGTCATCTGTTACTAACACTAGATATAGATGCACATCAACCATCTCTTAACAACATGGATAGACCCCCACGATTCCTAAAGTCAAAAAATCCAGAGGGCAGATATAACTATCATCAATTACATGGGCATAAGTTTATAGTAATCCAGTGCATCTCATGGAACTCCTTTTGGCTGCGACTAGGTAAGCAAGGAGAGAAATGGAATAAACACCATTTTGAAAGCTGAAATGGACGATTTCTTTTTGTCTCAGTCTCAGGTTTTCATGTTTTTCCACTATAAGCCAAAATGTTATGACCATTTCAGCATGCACTTATGCACTGAGCTCTTTCTTCAGGTCACTTTTTCCTCGCTAAGTCTGAGCAGGAGACATACAGAATAGTAGAATTTGATTGAAAAAAAATACCATAATAAAATTAGTACTGCTATGCATATTCTATTCAAATATCATCTCAGTTATATTTTCATGATTGGGTATAGTAAATAGCATTTTTGAACTGTACGTATTCACTGATCTGTTAAATGATCAAACTTCATTTTGCATTACTGTTTACAGTAATGTAATGATGGATGCATTAAAAGCACACTCAATAAGCGTGCACATACTGTAACTGTTGATTCTCTGAAAATGGTTTCAGTTTTAATGGGGAGACACGTATGCATAACCTACAAGTACATATGCACATACACATATCCAAACACACATGTATGTTCGATGGAGTTAAAAGGTAACTTACAAAGAATACAAATACAAGGTTGATCAGATGTGTTAGTTTGACCTATGGCTGTTTGAAAGAAATAATTTTGTGCCACGCTTACCCCCGTGGTTAACCTGTCTCATGAAACAGTACTTCTGTAAACTGAGATTAAACAGTTACATGGCCTTCCAGTGCAATACATAGTGGATTTGAGGGAATTCCAGATAAAAGATCTAATGAGTATTTTACCCAGGCTCAAGGGAAGATGGGACAGACTCTCAAAGGAAAAGATGAAAGAATCCATGGACAGTTCTGAAAACTATAGGAAACACACTTATTTGGTTCAGGAAATTCCCTGAGTTGAAAAAAGATGGAATCCAGAAAAATATCTGGGGGAAGGATTGTACCGTGTTGCTCCATTCATGTGATTTGTGATGCATCCCTCCTCCATAGCTTGCAGCCAGGTGAGCTCTTGGTCTCACCTCCTGAAAACATTCCTACCTCTGTTATTTTATCTTGGGACATCAAGAGATAAAACTTCAATAAATTGAGATTATAAAGTTTCACATTCACTTAGTAAACAGGAGGTGAGAACTGAGAATCTAATGAACAAAATGATGTGAAATGTCTCTCCTTTGATTTTTAGGCACTCTAAAAAGCACCGTATAGCAGTGATTTCACCTGCAGTTTTCCCTATGCCATTAGCTAGATCTGTTTTTATACCAAATTCTCTGTTACTAAATATTTCTAAGTGCAATGTTAAACAAGAATACTACAGACTACATCATGTAATGTCACACGCTGATGAATGCAGTCTATGTCTAACCCAGTGTTTATTCACTAGGAGAGATAGGACATTTTCAAGTGCTTTTTAAGAGGACACTGTTTGCAACATGTCGCCATGATTTGGCCATAACCCAATACATAAAGCTCATTCTTATGCTGTTATTTTAATGGGCACCATCTATGTTTGGGAAAAACACTACTTCCTGTGAGTGAGCTCAGCAAAAACATATCTTCTGATTTATAGCATGACTTTTTGTTTGTTTGTTTGTTGCTTTGTTTTCTGAGGATAGTAACTAACAGTTTATCACATATAACATTTGGGATGCATTCCTTTGTATTAAACGATGAGGTTTCCACATAGCAGGAGAGGTACTGCTATAATTACCTTTAATGTTTAAATGACTTTAGAGACTTTACTCTTACAAAAACCTGCTACCTCTCCTCTTACTGCGAACAATCACTCCTCCTCTAAACAGCACTGTGAAAACCATTATTTATCTCTGAAGAGGTAAAAAGTAAGGTCATTTTATCATTTGCCCTTTCAGAGACAAATGTTACCTTGAAGGAAATCTTGCTCAGGAACAGGCCAGTAATGTTAGGAAGCCAATTTGCTTCTTCTATGTCATCAGTCAAATAATACCAAATAAATTCTACATATGCTGGTATATTGGTGTCATTCTGTCAGAGGATCTTGATGACTTGGCAAGGCATTGTCCCCATAAAGTCTTTGACCTCTGTAAAAGTGAATTCTTCAAGGCTGGAAATATGAGCATCATTACATTTATCTTTTAAGCTCTCCAGAGAGGCCTACTCCACCTCTGGATATGTATTTTTAAAGAAAACTGAGACAATTTTAGACCCTATACTTAATTTTTCCTAAACTACTCAGTTGACTGATCATCAGGTGTACAAAAACCAAAGCCTTCATCAAAAAAAGAAGAGGCCATAAGAGAGATGTTTCTTTCTAAAAGGTACAGGAACAGGTACACTGGAACAGGCTGCCCATGGAGGTTGTGGAGTCTCCTTCTCTGGAGATATTCAAGACCCGCCTGGACGCCTACCTGTGCGACCTGGTGTAGGGAACCTGCTTTGGCAGGGGGGTTGGACTCGATGATCTCTGGAGGTCCCTTCCAACCCCTACAATTCTGTGATTCTGATTCTGTATAATTGGTCTTTAACTGATCAAAAACATTTACAACACTCTAAAGTGAACTTTTCTCTTTCTGTATCTGAAAATAAGGCAATATTTATTTGAAAATAGAGTGCTCTACAAAATGTAAATATGTCATGCTGTAACGTGTCTGAAAGGAGTACATCATACTTATCTAGCAGGGAGGACTTTAGGATAAGGCTGTAAGTCCTGTTATTTTTTTTAAATTATTCAGAGGGTATAGTTAGAAAGACCATTCAGGCTTAGAATATTCATTAAGAGCAAAATTATTCGACAATCTCTGTTTCTAAAAGGGTGTTACAGTGTTAAAAAGAAGAATACTTACTATGCCAACTATTTATGCCACCAGTACAGAATGGTGATTTGTTTCCCTCTAATGGTGATTGGGTTATGTATGGTTTGGTGAATAGATTACAAACTTTCACCATGGACTGAAATTACTGTTCTTTGCCTTTACGCTTCAGTGAGATCATCTTTATTTTTATCTTATCTTGGATAACTAAAATTAGACCCGTTCATTTTTTGCTTATAAACAGTTTCACTTGCAAATTCTCTGTGCTATAAGATTTGCATTATTCACACTGGATAAAAGCTTTAGCTGCATTAAAGCTATAAATAACAATGCACTGGAGTAGTCCAGAGCAATATACTGGAATCTGGTTTAGGTCAGATCCATTATTGTTCTAACAGTCTCAGCCAAGTGGTCTCTATGTAAGTTAAGCAAAGCTGTGGCATACTCTCTTTTCCTCCCTCTGCCTTTACCACAGTTAGCATAGTAAAGCTAGAGGTTGAAGCACTGGCATTATTGCTAAATCCTGTAACAGGATGAGAAGCATTCCAGAAGGACATAAGACATGATGCCCATAATTTTTTTACAAAAATAAAATTAAAAAATCCCAATTTCATTGTGCTTTTTCGAGAATGTCAGAAACATTGTCAAATATTTAATAATTCCAGTCTTTTCCAAGATCATTTGCTCTTGGTTTCCCACTGCAGTTATCATGTGATGGACACAGGATGAATCACTCTGTGAATTCCTGAAGAGCATTTTGGTGAAGCCAGAGACCGGCAAGGCTCTGTGCAGGTTTTCACCAGTATTAGTGCCCCCTCTATTGTGCAGCAGCTGCTGCTTAAAGTAGCTTCTGAGCTACTATTGAAAAAAGCACAACGCCGTATCCAACAACATTTCTATTTCTGTATTACTTTTATTAGTGCTACAGAATGTTTGCAAACAAATGAAGTGTCGTGGCAGAGTGTTCCTGTGTTGAAGGCTAAAAGAGATTGTCAGAGAAATGGCAGTTTAGTGAGAGTGGTTGAAGAAGTGAGAATGCCTTTGTCAGTAAATTTGTCATGTACTGTATGTTAGGTTTGAGTACTACCTGGAACATGGGAAGCTGATGTTCAAATTCCTGCTTTGCCCCATTTGAGCAATTTGAAATGGGAAACTCAGTGCTTAATCAGGCAGAACAAAGACTTGGTTTTGGTTCAGAGATTAAGTATTATGCATTGGATGTAAGTGTGAAAGCACTGTAAATGCTTCTATGTCTTCAGGAAGAGTTTGCATTGCTTTGATTTGAATGAAGCAGAAGTGGAATGTTTCAGAAATACACTCTGGCCAGTTCTACAACTATGTCCCTAATGCTTGGTAATGACAGTGAGATCTTTTTAAATCAGGTTATAAAACTTTAATTGAGCTAATGAGTAGGAAACAGCCAAAGACAGTCTCCAAATCACTTTAAGTCCAGCGATGTTTGCTCCAGAATTCTGATAGCTTCAAATATTTGAAAACTTTAATTTCAATTTAAAAGTTTTGCTTTTCTCTCTCTCTCTCTCTCTCTCTCTCTTTCTCTCTTTTTTTAACTTTGAAAAGAAAAGAACTAACATATTTGCAACGTTGCCATGTAGAGAGAGCATGTGTCAGGCCATTTAATATTATGAAACTGCTCTTGTACTGCTGTTATAATCTTATGTGCTGTTCCTGATCTTTTGCAAATGGTGGCTACACTTGAGCAGTCTGTATCTTCTTAACATCTGTGTCTTAACTGAAACTGGGCAAAGTAATAAATTATTTTACTAGAGTAAAATTAAAATAAGAGAAAGGACATTTCTGTAAAAGCAATGGATTATAGCAAAAATAAAAAATAAAAGGAAAGCTATGAAGAGTAAAACTTCTTTATGGCAGAGGAGTACGAGGCAGAGCTGCTGTTTCATTGTGTCTTTGAAGTCTATTTTTCCTCTGAGGAGTCATAAATTAGGCACTTCTAGTTGTCATGTTCTTTCCTTTTCCCCTTTACTCAGATAAGAATGCATTTAAAGATCCAAGTATTTTTGTATTTTTTCAGGTGAATTTCAGTTACTTTTTTTTTTCTTTTTTTTTTCTCAAAACAAATATTCCTCAGAAAACTCTTTGGTATGTCCATATTGCAGATATTATCTGTTCATTAATTCCAAGATGCTAAGGAATCTTTTTCTTTCATGTTGAACAGCAAATGTAGAACAGCGCTGTTCACTAAAATAATCAATAATAAAAGGCAAGATTTGCTTGTTTCACACAAGACTCATTTTAAAGAACTGAGAACATCATAAATGGCTACATGGAGCTGGCAGACACAATGTAGAACTTCACAGAATCACAGAATCACAGAATTGCCAGGGTTGGAAGGGACCTCAAGGATCATGAATCTCCAACCCCCCTGCCACATGCAGGGCCACCACCATTCCACCTAATGCTAGACCAGACTGCCCAGGGCCCCATCCAATCTGGCTTTGAACACCTCCAGGGACGGGGCATCCACAACCTCCCTGGGCAGCCTGTTCCAGTACCTCACCACTCTCTCCGTAAAGAATTTCCCCCTGACATCCAACCTATATCTCCCTTCCCTCAGCTTAAAACCATTTCCCCTTGTCCTGCTGTCACTCACCCTTTCAAAGAGTTGATTCCCCTCCTCTTTGTAGGCTCCCTTTAGGTACTGAAATGCTGCAATGAGGTCACCCCGCAGCCTTCTTTTCTCCAGGCTGAACAAGCCCAGCTCCCTCAGCCTGTCCTCATAGGGGAGGTGCTCCAGTCCCCTGATCATCTTTGTGGCCCTCCTCTGGACCCTCTCCAACAGCTCCCTGTCTTTCTTGTACTGGGGGCTCCAGACCTTGGACACATTTGATCCCTTCTGATGGAGGCTGAGCAGATATAGTATAGTGCTCTCAGTATCTGAGCACAGGCAAGTTAACCTCTCCCTAAAGGAAGAGTTTGCATTTGTGTTGGGAAAGGTGACTATGCTACTTTGACTGCTGCATCTCCTCTGTGGTGTACACAGCTACTGCAGAACACAGATGAAGAACTTATACAAAAACATCAGACTGTGGAATCACCTCAACTTAGCTCTCATTTGAGCTGCTCCCACACACGCTTCCAGGGCTGAGACACTGAGATCCATAGGCCATCCTACCTGATATCTCTCACTCTGTGGCAGTTGTGTGCCAGACAACTTGGATACATACTATGGAGCATCTCAAGCATAAGTAGACATCTAGATCTGAGTAAATGAATGAAATCCTATATATCCCTTATGTGAATGTTTATATCCAAGCTAAATTTCTTAGGTTTTCCTCATAATCAGTGGAAAGAAACCAATGATTTTTAGCTAAAATGGTATAGATCATCCTCCAAGATATCTCAAGTGTCTAGGTCGGACACACTGATAAATTTTCTATCAGATTTTTCTGATTCAAAAAAGCAGTTAGAGGACATTGCATGTAACATATTTTCAGCAGAACTGAATATGTACTGGAGAGGAGCTACATTCATTTACAAATCCCCATTTCCTGTCCTGTAACAGTCCTAATATAGGATGTAGATCCTTGTTTGACCACTCCATCTTCTAAGTGAAACTACTCCTAACTACTGCAGATTTTCTCATGCCCTTTTTGAGTGGGAAGGTGGAGAACAGGATCCAGTCTTCCATGGACTTACAATTCAGCTCTCAGGGAAGGAAAATAAATTTGTTTTTTATGTTATCCTGCACCTTTTGCAGTGGTTTTCACGGGTGCAAAGTCTCACATGTTACCCTGTAATGTAGGATCATTTCCACTTTGTTTTGCATTGTGACATCTCAATAACTAACACAGAAGAGACTCAGATTAAGAAATATGTTTGTTACACTGCAGCTCTCACACTTACAAAAATCAGCTGCACACCTACCAATATCCTATTTAAACATTTGCACAGTGCATCAACATTTCCTTATTTTGAGGGCATTTCTTTTCTGTGCTGTAGGTCTCCAGAAAATAACAACTACCGGTTTAAATTTACAAGAGGTGAAAACAATTCAATAGAAATTTTTTTCCAAAGTAGCAAAAACTGAAGTCTATCAAAGTCTTCACTAATAGACTTTTGTAAATGGTGTGATACAGGTATGAAAAGAAAAAAATAAAACAAAGACAGAAATAGAAAACAGCGTGAACTACATACAGGAGTATGGAATGGAATGTCAGGAATTTGATGTGCATAGGAGTTACAAAGAAGACCAAAAATGTTTTGCTTCAAGTGGTTTATACATTCTGAAAAAGAAGAACCTTTCTTTGTTTTTGTTTGTGGAAGCCCTTCGAGTCAATAAGAAACCTCCAAACCAAAACATTTCTCTTTGAAAAGGAGCTACTAGAAAAAATGCAGACGCCAGATTCTACAGTCTGTATGGAGTCAGGTTTGGAAGCAGGAAAGATCATTCCTTATATAACCTGTTCTTGCTGGTTCCTCTCTGTCTTTTTTCCCATCACAGTTTTCTGATGCTGAAGAGCTCTCTAAGAAAGCCTAATGCAATGCTTCACAGCAGGCCTCTTCGTAAAAGCATCTTATCCATCCTCTTTTTTACCTCTACATCTATGAATAAAAGTCAACTCTTAAAAACACTTCTGACTGTCCAATCATTCCAGCTGGAAAGAAGGAACCAGTGTCACATTAATTCTTACCTGTTGGGTAGGAAATAACTTCATCTCCAAATGGGCCAAGTAATGATTTAACCTAATTTTAATTTTACCAGCATTTCTTAATCTTAGGAATCCCGTTGTTTGTGTTTTCCCTATGGTTCATTTATATTGCCTTATTATTTTATGCTAAGTTAATAGACCACAAAAATCTAGCTGTGAGAAGGAAAGTTAGTCTTTTATGTCAGTTTTTGCCCTTTATTCATTTCATGCTTATTTTATGTAATCAAAATCATCTCTCTTCCTTTCTTTTGCATGGCTATTTTCCATTCTCCTTTTTATTCCATTTTAATGATGGACATCAATTAAAATGTCATAGCTTATTCCAGACCCTATCACCAGTGTTGAGTGAGATAGTAACTTTGCTAGCACTTTGTTCATAAGTTGACAAAGAGGAAGTTAAAAATAGTTAGTAACATAAATCACAGCCTGTTGCCCGTGTGATAGTACTCTTTTTTTTTTTTTTTTTTTTTTTTGGAAATAAGACCATGTGCATGTCATGACAACATAATAGAAGCAGATATGATGAAAAATAGATATTAGACTTATGACATAATATATATGTAATAGTAATAGTACTGATCACAAAGAAAATAACAAACATAATGTGAGTTCCTCTTAGAGGACAGCTTTAGTTTGAACACTGATAATAGTTGTTGCATTTACTTAAACAGAATTTCTTGTAAACTTGAGAGCTGAAAAAGGCAAATTTTTCCCTCCCACTTCATTCATCTATCCATTTTCATCATCAGCCAAAGCAAAACAATTCCTTGCTCACCTGTGCTCTAATCAACCTTGAGAACCTGTGAGTTCCTATTAACTTACTTACGTACTTCATGGGGGGTATTGTAAGAATTAATTAAATAGTTCCTGTTTGGACACTTCTTTGTATACATATGGTGCTACAGAAAATGCTAATCAGTAATAAATACTGAATAAATCATTTCAGGTTATGACAATCTCCAGCTTAGCTGCAGGTCAGCCCTTCCCAGGATTCAGGATTTGGTTACTGGTTATGGGGATATGTATTCATGCAGTCTGACATAAGGAAGATTTCATTAGATCAGTACCCACCATACAAGAATAAGGGCCTCTTCTTTTGCTCCTACTTCAGGTAACAAGTACCAATAGAAGGAGTGTTCTCTTCTCTTGGTTTCTCTTTTGGTTTCTGTTTTCTCTAAAAGCCTGAAGGATGGAAAAAATTTCTTTCTTGGGGGAGCAGAAACCCGATCATTACACTGAAGCACTAGGTTTGTGTTCACACAGTTCTTTCTCAAGATGTGTAAGGTAGAATCACGGAATTGTTTGAGCTGGAAGGAATTCTTGAAGGTCCTCTAGTCCAACTCCCTTGCAATGAACAGGGACACCTACAGCTACATCAGAGTGCCATCCAGCCTGACCTTGAGTGTCTCCAGGGATGGGGCATCCACCACCTCTCTAGGCAGTTGTTAATACTGTCTTTCTTTGGTTTTGGACATTTCCTTCGGTGCCAGCTAACTCACTTGTTTGGAAAGCTCATTCCTTTTCAAGAAATCTGTTCCATACACTGATTTGAAAATCATTTTTGAAAAGAATCTCATCTCAATCTCCATTCTTCCTCCTTTGGTATATGCTTGATTGGAAAATGAAGATATAAATGCAATTAAATTAAAGGCAAAAGACATGTTTCTTCAAAATCCTGCCAAACATAATTGTGCATGGTTGAGCAAACTGTTCATACTAAACAAGGTATCTAGGGAATATTTTCCTTTTTATTCCTCCATGGGAACAATGCTGGAGCATTCATTCTTTAAAATCCAGAGGAAATGCTAGATAAAAAACTTCAGCTTCTAGCTTGTTCACAGGTATTTACTTTCACTGCTTCTTAAGCTGCCTTCTCTAGAAGATTCAGCAGTCACTCTTTAGAAATGAACCTACTGCCAGAGCAGAGATGAGAGTCCATCTTTTGCTTAACAGACCTGTAGTTTGAACACTGTGGCAGGCAAAGGGACACTGCAGGTCACACACCTACCTTTTGACTCATGAAGCTACATATTTGCATGTGTGGGGCAAGTCTGAGATATTATAATATGAAACGACTGTAGTTATTGAATAGGAGGCAGTGTGAGTGTATAAAATGATAGTAAATGGTCAAGGCACTCATGTGAACATGCCTTACACTCCAGGAAGGCATCTGAGTACACAATTTGACTGAAAACCACATAGCAAAACAAGATTTTTTTAGCTTTAAAATAATAGTAGTTAATCTTCAGACTTTCTCTCCTAGTGCAGAGAGTCTTTAAACACGTTGCATTTTCACTTTGTCTAAGTACAACACAAATTTAGGCATCTCCTACCCTCATCTCTTCCACGCCTAAAATAGATCACAAAAAACCAGCTTTAAAAATTTCCATGATGAAAGCATTGAGTCCTGTCCCACTCCACTCATGAGATTGTAAGATCTGAGCTGGCCAAAGGCAATCAAGACACCAGTGTCTACCACGGACTAAACAACAATCTGGAAGTCTGTTGGAGTGAGCCTGGTTTTCCCTACTAACTACATAAAGAGACCAACCAACTCTTCCAGCTCAGCATATGAAGTAGGCATTTAGAGGTGGGATGAGTACACAACTTTTTACCTTTCCATTCATAAATGTGCAAAAAA
Source organism: Phasianus colchicus (assembly GCF_987193195.1). NCBI lineage: Eukaryota > Metazoa > Chordata > Aves > Galliformes > Phasianidae > Phasianus > Phasianus colchicus. The sequence goes on along the minus strand of NC_143437.1, from coordinate 94,965,963 downwards.
GTGTACTTCCAAACTTGCTTACATGTACATGCATAAGGAAAAACGTGCTCAGTTTATATATGTGTACACATACACAAGTTTCCAGATGAACACATATTTTGCAAATCTCAAATGAAGATTACTATGTATCCTTATTTTGAGCCCATTTGGTAACTACTTCTTTCTAGCAGCTTTGTAGTTTCACAGTTGAATTTTAAATATGCACTGCAGTAATCAAGTAGCATTACAGATACTTTAAAATTAATGGACAAAATACTTATATACATTGTATAAATCTGGATAGGCAATTCATATCCTCTTAAAGGATAGATGTCTGCAGTTGTTAGAAGAACACGCATTTCCAGGTCAGTAAAATCACGTGTTTTACTGAACAGGGAGGGGAGCCCTCTGGGTATGCTGAGTAAGAACTCAATAGAATCTAGTTTTAAAACTTTGTGCTTTAATTAAAATGTATACTGATGTGTAGTCATTTCCCTGAGCACAGCAATATGGTAATAAGCCTTTAAAAAATTCAGATCTCTGCAGTTTCATAGAACATTTTTCAATCTGATCAAACATTTTTTTCTTTCTCTAATCAGTACTTTTTGTGGTTTATGCATACAGTATTATATTTGATTCCATTCCCCTGTGGGTTGTTACATATCTTAAATACATCAAGAAAAGTTCCCTTAGAAGCAGGAAAAAAAAAAAAAGGAAAAAAAAATCCCTAAACCAAAAAAAGTATGAAGTAACATTTTCCCCACAAAGACTCATATACCTAAAAAGACATAGTCATCTTCCATGAGAACATTTTGTATTACTAGTAGATATTTCAGGAGATTTAGGTGTTTTATGTTATGTACACCTGTATTATCTTCTTGCTGTCTTGCTTGTTAATTTGATGTACCCACAGCAAAATGCAAGCTGATGGTTTGACATCTCCCAATTCTGGGTGATGCTGTTTTGTTGCATTGGCAGCAATTCATCCCAAGATGGACCAAAAGCTACCAGACATAACATGGATGAAGTGGGGAGGCATGGGACAGTTGTCTGTCTGTGAGGTACACACAAAGAGAAAGAACTTATCCACTTCAAATTCTGGTTAAACTACATCTTTCCATTTCTCATAGGCTGTAGAATTTGCCCAATTATTAATTTCTCACTGTGCTATTACACTAAGTGATATTAAAAAAAAAAAAAAAAAAAAAAAAAAAAGTAAACATTAGGCAATTCACGATGCTGAACAGGATGTTTGTAACTGAAGATATTTCAGAAGCTAGTGCTTCTAAATACGATGTCCAAATTATGTTATGCAGAGAACTTCAATTTTGATATCTGTTATTTTGGAAAATCTGATTTAAACCTTCTTATTTTCACATAGGATTTTATCTTATGTATGTGTGTGCTGGTTGTGGAATAGCAGCATGAAGCTCCTGTACATGTATATTTGTTCACCTTACTGTCCCTCTACCTGACCTACAAGAAAGAGAAGGAATTTACCTGCAGAAGTCTAAAATGAGAAAGATTTTAGTCCCAGAACTGCACAGTAATCACATTTATTGCTTTTACCACATGAAATCATTATAACAGAACAGTTTTACTCCACATTGAGGTGAAACTGTAAATATGCTGTGTATGATCTGCAATAAAATAACATCTGAACTTGTAACCTCTTGAAGTTCAATCTAGTTAATTGCAATTTAATTCCAAGTTCGTTAATTGGAGCTGTGCTTTTTTTTTTTTTTTTTTTTCTTTGAGTTGTTCAAGTTGCTCCATTGACTCTACAGAATAGCAGTTCTTAAGAGACTGATTTTTGAAAGACAGAGAAGGGTCTCCTAGGCTGTGAGGGCCCTGGGACATGTGACTTGCTTGGAAGCTGAGAAACTGTGCATATCTTTGGAATAAATCTTACTAAGTTTCCTTTCTCTTTTCCTTTTAGTAGCGAGACTTGATGATGCCCTAACATGTTACTTGAAAGTAGCTGGCTAGGTGAACCAACATTAGGGCTGTAGAGAGAATTCAGAAAGAAAAAAATCAGAAAGAAGAAAATGCCAGGCTGTGGAAATGCAGAATGACAATTGCATGTGGAGATTTATATTAAAAATATGCTGGGAGTTTGCAAAGAAAAAAGATATTGTGTCATTTTTCATTATTTCACATAGATGAAAATAAAATTTCCAATGGAATGGAGATACTTGGATGTAACACTGCAGTTTATCCCTTTCAACTTGCCTTCAGTACATAATGAAGGGTTGGAACCTTTTATCCCTCCATGGCTCAAGGGAGCAAACCCCACTCTACCTTTGCTAGAGAATGTACCAGTATTTTAAACCAATCCAGCTAACAACTCTAGCGTCTGATTTTCTGTGGCATTTATGTTTCGTGTCTCAGAGATGAGCTGTAGATTGTCTATCAGAAGCTGACAATTTAACTAAAGAGGGGTCAGTGGCTTTGTAGAGCAGATGTAGAATGATAGCTGGTGTATAGGGAGCGGTAAAAAGGAAATGCACTGATGCAGGCACAGTAGAAATAGCTGAAAGCTTCATCAGGGCAGGGCTTGGCAGTGCAAAAGAGCAGGAAAGGAGAGGAAAAGAAAGAAACGGCTATGTTGAACAAGCTCTTAGCTCCTTCAGGCAATTGCAGTGCCATAGAGACTGGATTCAGAATACATAATTGGAGAATAATTGTTTTGTGTGGCAGGGATTGTCTTTATTTATGTGTATTGTATGATGCCAAACACATGTTGAGCCCAAGAAACAATATGGATTATTATTTATTTATTTGTTTGTGGCACCAGTGGGAATAATAATCTGTTAGAAACTTGCGCTGCTGGAGAGAGCAGTTAACTTTTCTAGACATACCCCTCGATTTTTCCGATTTAACCCATCATATTAATTAAAATACTGCAAATGTTTCTCCTCAAGTGGTCTCTAATTTGCACATTTATTGAATACTAGAAAGTTAGAAATGGAACAGGCATATATTCAGTTCTATTATCTGCCCACACCATATTTTCTTTAGAAAAAAATTACCATACTGAGACTTAAATATGCCCATTTACAAGAGCAAATGTACAAAATTGTCAAGATAGACATCTATTTGCATAGAAGACAACATATATTAAACCGTGAGAAAAATTAATAAATTGAACACAGACAGATTGAAACTTTATTTTACATTTGGGATAGGTGACTTGTTAACTGCTGCAAAAGGATTGTTTAGTTTTGTCAGATAGACCTATGCAGGAATGTTTCAAATTTCCATGAGAATATTTCTTCCTTGGTGGTAGTTACCTTATACTGGACCTGATATACGAAATCTCTTTTTCACTCCAGCTTTGAACACATTCATGCTCTTTGTTGTCCAGAAAGAACTTGTGGATGTTTGCTACAAATGAATTTTGAATTTTTTCCAAGAAAGCTTAAATCACGAATGGTTTATGGTATTTCTCAATAAAAAATAGAAAATGTAGTGAATTCTAAATTCAATTAAGTGTTAAGAGTAAACATGTTCACTAGGTAACTGTGTGAGTAGCAAAGTTAGAGAACTGAGATGTGATGTCACAAGCATTTCCTCAGAGTGTTCCTTCCCTTTTATAGATATTTTCCCTGTTATAGATATTTTGAGATGAGGAGCTTATATCAATTCTTTCAGAAACATCTATTACATTACAATCAAATTTAGTGAAGGTGCAAACATGATCCTTCCTGCTCCTGCTGACGTCTCTTTGGCTGTCAAATAATGTTTCTTCTCTCACAAAAAATTCTATCTTTCTTTGAACTTTCATGCATACCTGTTGAAGGGCAGTCTTATTCTACCTGATGATTATTTTCACCTCAAGAAACTCACCTCCATAAACAGTGATCCAAATGTTAGTCTACTATTTTCCAATGTCGAATTAATAAAATGGGAAGTTAAACTAGGTAATACATTCTGCTGTAATTTGCTACTTTTTAATTGAAGAAAATGCTAGAAAATATGAAATAGTTCCAGGTTTAGGAGCAAAAAGAAAAAGAAAGAAGAGAAATGGCAAGGCAACGCAAGGCAAGGCAAGGAAAAAGAAGTCACTCAGACGTAATTATGACTGTAAAAACTTTAAGTCCTTTCTTCATGCATAACAGTGCCCATCTCTCTGATTGGAAAATTCAGTGAGAAGTCAGACTTTACTGACTGTAGAGCGACATCACAAAAGTGAGCAGAATTATAGGACCAGAGAATATTCCTTAGCTTTATGAAGAGCACATGAAAGCAACCAAAATAATTGCTTTCCAAAAGCAATGTTTTTATTAGAAAATAAATGATTTTTTTTTTTTTTTAATGTTCTGTATAAGCTAGAATGAGGCCTGTAGGAAACTCCTAACCTTGCAGAGCCCTTTCTTTCAGGCTCTTATTCCAGTAGCTTCCTGGATAACAGCAGTGTCTCAGTTGTCCATTTGCATTTGCTGTGGTTCCCCTGCCCACCTGCAGCCTTTTGAACCAAACTACCACATGGAAGCAGTGCAGACATCGCCTTTGTTCCCCCTCCAAATCCCACTTCACCACAACTGCTTGTGTGCTGACTGCAGCTCACCACAAATTGTTGTCATTTTCATAGAATAAGAGATTACAGTTCAGCTATTTGGATGTTGCTGGTGCTAATGAGAAGACAATTTGGGTAATCAAACTAAAATAATGTAAACCGTTGACCCAGGTTATAACATCAATATTTGTTCTCCCTACTAATGCAAGCTACCTCCTTCCAATGTTCTCTCAGTTCAAATGAAACAGCTTGTGCTTTCTGAAATAAAACATTTTGAATATATCAGAGGGACAAAAAGAAGTATATCTGTAAAGAACAGACACTGTTTTCTAACATTCCTTGTAAGCATTTGAAAAATGACAGAGAGAGAAATCAGTCAATTGTTTTGAAAGGATTGGTACAGAAGTTCTGACCTTTTTATTTGTTTGTTTGTTTTTTCTTCTGAAACAATCTGACAAATTCAACACATTCACTATTCTGTACACCCACATATGGAATGTGGTGATGTCTTTATGTGACATTGTTGGTATAGTTTTGTAATTAAAAGCTTATCTTTTATGTCAGTCTTGCTGGTGGTGCTTGCTGCTTGGTAATGCTTATCTGTTGTCCTGTCACACAGTTTAAATCCAAATGTGTGTAGTGTCTCCCCTGCTGATGCAAAGCTGGAAAAATACTGGACTCGATTTACATCTGTGGACCTGCATGGATAATACATTACATTACACAATGAGCATAGAGATGAACTGACAAAACATTGATAATGTACAACAACCCAAATGAAATAAGCTTTTGGGATGAATATTGAAAAAACTGCCTCCCTGTCTCTGACGTTTCTGAATTTATGCATCATACACAAATGCAAAATGCCAGAGGCCCCTATCCTGTTTCTCTTTCTAAGTTTTCTCTTTCCACTGTTCTTCCATCCTTTGAAAAGAATATTAACTATTGTTCTAAGTTCTAAGATGGCCAATTACAATAGTCAGAAATCACCTAGAATAAAACGGTTAACTTTTAAAAATGTACTAAAGTACTCCACTAGACAAATATGTGTTGAAAAGCAATACAAATCTCTCTTGTGAGTTGAACAAGAACAAGAAATCTCACTTCTAAGCCATGTTTCCTTCTCTGGTGCCAATGTAGCAAAGAGGCTTTGAATTCCCTTACCAAAACCTTCATGTGACAGAAAATGTTAAGTCTTTCTTCATTTTAATATTAATCAGATACATCAGTCCCTATCTCCTCTTCTAGGATCACAGAGTAAAAAGACTTTTCTGTGGGTGGTTGAAGTCAACCCTATCCTTTTGCAGGCATCATTAGCTGTATTTTTTTGTTTTGTTTTCTGAGCAGGTCTGTGTATTCTTCAGTAGCCTATTTTCTCTAACAACTGCTTTCTCTGTATCCATGTTATGTCCAGTTTTAAGCCCTGCTCCAGAAATTTCTTTTCAGCCGGTATCCTGGCTGGCTTGAACACATTTGTGTGAGAGTAAGACACATGGACATTAAAATACTAGTGCTGTGCCAGGCACCCCGAGATCTGGCAATATGGCACTGGACCAATAACACAAAATTTTCTGTCCTCTAGCGCAGCTGGAAGCCCTCTGGGACATCCTCCTCAGCCTCTCAGTTGGCACTTCATACCTATGTTTAGACAAGTGTATCCCATCCATTTCAGTAAGTTCTTATCTTTCTTTCTCATTACCCAAATTAAGGTGTCTACATATCATTATCTCCCAGTATTGCCTTATGCTCATCACAATCACATACTTGTTATGGAGTCTTGTGACCTGTAAACCACCCATGAGCCACTAAACAACTCATTTGCAAATCTGCATCCTTCCTCTTTACCTACTCTTCTCCATTCACTCTATCTTCACAGCTTCCTTGTTTGTACTTAGCCCTCTTTCCTCTGGACCAGATTCTCCACAGGCTGGTCATTCTGTTGTCCTGCTTGCTGATTCCCAAAAATATATATAAAATATATAATCAAAAACAATTTCTCATTTGTATCAGCGTACACTTATATATACACATTTGTATCTGTTGTTTCTTATTTATTATAAATTCTTCCTGGAAAAGGCTCTGATACCTTCATACCTTAGTCTTTGTTTTCCTCTAAAATATTAGATAATATATAATGATGAAATATTAGATGCTGTTAATGCTGCAGTAGAGCAGGAAATGAATTAGAATGGGTACCCTGAAGGTTTATTAGTTCTGTGGTCTGTATTTTTTAACACTATGCAAATGCTAAGTGTAATTACTTTTTACCATTGATTTGCTTGATTTACAGAGTTTAAGGCCTAAAGGTCGACACTGATCATCAAGTATGACCTTTTTCATTACACAAGCTACCAAATTTAATCCAGTAATTCTTTATGGAGAACAGTATGTTCTTAGTGAGGTAATTACTATTTAAAAAAAAAATAATAAAATCAGATGCAATTTGGTGACCACATCTAATTTCTCAAAGCCAGAAAAGCCTTTATAAGTCTTTGTTTTCTTGAGGATACCCTTCAGCAAGAACTTACTTTTGTGCTTCAGCATTTTAATATCTAATTATAATTTTAATTAAACAATGAAAATACTGCAATAATAGCTTCCTCATTAAAATATGAATCAACAAGAAAATTAAGGTATTATGGCAACCTAAAGCGGGCTATTCTGAAACTGGGTCATTTTCTAAGTCTTAATTATTTCTCTGTGTATAAAATGTATATAATAAAATACCCAAAGTAGACAAAAGACCATTGCACATGCCCTTTTACATGGTGTGAAAGCATCAGGCAAAATTCTGCTCCCAGCTACCTTTGGATTTTTAGTTGTTTATAGTTGTATAGTTGTTTATATTACCTAAACGTGAGAGAAATGTGGACTTTTAATTTCTGTATTTGTTTACTTGTTTTCCTTCCCTTTACTGTTGGGGGTCCATTTGAGAAAAGACCCTTGCTAAACGCTTTCAGTCACTACCGAATTTGTGGCAGATCCTTCTGAGCACATTTGAGCACCCAGAAGTTTTGATGGTCTTTGAAGTGAATTAACTTTTCCAAATGAACTCATGGTATTGATGTAAAAGCAGTGAAGAAAAATGGTGACAAGTAATTTCAGAAACATTATACATGGAATAATCCAGGAAGGTTGGATTTGGAGAAAAATTAATTCCTCAAAAGAGTGGTCAGGCACTGGAATGGGCTGCCTAGAGACGTGGTAGAGTCATCATCCGTGGAGTTGTTCAAGAAACATTTAAATATTGTACTAGGGAATGTGGTTTATTAGGGAAATATTGGTGATAGGTAGATGATTGGACTGGATGATCTTTGAGGTCTTTTCCAACCTTGGTGATTCTATGATTCTAAGAAAACTATATAGGAACCTGAGCATCAATAAAAGCAAGGTCACTGGCACTCCCCAGAAATTCAAGACTTAGGGTTGGTTGAGACAATTACTGCTTGAGAACAAGACCTTCATGGAGAAACTGCAGAGGTTTAGCCACAGCTAGAACTCATCTATTTCACACCAACGTGAGGTCAAGCCACCTGAACTACCACTCTGTGCATCTCCCACAGCCACCAGCAGTGTGCAGTTGAGCACCAGTTCAGTGCCACCCTCAGGTCACTGAATTGCTTCTGAGAGCTCTGGGACTTATTCATATTGAAAAGTCTAGGGCTTTGAATTAAGGTGCTCCCATGCGTAGAAGTTAAAGGAGGCATCATGATGGGCAGAGAGCTAGGCACAGTGTTCATAGATGTTCTTCTCTCAGTTAATCTCTTACACCATCAAAAGACACTGCTCAATTTCAGATGTTTGCCACATGTATCTCAAGGGGGGAAAAAAAAGAAAAAAAAAAAAAAAAGGAGGAAAAGCCTTTATTTGTAGGAATTACTTGCAACTTTTCTGACAAAGTAGTCGTTGAGTGAACATGTGCTGCCACCCATAGGCAGCTCTAGAAATGTCTTTCTGCTCTTGCAATTTATAATAAAAGCCAATGCTTCTAACGATAAAGTTTATTTTCCTCTGTTTTGTCGTACCTGCCACTTGTCTGTGGAGCTAACTACCAAATTTATCAAGCTGGGCATCAAATTAAGTATAAACAAGGTTACAATGAGCTAATTTAACGATTTTAGTTAAAGGTAGTTCACTGAAGATGCTTGTATGGCACTATTATCACTGCTTTCCTTGTTCTGTCTACAAAATGAGAAGAACACAGGACAATCTCTCTGTCTGTCCTCTGATGTGTTACTTGAAACTGCTCTCAGTTATATATCATTGTAATTGTTACAGGAACAAGCTTAAAATCACATGCACATGAAATAAAGCTGAGTTAGCTGTTTTTGGCAGCTTAGAATTTGTGCACTTCGTGAACTGTGCAATAGGACTAATAGTGCCCTGGAAATAGTGATGTTAACTATAGCAGAGTACCAGCTGATGAGTTAGTCTAAGGAGAGAGAAAAACAGCACAGTGCTGAGCATTCTGACTTCCTGATTTACTGCAGCTTTACTGACTGCACACTGGAAGGAGTAAAAAGTAACAGGTTTTGATTTGGGGAAAAAAAATCAAATTAAGATCAGCAAAATCATTTCCAAGTGAGACGTAAATTCAATAGCATAAATACCGAAAACTTTGCATGATTATCGAGGAAGAGAGACAGCTTTGTTAATATCATTGCTACTAGCACTGGTGCATTGCTACATTTCAACATATGGCTTACGCAAAACAGAAAAAAAACTATTGATAACTTGACAAAAGTGCTGTGTCTTGGCCTCTTCATAGCAGGGGAATGAAGAAAATCAAGGCTGTTGTAATTGGTATGAAATGTTCCCACTGTCATTTCCCTTTTGCCACATTTTTTAAAAAGGTGAAGAGGGAAATCACATTTAATATTTCCTATAATTCATACACCCAAATGGTGGCCAGTTTTCAGTTTTTAATCTTCACTTTAACAAAGAGCAGTTGGGCAGCTATTGACGGGGAAACACAGCAGTCGACTACCTTGTAAATTAGAAGCTGCGGTAGTAAAAATGGATTTGTGTATCACCGGGAGTAGAGAGAGTGTCTGCCTTGTAAATTTAATTAAACAGCAGGTGCAAAATCAGGTCATATGGCTTTGATGTGCCCCATGTGAGGATGACAACTAGACAATGATTCTAATATGAAGAAATTTGCATACATTTGCATTGGATTGCATAGAACATTGTAGCTCACACCTACTTTCTGTGTTTCATTTTGGAGAAGTTGAAGATTTGAATGAACAGTTCCTATTTAGTTTCAGTGACTATACACAAGAAATACTTTTGTTCTGTCGTGGTAGGGAACATATGGGTTATGATGCAGTTATGTACCATTTTATAGTGTATGCTTACATGATAATCAAACATTTGAAAATGCAGCTGAGATACTTGTAATGACAGAAGAAGCAAAACAGGAAGCAGGGGGGGTGGGGGGAGATACAGAGGGATAGTGGAAACCACCTTTGTATTTTAATCATTCCTTGATGATCATTTGTTTACTGGAGCATTAATGCAAATCTCCATTCTGATCTTTGTCCAGGGGGTGTCACAAGCAATTCTCCCTGCTTTAGCAGTTAATATTGTAAACAGTGAGATCGTGTAGGAAGTGTTTTCAGGTCTGGCAATTAGCATCTCATAAAAATTATTAGTTACAAAAAATTTAATTTCTTACCTTAATGGCCAAAATTAAGAGTACAAATGCTTAGATGTAAGTTATCCTCATTGAGTTTAATGGGAATTCTAACTATACGGATCTCCAGATTATTTTTTTTTTCTTTTGCTGCTTAAAATGTTAATGAACAGTTGGCTTCATTTTTGACTGTTTGTCTGAGAGATTCTAAATCCCAGCACTGACTGTTTTTGCTGACTGTGCTAGACGTAGAAGTTTTAGAGGATATTAAAACACAAATGGAAGGGCAAAACAAATCACTGAGAGAGAAGATGCAGCTGAAGAAAAAGCTGAACCTTGCTCATTAGGTATTATTTAAACCTGGATCAGGAAAAGACCAGTATTTGCCAAGCAAAGGCTATTCAGGTAAGATATGAACATGAGCATGGCTATAGTCTTATAGGGATGGTTTGGCTCACTTAGCACATTTTGCTCCAGGGTTACTTAGATCATAGAATCATAGAATCATTAAGGTTGGAAAAGACCTCTAAGATCATCTACCTCAACCTTCCATATACCACCAATACTGCCCACTAACCATGTCTCTAAGTACTACATCTACCCTTCTCTTGAACACCTCCAGAGATGGTGACTTCACCACCTCCCTGGCAACCTATGCCAATGTCTCACCATTCTTTCAGAGAATATTTTTTTCCTGATATCCAATGTGAAGCTCTCCTGGCACAGCTTAAGGCCATTCCTTCTCATCTCATCACTGTTACCTGGGAGAAGAGGCTGACTCCCAGCTTGCTACCACCTTCTTTTAGGGAGCTGTAGAGAGATAAGGTCTCCCCTGAGACTCCTCTTCTCCAGACTAAACAGTCCCAGATGTTGGAAACTAAAATTGCACGGTGTTTCTAGTCACAAGGCTACAAAGACATTTGCCTTCTTAATTCTTGTATTTTGTTTGCAGGAACCTTACACTGCAGAGCTCCTTCAGTTTGCCACGTAAGGTTGTTTTTCACTTTGTTTGATTTAATCTTTGCTGGAGTTCTTTGCTGCTTCTGTTGAAGCACAGAGTTCCATTTGATTTAGCACAGTTTGGGGTGCAGCTAGGAAGAGCTGGAAAAGGGAAGAGGGATGAGAAGTCAGGAAAAGGATGGATAAAAAATAAACAAGAACTTCCTAGGCAGATATTCCACTAGCACAAAAATTTCTATTACAACAACAGCTTATCTGCTTTGGGAGATTTCTTTCTCTGCTACCTGTAGCCTCCATGATAAAGTTTTCTGTTCCTTCAGGTGTTATGAACACTGAGTTGGCTGTTTCGTTTTTCCTTATTTAGGGATAGAAACCTTGAAAGGCACTGACAGAGATGCTATAATTTTCTGATATTTCCTCCAAAATCATTTCTGCTTGACAATTGCTCTGTCTCTGAGATGCTATATATCCTCACATCTGCTCTTTCTCACTCTATTTCAAAGTATCCTGAATCACCTGAGCTTAGGCATTTGTGCTTTTAGGATTTCTAGCATGCATGTGAAGTAATTACAAGTTTTTAAATTTGGCTCTAACCACTTTATTTTACAAAGCTCATCCGTAGCCCTGGAGTTCTCAGACATTACTTGTAGAGGATATCAATGTATCAGTGCAAACATATAATCTCTGGCTCTAAATAATCACTAAACTCCATTCTAAAACATTCATCCTTTTGAAACATTCTTTTGAAAGAGAAATATAAGAGAAATATTTAAATATTTCACTTACTTTTTTCAGTCAGGTTTTTTTTTTTTTTTTTTTTTTTTTTTTTTTAAGTGAAGTGGGGAGAAAAAGCCTATGAGGAACAAAACCAATACAAAACAAGTATGAAGTATGAAATAAATTAGTTTATTTATCTTTTTTTTTTTTTTTAAATTACATGAAATGATGTCTAGAAAAGCAAACATCAGAAGTAACACAATTAGTTGTGAAACCAATGTACAATTCAGCAATTCTGAGAAAATATTTAAACGACCTTCATAAATAAAATGCCAGGAACGTATATTAAGTACCTGAAAGAACCTTTTTAAAATAGTTAATGTACCAAATGCATTCAAGCAGATTGGATACCTGTGTTAATTGCAGAACAAGGTTATTCCCGTGGATCGCAGAGCAAAAGAATGAGTGAGCTCAGACAATAAAAGCAGCACATCAAAGAGAAGCAGCCAAGCACAGTATGGAAGACAGCAAGGTATAATGAAAAGAAGGCTGAGTGGAGTTAAGCTGCTTCATTTTACTTTTCTGTGACTTAAAACTGGTAGTTCAAGGAACCAACACATAGATAGGAATGGGGCAAAATCTCATTGCCCTGAAATGGTGGGGATGGAGAGGGATAGGATGTGAAGGTGCTACTGCTGTGTCCTGTAGAATAGATGCATTTAAGCAACCTGTGGATGGCTCCAGAAGACAATTCCTTTCAGTGCCTCTGGGTCAGTTTGATTTCACACCTCCTCTGTGCAGGTAACCTCGTGCCAATAGGGTTTGAATTTCATGAAAGAGTATTTATTGTCCCAAAGCCTTTTCTCCCAAAAGGTCAGAAGTGGGTTCATGGACAAGGATGGGGCAATTCTGCTTGAAAAAACTGCACTGCTGGGGAGCAGAAACCCACTGCCTGATTTTGTGGCCATTTCCCACCTCCTCCTTAGTGAAAACAGCCAAATATACCAAATATCAGAGGTGTTTCTATAACATATGAAATAGGTATAGGTTTTCAGTTGAATTCTCCTAACATAGAGAATTCACCTTCCTATTTTCAAGAAAGATGTAAATGGATAGCAAAAGCTCAAGAACTTGTCAGTTGTTTTAGATAACTAGGAACATACTTCCCAATACTGGATATCGGGATATTCTTTACAGAAAGGATTGTTAAGCACTGGAATAGGCTCCCCAGGGAGGTGGTGGAGTCACCATCCATGAATGTGTTTACAAACCATTTGGAAGTGGTGCTCAGGGACATGATTTAGTGTAGGGTTGTTAGAGTTAGGGTAGTATGGTTAGATTGTGGCTGGACTTGACGATCTTTAAGATCTTTCCAAACTGAGCAATACTATTCTATGGCATATCTTCGTTCTCATTACAGTCCTTATAATTGAATGTGTCAACTCAGCAATAACTGATACCAGAAAGTATCATGATCATTGAAATAATTACCTTAGGTGAATATAATTGGTTTTGATAAAACTGCTAAACTTCTAAAAGACTCCACTCCAGGGCTTTTCTTCAGTATTTCACAGTTTGTTCTAGTTCTTCATAATTGATATGATTTTCTTCCAAGGTTATTCAGACAGAAATATGTCCCTCTTCACTCCCATGTCAACCGGAGGAAACACCAGATGGGCGCAGCTTACTGTTATTAATTTGTATTTCATTGTAAAAGCTTCATAACATACCAACCCAAACTATTTCCAGCACAGTTAGAGAAAATCAGCAAAGGTAGAATGAAGGAAATGATCTCTATTTTGCAGAAAGACATATCAATTTTAACTTTTTTGGGGAAATAACAGATTGGAAGTTAGAACTAAGTCTATTGATTCCACTGATTGCTGGATTAAACAAAAGTATCTTTCCATATCAAAACTGTTTTCAAAATTTGGAAAAATTTCCAATTCTATACTGGGATGAAATTAAGCTGCTTCAAAGTGAAAAGACATCCATTCTCACCCAGGGACATTCCAGAGTTCTAGCTAGCTTCTAGGAAGTGAGAAAATAGGCTTATGTCCCTAAGTTGAATTAAAAGACCTTATTCTTCACGACCCCAAGGCAAATATCCTACACTTCAGGCAAAGTTGGGGTAGTAGGCTTTCTCATCTTAAACAGCAATTTAATTCTTGTCAAAACTAGCTTGAACACCGTTTGGAAAATCTGAACTTTATGAATCAGCATTTTCCAAATGAAAAAAAAAATGGATTAAGAAGACAATGTTCTCGAAGATCATTTCAAAACCATTTCCTTGTCTTTTTTCTAGCTTCCCAATCAACAAAATGCAGTAGAAAAAGACAATCAATATATTATCACATTCCTACACACATCAGAAATTAGATGTGCTCTGTTACTGAGCTGAGCTGCTTTACTACCTTTGGGTTAGTTGCTCACAGCTAGGACAGACGTTATTAGTAATTCATCATTCTACTGTCATCACCATATCTCTCCTTTTTAAATAAACAAAAGTTGTACCTGTGAGGTGGGCTTCACTGCAGTGTTAAAATATGACAACCAAGCTTAGTGCATTTTCCACTTCATGTGGAGTAGACATGTGTAAATACTTTATTAAAATTAAATTTAAAAAAGTGAAAGCTGTTCCCTACTGATTGATTTTTCAAAAGCTCCCTAGACTGATTCAGCTACAGATGTTTGCAAAATGATTGGATGTAAAGTGGGCTTAATTCATAAAAGCAATAAAATGTTGCTTATTGACTGAACAGATGAACTAGCTAAGGGGACATAATTTGGAGTGTTCTTATTGGAAATGCTTTGAAGAAATGGAATGATAGTGGGGGGTGGGGGGGAGTTGGGGAAAACCTTATTAGATGTAGTAGAATACATTTTCTGCAAAGCATTCCAGTAGATTTGGAACAGTGAGAAGATTAACTGCCAAATTTTGGAATACATGGTTATGCATCATCTGAATAAACTTGTAGATTCTTAGAGTAACCATGTCATTCACTATTAACAATAAATTGACTTAAACCTGCATTCAACACAATGTTAAGATGAACAAAAGGGAAGGAGTTCTGGTAACTAAAATTCTTCCTTATCTTTTAAGGACTGATGCTTGCTACCTATTCTCTTTCAAGACTGTGAAGTCTCAGGAATGTTAATATATATATATTTACTACAGAGAGAGAATAATGAGTCAGGTTATAATTCCCAAGAAAGAAAGAAATGGGATCAGTCTGAGATCTCTACCTAATTTCCTTTTATAAGAATTCAGACACTGAAACCCCTATCCTCATAAGCATGTGCAAAGAGAGCTAAAATGACCTTGTTCCAGGACCTCGATCCATTCTTTTGAGATGGTTTTCTTTTCTCCAGACACTTATCTACAGGTATGTTAACTGCAGTGAATAGGACTTTCTGCTGCTGCACCCAAGTTTTCCCTTGGGCTGGATCATGAATGTTGTTCCTGATGACAGCAGACTTCTATGGAGAGCATTCCTGAGCAGCATGGAAGTGAATTCCTCCTCAATGGACTGTGGGTACTGCCATTTCTTTTCCATGACCTACAGTAAAAAGCATGGGGCTGTACAAAAAACATCCAGTCATGCTTCCAGCAGTCGCAGAATACTGGAATGCTTATTTGGAAAGATGAAGGCCAAATGCTTCCATAATCATTTGGGTGCCAATACTTCATATGTCATGTTTATGAATATGCTCTACAATATTGTGCATTATAAAGTATCACAAGGGCAGAAATTTCTACTAGAGTCCGAAGTCTAGTGAACACACAAACAAAAAGGAGCTGCAAGCTCAGCAGAGGTGAGGATTTATATTTTAATGACTACTTGTCAATTATAACGTTTTACTCTAAAGATGTTTACTATAGAGTTCAGTATGGTTTGCCGTATTATTTGGTGTATGTTCTGAATCAAGCAGTATGATAATCTCTGTGAATTGTGATATTCCTGTTAAAAGTTACTGTTAATGTGGGTAAAGTGTTGATATTTCGCTGAAATAAATATTGGAAACCAAGAGGAACTTTGTGAGGTATTAAAGAAGGAATATGTACTTCTCTGTAAACTAAATGGTGCTGCTCATTTTTATCTGTTGAAAGAGATCCTTGAGACCATCCCAAAAAGGGTACTGCAGGAAAAGGTGAGAAATATTAACAAAAAGTTATATTTTCTCTGCATAAGTTATCAAAAGGAAAAGACCAGGCAACATTTTTGTGAAATCCTGCAGTGTCAGTGGTCAAGGCATTAGATTTTATTCAGATAGACACTCTTATGCTTAATTTTCACGCCCATTTAAAGTCATTTCTTATCAAGTTAAGTCCATGCTCAGGAGTTACCAAGATCACATTCTTAATCTGCAGTAGCTGACAACAGCAGAATGTCACATGTACTTGCCCACTGTTTCCTTCCTAAATAAGTATAATTGCCAAATCTCTGTTCACAATGTTTTTAAAGCAACAGTGAACAGTTGGGCAATATGATAGATTCATGCATAGCTGTGGAATTACCTATGAGGTTAAACTCTGTAACACTATCTTAAAGATGAGAGGAGTTTCTATGGGGAGGAAAATTGTTTAGATATACATAGGATAACCTGGAGGTAGTTAGTGACTCAGAAGTAAGATTACAGTGTTGGTTTCTAAAACCTTTCTCTCTCCACCTATATTTGCTTTCTTTTGTGGAAAAAAAACCCTTACTTGTTATTGGAATTCCACACAGCCTGTGGACTAAAAACCTGTGACAGCTTCCTGTAAATAAAAACAGATTCAGGAGATTTGAGAGCTTTTGTTGTTGAATTATATTTTGCCTCATCTACATGTCACAGCACTGAAGGGGTTAAAAAAAAGTTGCCCCTCTTTCAAAATTGTGTTAATTAAAAATGCAAAACCCAAAGAAATCACAGCTGGATAAATAAAAACAGCCCAGATGGTATAGCAACAAAGTTCTGGCAGGTCTTGAAGCAGACAGTATTCCTGCATATTTTATTTTCTAGCATAGGCTATCACCAGACCACACCAGTGATGGATTGGGAGGCACAGAAGAGTGCAGGGCACTCAAACTGTCCTGGTGCTTTTGAGCAGCATAGTTCTCAAAAATGCCTCGCTGCATCACTGGTGTTTGTGCATCACACAGAGCAAGTTCACATGTTCCAACCTGTGAATCAATTGGATATCTATTCAGTGAGAACAAATTCCTTTTGGTGATGTTCTTTCAACTGTGTACGTAGACAAAGTTCAGGATTTCAGTGTGTGCATGTGTTATCTACTCCAGTGATACCCTACTGTGTAACTGTCAGCTTGATCTGAAAGGCACTCAACCAGGGGATTCAGACCTACTTCAATCATGTTCACATGTGTAGAACTTCAGCAAATTCCGAAATAGATAGCTCTAACTTTTGAAAATGATTTGGGTGAAACCAGTGCTTCTCAGATGTGCCTGTCCTCATGCTAAATAGTAACTCTGCCTCTGTAAAGAAGATGAGCAGTGTAGATGTGTTTCTTCAGCTGTTGCTTCCCATGGGCTGCAAGACTCATGAAACACTAAACATCCAAAATCTGTGAATATCTGGACAAGACTTAAGGAAAAAAAGAAGTCATGCTTAGGGAATCTTGATCATAAGGTTACTAAGCCCAGGTTAAGGGTGGTAGAAATAAGATTTACAGCTAATTTTCACACTGTGTCTTCATAAGAGCCTTTCCCGTTCATTTATTAGCCCTAAGAAATCACTCAGCTTAACCCCAGCTGGATTTCCTGCCCATTGATAAAGCAGCACCTGAGAAAATGGAGTAGACGGTGGCTAGGTTAACATCTCATAATGAAACAAAAAAGCTGTGCAAAGGTATGAGGTACAGAGTTACCGACAATACTAAAATACCAGAAAATAGCAAAGGCATAAATGAAAAATAAGCACATCTGCGGAGTAGTCATCCCTTAGCTTCCATGTGCTCTAATCTGAGGGCTTGCATTTCAGATGCAACCCACCCTCAGTATGTATGGTAAAACTAGCACTATACCACGTCATCAAGTTCTTGTTACAGACCACATAAACTACACAAAACCAGTATGGGAAACGGCATTAGGGTTGGCTTGTTGCTCTTTTTTTGGAGCTGTGATCTGGTTTGTCCTCTCAAACCAGCTTTATTTCAGTGGATGATTCTGGCTTGTATTCCCCTGTGAGGGATCACCACAGCTGGCAGGGGTCTCTGAGGGTCTGGAGGCTTACCCTCCTTTGAGAGAAGTCAGAGTGACCTGAACTTGAGGCTATTTCTTTAGCCTTTGTGTAGACCTCCGCTGCCTTCATTTACATTTAGCATTATGATGGAAATCAGACACTTTTATTGCTGTATAAATTCTAAACATATGTCTACATCCACCAAAGAAAAACTCTCATTAAGCTGTGTAAGAGGCAGAAAACAATAGACAGCTTTTGGTCACTGGGCACAATGGTTATTTAGGCTTTGTAATTGCAGAAGGCTTTGGTGAAGGAAAGAATTCCTGAAAGACAACATGGCTGCTGCAGCCATAAGCCTTGTTATTGCTACAGCAGAAGCTAGCAGCATCCATTTTTTCTAGTAGCTCTGAAATGGCCTTATTCCAAAGATGGTCTCCTGAGTGATTTGGATTAGACTTTGACTTCATGGCCAGATTTTCATGCAATGCAAGTTGTTGCTACTTTTTCTTTTTTCTTTCTGTAATAATATATGTGCTGTTCTGGCAGATGTTTTATTTTCACAATTTTTTTTTTCTAAAATCAACACTACTGAGCGATACTGAGATGCTTTGATGGTGTAATCCTGACTGAAAAAGCCTTCTGGCACATTGGATAAAGACTCGTGATATGCGTGCTGCTGTGTTACAATAGATATACCACTGCTCAACCTCCTGTTCAGGTTGTGCTCCCACATACTTTTCTCACGTCCTCTCCTGAGCCTCCCATATGGTTCTGGGAGCTGCTGAGCTTCGTGGGCTGACTCCCACCTTCTGTGGGGCAAACATAGCAGATTGAAGATCCTACGCACACACATACCCACTCCCCCAAAGCCTGAACAGGAACAGAGACAAACCTGCATTTCAACTGAAAAAAAAAAGGCAGCTGGCAAGAACATGACAGACATTTCTTCCTTCAATAGATCTCCTCTCGCTTCCTTTCCGCCCACCCTTTTCTCTTTGGTTGCTTGTCCCTGGATCATTTCCTGCTCCAGGTGGTGTTTCCTTCTATGTGGAGAATTTAAAGACTGGAGTGCCAGCACCCTCGCTCCCTCAAGTAATAGCCTGCACAATGTGCAAACATCTGTGTTACTGCCTGTGTAGTTAATAAGCTGGAGTGAAATTTCTATTCTCTGTCAGATAGCTTGGGTGGGACTGAATGCTTGCCCTCTAAATGGAATATTTGCTCTGCCTTGACCCTGTGGGGTCAGTGGCCTTAGTGCACGGCAGTTGACATACACTATATTATTTAAATAGAATTGTTGATGTCCATGGCAGTTATGAAAATTATTCCTCTATAGACTGGAAAACAATAGAGAAAAGTTGAGTAGCAGGCGTAACTCTTTATCTTGGTCCACTGTAGAGATTGATGAATTATTATTTCCTTCAGGTTAAACGTGGATTGCTAATTAACCAGTTGTTCATGACTGAATTTGCATGTCCGTAAATATATTTTAAAAATACGTACATATATTAAATATATGTATATACAAATAAGCATGAGCATAAGTTTGAGGTATTTGATTATACATTTTTCTCTGTTTCCTGTTTTTACTCTTCCTTTTCGTCTCAAATCTGTTTACTGATATTTGATTTTTCCTACTGGAATTACTTTGTATTTGCTTCTTGACTGTGTAATTTAAACTGGCTGAATTCTAAGCTAACTACTTTTCCAACACTAGCACTATGATATTACCTGCTTAGCTGTGGACCTATAGAGATTTGATATTTCCATTTCCAGAGTTCAATGAGCCTTCTTCTACGCTGATACATCTGGTAAAGAGCCACAGCTCCTTGATCAGATCCACAAAGTTTGGCCAGTCCTTGGAGAGTACTGTGGTCCTGATTGAATGCATGATTTTTTTCTACTGATAAAATTATTCTGGTGAGAAAAAAAAAAAAAAAAAAAAAAAAAAAAAAAACTTCTTTCTTTCATATGAAAAAATAAGAAAAGGGAAAAGAGTTTTCTACCCCTTAAAATGAAAAGAGGGAAAAAAAGAGCTGTAAAATTTAAACGTGCATATGTATATTTTGTTCCACTCAGTAATAATTCTGAGTTTTATAAAACACGGTTTTGAAGAAAACACAGGCGGAGCTCCAGAATACCTTACACTGTGTGTCAAATTGGAATTATGTAATCAGGAACATAGTCTTCTTATTTGATTCCATTCTTATGCACAAACCCCCCCAAAGTCATAGCGTATCTTAAATAATAGATCTTTAGAAGTCTTCTCTGTAAATCTTTCTTTGGCTAAGTGCAGGAACAATTTTTTTAGTTCATTTTGTTAACTACTTTTTGTTCTGCTGAGATGACATATTCCTGACATTCTTTTTCTGTAACCTTGAAGAAGCTCCACTTGAAATCAATGGATTGAAATATGCACCTGCACAGATAAGAGAAGGAATATGTATCACAGCACGGTGCAGAGACAGTTATCTCTATGAGACATAATTCATTATTACAGAAGCTACTGAATTATTGTGATATAAGAGCTCTTGATGTGTTTTTCAGGTGAAAATAACAATTTTATGAAGACTTTATTTACTGAACCTATGTTTCAATTCAAAATCAGAATTTGAAGTTCATCAGAAAAGCAGATATTCTTTAAAAGTGTCTGAAAATATGTTATCGTTATCATCAGCACTGAATGGAAATTTTGCAAACAGTAAATGAATCCCATTTATACAGGAAAGTACTTTAAGTGTCAGTACTTAAAACTGCTCTACGAAATGCAGAAACAACATGAATATAGCGCAATAATGCATCTTCAGATGTTGGGCAAGCAGTTCATTTGTACAGCTATCTCTTTAGCTCAAGAAATTAAGTGTAAAATTAAATTGTTTAAGCTTAGAAGCTTTGCTCATTGAATGCAGCATCAACATTGCAGTGACAACAGTTAATTGTATGTTATATTTCACAATCATCAGACAGTTCGGTATTGGGTTCTTTTCTCAGAATTATACACAATGTTTTCTACTGGAGCTTCCATAAGTTATTATGTTTTCCCACTCAAGAAATCTATGGTTTACTGTCAGTTGCAACATTTTCACTGTTTCAATAAACACATGAATAATGGTTACTACAGCCTGTAGTTTCTACCTGGCAAATCTTAGCAGATCTTACACCAGAGGGCACAGGCTGGTGCTGAACAGTCTCAGTCTCCTTTGAAACAAATAGAGCTGAAGAAAACAAAGGCTTTTCAGGAGGTTTTTCAGTGCTTTGTTACCAAGAGCCTCTTGTGAATGTACAGCCAAAAGAGGCCCATTTAAAAAAAAAAAAAAAAAAAAAAACCTAAACAACAACAACAACAACAACAACAAACAGGCATTGTGGCTTTAGTAAATACAGTATAATAAAATCTTTAAGACAAATTAAATATATTTCATTGCTTATTCTTCATAAGAACACATAAACAATTGCACATTGACTAGACATTTTTCTGCAAAATTCAAATGTATTCAAAGACATATTGCCCTACAAGAAAGCAGGAAAGGGACTTTTTTTTATCAGAGAATGTAGTGATAGGCTATAGCCTAAAGAATGTAGATGTGCTACAACCTAAAAGATTGGACGTTAGGGAGAAATTTTTCACAATAAGGCTGATGAGGCCCTGACACAGTTTGCCCAGAGAAATTGTGGATGCCTCATCCCTGGAGGTGTTGAAGACCAGGCATAATGAGCCCTGCACAGCCTGGTGTAATGGGAGGTGTCCCTGCTCTTGGCAGAGAGTTGGAACTAGGTGGTCTTTAAGGTCCCTTCCAACCTAAACCATTTTCAGTGCATCATTGTAGGAATTTGGAATTGACTCTGGATGGAGATTCAGGTTGGATATTAGGAAAAAATTCTTCTCTGAAAGAGTGGTCAGGTGCTGGAACAGACTTCTCGGGGATGTGGTTGAGTCACTCTCATTGGAAATGTTCAAGAAACATGTAGATGTTGTACTAAGGGTTATGGTTTAATGGGGAAATATTGTTGACACCTGGACTGGATGGTCTTCTGGAAATGGTTTTAAGTTGAGGGAGGGGAGATTTAGGTTGGACATCAGGGGGAATTTCTTTACAGAGAGAGTGGTGAGGTGCTGGAACAGGCTGCCTAGAGAGGTTGTGGATGCCCCATTCCTGGAAGTGTTCAAGGCCAGACTGGATGGGGCCCCGGGCAGCCTGGTCTAGCATTAAATGAGAAGGTTCGTGGCCCTGCATGTGGCAGGGGGGTTGGAGATTCATGATCCTTGAGGTCCCTTCCAACCCTGGCCATTCTGTGATTCTGTCTTGGAGATCTTTTCCAACTGTGATGATTCTGTGATTCTATGATTGTGTTACTATCATTCATTTTCAGTTGGTTTAGATGCATTCCAGTGGTAAATCTCATTCATTATCAAAGACTTGTGAGTCTCTGGAAATCATAGCCTGATTTTTATCCTGATTTACACATCACACAGCTTTTATGATTTACTGAGGATTCATTCCTTTTTTAAGTCCCCCGACACTTCAATTTAAGCCTTATAATAAATATGAAATACCTACCTGTCATGTTAGAGTGCCGTGTCATAACAAAATTTAACCTGTGAACATCTGACTCTGCTACTTATTGTCTTTTTTTTCCACCAGCATTTAGAAGTTCCCTTTATGAAAAGGTTTTAATGCACTATATGACTATTTACACCCAAACTAAAGAAAAGCTGGCTGTGTCTTCAAGTCTGCAGAACAATGCTAATATAACTCCCTCCAGTAAGAGAGGATTTTGACATCAAATGTGCTGTCATACAGTCACAAGGAGCAAAGTTCCAGAGAAATACAAGAAGTCTCACACAGTTTCTTAGTCATGGTCAGGTCCCAAGTTGAATTTCAATTCAAAGCCTGCCCAATTATAAAGCCATAGTATTTCATTTTACGTAACACAAACTTTGCCACCATTGTCAAATACTCATCATTAAAAACGCATCCATAAGGCTCTTATTAAGTTAAATTATCAAATTTATCTGCTACTCTGTCTATATTTGAAACTTTGTATTTTCTTTTATGTGAGTCACTCTATTTATAAAAATGAATCAGGGACATAGAAGTTGTTTTGTAAGAAGAAACAGAAATTCTCCAATTGAAAAGCCATGTAAATGAGGGCTCAGTACACATAGAGCTTGAAAGTCCCCCAGTGAAGATTTGTGCTGACACTGGAGCGTGAGAAGGACACAGCTTGAGCAAACACTTAATTAGCCATGAATAAATGAATGAAGGGACTGGACAAAAGTGACATACTGTTTTTAAAAAAAAAAAAAAAAAAAAAAAAGGAGAAGAAGAATCATAGAATCATGGAACCATAGAATCATAGAATGTTTTGGGTTAGAAGGGACCCTTAAGATCAGTTAGTTTAAACCCCTTTGCTATATGCAGGCATACCTCCTACTAGACCAGATTGCTCAAAGCCCATTTGAGCATGGAAAAAGCTGAATTGTCAACACTTTGTGGTGTTTACAAAGAGCAAAACAGTTAAACAGTTTGTGGAACAACAGTAGGTACCTAGCACTGTCCATGTTTCCTGCAAGTCAGATACTGTTCTTGACTAACCTTATATGGGATCAATTTTTTCCTCTAAAGACTAATAGGATAGTGTGGAATAGACAACTGGAGGATTCATGTTCCTATAGATATTAGATTTTTAAAAATAATATCTTGAAAGGGTAAGTCTATGACTTTCACTATGATAAGTCTGTAGTGAAGTTCTCAGTGATTTAGAAGTACAAAACTGACAAATCATTGTGCAGCTTTTTACCACTGGCTATGGTGAGTTATCTCTCATTAGTTCTGTTTGAATGATTTACACAGGCTTTGCCAGAAAGCTGCTCACAAGCTTACAAGATTACTGATGTATTCCAAGTATAAAAGAGGCACAGAAATTGTTGTAAGAGTAATTACTGGAAAAAATAAACAAAATACATAATTTTATTTTGACTTTCTTAGTTTGTTGTCTTGCCTATAAAATGATTTTTCTCAACTGATGCAATTTATTAGAATACGATTTTTTTAATCATTATTGAGGATACAATTTAGATTACATGGTTCATTTGTAATGTAAGCACAAGTCTGCAAGATTACAGAAAACAATATTTGTCTCACTGACATTTCTTTTGGGACATAGGACATGACAGGAAGTTACAGTGCATAATAAGAGATGTAATAAAATGAAATTCAGACCATTCTTTGAAATACTGTAGAGCAATGTTAATGCTACACCATTAGCCCTTTATCTTATGGTGATGCCTCAGCCATTACATTAATATCTGAGTATCTTATATGCTCCATAAATAAGAGGAAAAATAACTTCATCCATTGAAAATAAAAAGGTCATGGAGGTCAAATAATGCTTTGAAAGCCCTAATTCTTGTAAGTACATTTACTGTGGTGTATACAGTGGCAATGTGAATTATTTATGTGCTGATGATGCAGGGTGGCATGTCATTTCATACACCATCAGGCACAGAAAACACCACTAATTTAAAAAAAATAAAACAGAACAGGCCTTTAATATAAAACAAGCAACAGACAATGTGAAAGGTCTGAACTGAAATCTGCACAGCACATTCAACTTAAAGGCTGGAAATCTGTGTCCTTCACATGTCCTATTATGGAGTATAAGGTAATATACATGCTGGTGGAGGTATGGAAATAGCAAAGGTGAGGAATGTAGGACAAGGATCTGGGGGCACGATATTCATAAAGGCCTGCTTTAACCTAAGCAGGTGAGTCTTATTTGCTAGAGAGAGGTATGTTCCTCTTGGGGAAACTCAGAGCACCTACAGTTGGTTGCCAACTGGAAACCTAAGATCATCTTCTGTGGGAAGAAACTTCTCTTTCTCCCAAGAAGTGAGAGGACCCAGTGTAACTTGCCTAGACTTCGTAAATACTGCAAGATAACTTAGTCAAACCTTCAATAACTGGCTCACTCTGAAACCATATTTACATGACCTCGGTAGACTAATTTAAAACCAAGGAATTTTAAACAAGGTCAGTAGACATCATCCAGCTCATAGTATAAAGAATGGAGTTGCACCAGACACATATATATATGTATATTTTAAGCTTTCTCTGTAGACTGCTGAATACTAGCAATAACTTTTACCAATATTTTTTCACATGCTTTACATCAAGAGCCCATTTCAAGTTGTTTAACTACTGAGGATAAGCTTTTCTACATTGGATGTGTCCTGTTTTCTTTCAGAAAGAATTTTGGAGGGGAATTAAAGGAAAATCAGTTGAGTTTTGGTGAACTTTTCTGAAATACCTGGCCTTTGGAAATTCCCACTTTGTTGACAGCGGTGTTTGGGCAGAGGGAATCTTTTATGACACGCCAACAGAGAAAAACTGTTTCATTGGGCCACATCCTGGTACTGATGTTTTCAAAACTGCAATTCTCTCACTCTGGTGTGGAGAATGTTGATTGAATTTGAATTTGAATTCATGTTAGGTTCCCATGAACAAAGTTAGTTATGCTACCTCTAATGGTGCAATTCTGGACTGCCTCAGGTTGGGATGCATTAGATCCACAGGTGACCTTCTGTTTGTGAACAGAGAAGGATGGTGGGAGATGTGGTGGCTGGAAGCCATCTTGAACACAGAGACCGCAAAATGATAAGAGTTCTCTATTCTTGTGAAGTCAGGAGGGATGTCAACAAAACTGCTGGGTCTGCATAAGCTGATTTGATAGGCTGAGGGCAACTGCATATGGTTCAAAATGACCAAGTGCCAGGTCCTGCATTTAAATCACAACTCCATGCAACCCTACAGGCTTGGGGCAGAGAGGCTGGCAAGCTTCTTGGAGGAAAAGGATCTGGGGGTGTTAGCCGACAGCCACCTGAGCATGAGCCAGCAGTGTGCCCAGGTGGCCAAGAAGGCCAATGGCATCTTGGCTTGTGTCAGAAAGACACTGAGGTAGTGCAGATTGTACAGAGAAGGGCAGTGAAGCTGGGCCAGAAGCTGGTGCTGGTCTGGAGCACAAGTCTTAAGAAAAGCGAATGAGGGAACTGGGATTGTCAGGAGCAGAGGGGGCTCAGGAGAGACCTTATCTCTCTCTACAATTCTCTGAAAGACTAATAATGTTTCCAGTTATCTAATAACTTCACTAATTATTAAGTGATTTTTGTACTTCATGTTTGTGTCTGAATACTTTTTATGGGAATAGTTGTAAGAATGTACATTTCCTCCTCATACAGAGATGTGCTAATAGGAATTATTGGTCCAATTCTTGAATGAAACAGCATGACAGTCTGAAGAATTTGACTACATTTTTCTCATTACTTTGTCAGTGCTAGCACTTTTTAATCATGCTTTCCTCTCCTGATGAGGAATTGCTCATAGATGTGTTGCAGTTTGGCAGTTCACATTATGTTATTTTTATTTATGCATCTTTTAAATAATTGCTGTTTAAGTAAATACATGGGGGGAGTGGTACATCTATGTCTCCAAGAGGTCTCAGAATTGTAGGACTAAGCAGGACACAAGGAACCTCTGGAGATCTCTAATTTAACCACATGCTGAAATCAGTTCCAACAACTCAGAGCCTTATGCACTCAGGTTTTTAGCGTCTCCAAAGATAATGATTTCTCATCCAGTCCTAAAATCCAGTATTTGACCACCATCAGATATAAAAAATATTTCCATGCAAATATGCTGCAGCTTGTCCATTGATTCTTGTCTTTCAGTATCATTTAACATCTTTTACGCAGATAAATCTGCTTTCCCCACTCAGATACTTTCCCAAGCAGACTTAAAATCTGCAGTGTTTTGTAGAGAAAACAAAACAAAATGAAACATCATGTTAGGAACTTCCTGAGGCTCTTTCCAACTAGAATTATCCTAAGATTCTGGGCTCTATACATTCCAGTGCTGCCATTCATAAATTCATACTTATTCTGACTAGCAGGAATCACGATCTGGCAGAAGTCATTCCATGTGGTATACTATCCGCCTAAAATCAGCATCTAACATCCACTTCTTAGCATAGTAATGAAGCAATCCTCCTGAAATGAATGTTTATGTCTCCTGTGTAGTAAACCTCCTATGATGAGGCAGATCCCAGAATAATCCTCTACTTGTAGCCAAATTTCTTTAGACATTTAATCATGTTGTGATCTCATTTGGACCCTTCACAAGTTTTCAAATCTTTAATGTTTTTTGGTCATTGAATTTTACTTTTTTTACTTCAAATATCCTTTATTTAAACAGTCAAACAGTTGGTCAAAACCTAGTTTGTTCACACATTGAAAAAATTGTGTGTATTAGCTGGTTTTTAGAGGAATAAGTGATTCTTGGTTTTAACTTCCAAACGCTATGGTTGTGAAAGGAAATACTTTTTAACAGTGTCTTTGAACATTTATTTTAAAATCTCCGAGTGGGGGGGAAAAAAAAAAAGAAAAAAAAAAAAAGAAAAACAAAGAAGACTGGATGAGCAGTCACATCTCTGGGCAAAAGGGTACCCCTGAAGGAATCATGAGGCTTTGGCATTTTGAAGTTCCAAATAAATAATTAAACAAATGCATTTACAGGACAAAGCCCAGAAAGAAGACATAAAGAATCATAGAAATAAAAATATAGGGGCTAGATTATGCACCATCTCTGTGCTGGTGGACAAACAAGAACAGTCATGCCAGCAAGAATATGCTGACATTTCCTATTCTGTGAACTTAATACATGATTTTTTCAAAGGTCTTTCGAAGCTGAGTTTCTTTGTCCTTGCCCTTACCAAGTAGTATGGCTCAAAGGGTATACTTTGTGGTTTCCCATTCCTGTAAAGAGGAATATAGTCCAGATACAGCTCATAGAACTCAGAGCAGATGTTTCCTCTCAACAGTAACAGAATCAGTGGAAAAAGAAAATGCCAAGATGCAAGGTCCTGCTGAGTATTGGTAGCCTGGATTTTAAGGAGTAGCGGTATTCTTTCTTTTACTCCATGGCTAAGAATCCAAACATCTCAATGGTCAGCTCTCTCACTCTTCTACATTAGTAGTATCTTCTCAATCTTTTTGTCTACATTGTCCCATCCCTCCTCCCCAGCTACCTCAATTGAAGCATGCACTTGACTATCTCTTTTATAGTTTTTTTCTCTACAGCTGGTTCACTAACACAAGTTCATAGATACTTTTGATACCTGGCACAGCTCCTGTCCACACAGCACCTCAAATCCTGAACTTCCTTACCCATTTCAATCATACTAACCCCCACACGATTTTGGAAACACAGACACATGTTTATCGTTCCTGAGAATGGCACCTGTAGCTCATTAGCCCATCAATTAGTGTGCCTGGGAGGTTTGTTTCTTGTGATTATTTCCCAGTTTATCCCTTGTTGCCTTAGAAAAGATCTTCAGCCAGATAGCCTTAAAGGAGCAGGCTCTCTCCTCCTACATACCCTTACATACCATTTGATCCTTAGAGATCAAATAACAACTTGTGCCATCAAGGTAGGAGAATAACAGTTAATAAAGTCAATGTACCAGTTACAGCACGAGATTCTAATGCAATTGTTATAATTGGAATAAACACTGACAAAAGTAACATTTATAATCCAAAATCCATATAAAACTTAACTAGTTAAGGTTTTTGGTTACAAACTTATAAATTATCTAGTTTGAAAGTAACAACTGCCTGATTCATAAGTGAGTCTAATAACGTACAATATTGCACGAGATCAATCTGACACTCAGAGTCCTACTTCAAAATACAGAAAAAAGCTGTTGCTTCCAGTGAACCTCACTTTTAGCTGTTGGACTGAAGATATACCAGGCAGGATAGTGAGCCAAGGCATGTCACAGAGCTGAACACATCTGTTAAAAGGCTTACCAGGGCTAAGAGCAGAACAGTCCAAGAGGGGCAACCACAGCAATCACACCATGCATCAGAGATCCCAGTGCTTCCAGCATCACTCCCACCCCTTGCAGGTGACCCAGAGGGTCCGCAGCTGCTCAGGACTGTGAGCAGGGTCAGAAGTTGCTTGGCTGATTGAGCAGCATCAGCTGCCTCAACACCCACTCCCCCTCCACTCCAGGGACTGTTGATTGGGCCAGATGGAAGCAATTTCTCTGTGAGATTTGACCCATGGGCCATGTTTTGATCTGTGCTGATTTAGTTTTACAATGTTAAGAGCCCAGTCCTTGGTAAAGACTAATAGAGATTTGTCCAGAAATCTTAAATTTCTTGCTCCTTTGAATTGTTTATGACACATCTATTAACAGGAGTGTTTGGAAAGGAGAAGTCTTACCTTTATTTTTTATATAATTTATGTTGGAAATTTTCTGAACTTTGGGTTTATGGAGACTCTGAATATCCCATCACTAATTCTGGTAGCTTTAGGGAATTCCTCAGCTGGGACAAATCCAAGCTCATCTCTGTTTGGAGCACATCCATACTCATTTCTAATGGGGGACCCTGAAGTTTTCCAGTAACCCTAGCCACAGCATAAACCTGTTTGGGAACTCCTGCTTTCAGGCTGGCCACACCATAGCTTAATGGGTTCCCAGGCCTTGGGTGGGCCTGCCAGAGATGCAGTTTCTCTTGGTATCTTGCCTTGGATTTGGCAAAACTTGATCAAACCCAAGCTGTTTTGACTGAAGTATTTCACAGACAACCAACTGGCATTTTTCAGCAAACTACTTTGGCAGAAAATTTCTGACCAAATTTATCTACCAACAAACAAAACATCAGGTCCTTACTGAGTACTAAATAGTACCATCTGAGTTATGGAATTGATAATTCCTGTGAAAGATCAAGTACAAAAAACATAAGCACCTGTTTGGTATCTGTTTTTTTTTTTTTCAGTGATCGTTATATACATTGCTAGTGGATACTCTCCTAAAGAAATTGCTATTCAGATCCATAGGCTGTTGCTCTTCCTGGTTTTTCAAAATGAGATTCTCTTGTCCTGGTGGATGGCAGCTTCAATTGAAGATGAGGGAAGGAATGCACCTATGAGTTACTGAGAAACGTGCACGATATTTAGGATGGGGATGCCAGAAGAGATGAATCAGGAGACTGGTGAATCAGCCACTGCCTGAAGGCACTGTGCTCCCAGGTGCTTCAAAGCTCATCCGCCTGAACTTTCAAGACCATCTAGGAGCAGTTTTCAACACTCCTGGTGAAATGGACTGAAACCATGTGCTCAGTATCTGTAAATTTTGATGACTGAAACCAACTGGTATGCAGACAACAGAAGGAATTACAGAAAGAATGAAGCAGTAGGGAGGGAACATATTATCCCCAGTTTTATGTACTTTTTAATCTCAGTTTTGTCAGTATTAGGAGTGACCTTGTAGTGTAAATAATGGTAAAAGATGGTCTGTAGCTAAACTTATGTGTATGATTCTTGCTAACATGATAGAGATTTGAAGAATATGAAACAAAAAAATAAACTCCAGACTCTATTCTGCTTGCACTAAAATCAGACTCTATTGTATGCTAAATAAATATTTTAAATAAGAAGCTTCTTTTATGGATGGTGTAATGTCTCTTGATATTTACAGCACTTATAAAAGGCTAAACAATATACATTAACCAGATCATTTGTCTCATCTTTCACCATTCCATTTGCTTTATTGCTCCTATAAAACATGATTCTCTGGGCAGTTTAGATGAGCGTGCAGTGTGAAATACTGCCGGCCACATATCACTTCCTTCCATATATGAGGTATTTCTCTCTGGAATGATAGGTCTCAATACTACTACACAGTATGTGGGCATTATTATTATTATTTTGTGGCCTGTTTATCTGTGCATTGTTGTGGTAATCCACATAACAACAGAAAAATGACAAAATAAATCAGAATGCTAAGAACATTTATCTGGAGAAATATAACGGAGATCTAATATATGTCATATTTATTTGTTTCAGGATAGAAAGCAAGAAAAGTACTTAGGAAAAAATTTTCTGCCTGAAGGATAAGTGCAGTGACAAAGAAAAATCATAGAGTCATTCTATTCTATGATTCCATGCAAAGGAAATGTAAAAGATACATAAGAAATGAGAAGGAGAATTAATTCAGAAATTCCTAGGATAGTTGGCAGAGGTTGGTGTGTGAAGTGATGCAACTTTCGTAGATATTGCTGATCCAGCTTTCCAGGGCTGCACCCCAAGCTAAACAAGAAGCAAGGTCTGAGTAGTTCATAGATTATTGTCCTACATTACTGCCTACTTTTCTTAATGTTACAGTCAAGTAAGGTGGGGAACAAAAACACTAATATTTAAAGGAATGCTGGCAAGTGAACATGTCAATATCATAGAAAAGTAGCACTAAGATTTAAGAAATAGCTGTGACACCTCAGAGTGGATTAAAGAGTACTATTACATTGCTCTAGATGCATCCTAAAAGGACTAAATATTACATGCTTCTTTAAGCCATATGTTGTGATTTCCAGGGACAGTCCTTGTTCATTTTATCTTTTTAGGCTGGTGAACCTGAAATAGGAGTGGATAATAACAAGTGTGTTTTGGTTGCTGTTGTTGTTTTTTCTTAAGCCAAATCATTTTTTACAATGCCAAGTAAAATGAATGGTTCATCCCTGGCAGAAACAGAGTCTGCAACTGAAAGGCTCTCATTGCATGAAGGACTAAGGGATGCTCAAGGGGGCAAAATTCTGCATTATTGCACGTGCCCAGCTGAAGGACATGGGACTTTATGGCTTCACCTATCCAGACTGGAGACGTCTCACCGATCACTTTATACTGTTAAATTGCTAGAGTCCTCAAGGGCACAACTTCAATTTGAGCCAAAGTGCATTTGCTGAAGTAGAGATGGCAAGGGTCAGGCAATGAGAAGATTGTACAGGGTTGTTTTGTTTTCAAAGGATAATTGAACTGAGCTTATACAAGTGTAGGAAGTGCTGTAACTCGCAGTGCTAGGAGGTAGTCTCTGGCCCAGTCTTTCCAGACAGACGTCACCAGTTTGTGTTTGAGAAGTGATCCAAAGAAATTATATTGGTGACTAATGCCAGAGGAGCTCTTTCTTCATTAAAAAAAAAAAAAAAAGAGTAAATGGAGAAATTTGCATATCTAAGCACAGAACAGTTTGTTCTGGGTACTTTTGCACCTTTGCACCTTTTCATGGTAGCCATCAAGAGGTAAAAATTTAAGGCAAGTGTTTCAAAAATTAATATTTATATTTTAGGGAGAAATGGATTTTGCTGTAAATACGTGAATATATACCTGATCACTGTATTATTCACACTGCTAAGACTGTAGCTATATGAAGTGATTTTTGAAGTGGACATGTTTAAAATATCTCACAAATAGCGTACTTCAAAAATACGAAAGTTCAGTGCTTCTCTAGAAATTCAGAAAGTCTGAAGCCATACTGCCCTATGAATGCAAAGTCTTTTATTACAAATTGTATCAGTGGCTCTTGTTTTATATGACATGACATCAAGCCAACTGATTCTGATAATGTCTAACTGGACTTTCTAAGAATTTTATTGCGTGTTTCTAATTTTCTTCTTTTCTGTTATACTTCCCCTAGAGGTTAGATAATGCCACACAACAATGCCTTTGAAACAAGAAGACCTTCAAATTACTTCAAAACTGCATCTTATCATTGAGCATTATCTCCCATTTCTGCACAACATTCACAGACATTCTCTCTTTTGCCCAGATTCTCCTGCAAACTCATCATCTAGACAGGCATGACAGCTAAATATTCAGGTATAAAAGCAAACTCTAAACAGCTTTAAACAAGAATTTTGACTTTACATTAAATGCCTTGATGATAAAATTACATATCTGTCATTAAAACTTATACATGGGTTCCGCTACAGAAAAGCTTTTCTTCTATGGATATGAGTGAATGGTTGAGAATCAGATGTTTGTTGACCCATGCTCAAAGCCTTGATAGTTCTTGGTCTTTCAAATAGCTGTCAAGCTCCTTTCCCAGCAGAAACATTTGCCTGGAATACAGCCTAATGGATCCTCCGTGTGTTCAAATGAATGCACCCACAAAGCCAATATTCCAACAGGGGTACACAACAATTTTCAAATTTGATTTGCTCATAGCCTACTGCAGAGTTTAGTTTGGACTAGGAATTCAGTTAGACATTTCCCTGGCCATATTGTGGTAAATCAGGTCTAGACATTGATGTAGAGGCCAGGTCTGCAGAACAAATTCTGGCTTGCTACAGTTAGGTGATGCGACAAAGCATGATTGTCATAACTATGGCAACACAAACTGCTAGTATAGACATGATTTTCTAGAAAAAAAACTTTACATGTGCCCAAATAATGTCTTCAGTGTACCAAAAAAGGACACAAACTAAGCCAGCAAATTTGCTGTTTCCCCATTCTGAAATGTATGGATTCAGATCCATTCTGAGCACATGTGTCAAGTGGAGTGCTAGGAAGAAGTCCAAAGTCAGACCTTTGCTTAGTTTGTAAACATTTTCATTAGAAAATGTGAATGTCTCCAACATTTGATTTGAGTAGTTTTTCCAAAGTCAGGAAAATTCATTAAGTCAACATTTCTTTGAAAAGTTAACTTTCCACCTCCTTTCACCTTTATATATTATCTGTGAAATGTGGATTATAGGATTTTCCTACTTGACAGCATTGCATTTATATATATGTTTATATATTTCTTAAAATGTTGAACTTCTTGGGTAGCTTAAGCTCACAGAGTTTTTTCTGGAAACAGAAAGACTTATTTATTTTCAAGTTCTATGGGAAAATACAACTTTTTGACAAGTTTTTGTGGGTTTTTTTTTTCCTCAGAAGTTTCCAAATGTAAAAATTTTTTCAAGACATGGAAGGAAGGTGGCTTCAGAAATCTGAAATGTCAAGAAGACATATTGTTTTTCACTTATTATATACAATGTAGAAAAAATCTGTCCCAAAGTTGCATAAATATTAAAAATATTAAATAATAGCACAACGTTAGCTTGATTTAGCCACTCTCTCTTCAAAAATCAGAAAATCCATTGCTTTCAATAATCTGACTAATTGCACATAGAAGAATTAGAAAAATGTCTGATTTTACAACAAAAAACTTATTTTTTAGTTTAGAAAGAATCATTTGCAAGAAGCATACCATGTTAAAGAATAATATATTTGGATCCTAAAACATGATCCCAGATATAGTGAATGAAGACTGAGTCAAAAAGCTCAAGAGCATCTGAGCTTTTGAAATCCAAGATCTGTTCCTCATTTGCTAGCCCGCTGGCAGATCCTGGCCTTTAGGTGACTGCCCAGAGAGCAGCTTCCTTATGTTTCTGTCATACTTGAGCTGTACAACAAGGGGATCAGGCATTCAGCATAAACCTCAGAGGGGAAGTGTAGTTGTAGCACAGATCACTTACGTACTTCAATGGTAATGGACAAAATCTGCTATTATTTTGTTTTGTCATGAAAACACTGAATAGATTAGGTCTTCATAGAGGAATACTACATCAACTAAACACCTTGCCAGGTATAGTAGAGGTACTTTGTCATTCATGATCAGCTTCAGGCAGTTACAGCAGTTATTGCCCATCAGCTAAATTGTTAAACTCTAGCAATGTGTATTCTTACAATGTCCCATTTGTAAGACATAATAGGATTAGTTATTCTGTTTAAGTTAAATAATCTAACTGTGTGATCAACAAACATAAACATAAACAGTAAGATTTAGGACAACTGAGCTAATCAACAGAAACTCAGTAAAGCACTATAACTCACATTTGATCTTGTACTCACACTTCATTTCTGCTCCTGTGATATCTGCTTTCACAAAGTTTCCACCAGGCATCCTGTAGAGATGATACTCAGGAATGCTTCTGTTAACTGTTGACCAAGAGTTGATGACAGTAGAATATAAAGTAGATTTTTTTCCATCAGGAGCTGTCCATGGACATCTAGTGAGAACGAGACATAAAGTCATGAACTGAATTATGTTTCCTTTTGCATAATATTCAGAATACAAACTTCCAGATTCAGAATCTATGTTTCAGACCATGACAGGATTTCTCCTCCATTAATTTACCTTCTTTCTTTAGGAACCAACCATACCATTGGCCTCTTAACAGTCTATGTCAGATCCTTCATTTCTTAGTCTGCAAAATAGTATTTCCTTTAGTTTGCAGTTTTTGCTGCACAGTAGCACTAAGAATCCCTCCTTCATGCAGGGAGATATTAAGCAATCAAAGAATCACAGAATCGCAGAATGGCCAGGGTTGGAAGGGACCTCAAGGATCATGAATCTCCAACCTTCCCGCCACATGCAGGGCCACGAACCTCCCCATTTAATGCTAGACCAGGCTGCCCAGGGCCCCATCCAACCTGGCCTTGAACACCTCCAGGGATGGGGCATCCACAAACTCTCTGGGCAGCCTGTTCCAACACCTCACCACTCTCTCTGTAAAGAAGTTAAACAATCCTGGGGTTTTATGCATGAAGAGTTGAGGAGGAATTCAACTTCACAGCCCTTTTGTGAAAGTGGAAGGTTGAAGATGGTGACTGTCGTTGTTTTATGATTTTTAGTTATCAGTATTCCACACCATAACATCATGTAATGCACTGGGGGTTTGACTGTGGATGCTCAAGTTCCAGGTGCCTGTCTGGAGAAAAACAACTACATTCCCCAGGGGGCTTTGCGGTCAGCAAGGAAATGTAACTCCCGGCAAGGTCACTTGATGTTCTCTTCTTCACCTGCTCTTCTTCACCTGCGCTTCTCCATCTGCTCTTCTTTGTCTGCTTTTCTTCATCGGCTCAACTGGACTGCATTTCTCACCTCAGCGTTGTGATGAGGCCCATCCACCTTTCGCACACACTCTCTCTCTCACGTTATATTTTGCTGATGCTATATTTAGTAAATTAGTTTATTTCACCTCAGATCGTTGCCGCTGTTTTCAATTATTTTGGGTCCCCTGTTTCCCTTTTCCGGAGGCGCGGATCTGCGGATCCCTCTGCCCCACTACTCAAGGAACCGGGCCGAACCAGCCCGTAGACTGTTGACAGTGATTGAAGATAACAGATATATTTAAGATCCTGGTATAAATTGTCACATTATATTTCCTGAACCGTATTTTATTGGATGACTTTCAGGACAATTAGCAGAGCAAGTTCAAAACTTTTCAGTCTGCTTTAATGGATATGCCATTCAACTAAAGTTAACATTTTCATATATTGTTATTTATTATGATGCAGATGCCCTAGTGTTCCTCCCACGAGAAAACAGAGAACAGCTAATCAAATTATGCTAGCATAGTGCCAGACACTTTCAGTGCCACAACCACATAATGCTAAGGCAAGTACATGAAGGCAGGCCCTTTTACTGAAAACAGCTTTCTGGCTATAAATACAATTAAAAGTGTACTGAGGAAGGGAAGAACAAAGTGTTCTAACACTTTAGCAAAGGCAATAGAAGGAAGTAGACTAATTATCTTAGTACACCTTCAGACATTCAGTGGGTTAGCCTTGGCTAGCCAAATGCCCACCCAGCTGCTACTTGACTTCTCAGTGGGATGGGAGATGAAAATAGGATGGAAAAGCTCATGAGTGGAGATAAAGGTAGAGATATAATGTACCAGTTACTGTAGCAAGTGAAAAACTAGTTTGGGGAAAAATTAATTTTATTTATTGCCAGTTACAGTGGTTTTGGGTAGTGAGAAAACAAAAGACAAAAACAGTATCTTTCTCCAGTCTTTTCGAGTCCCACCTTACCTTCTTCATTCTCAGCTCTGCTTTGTCTCTCCTTACCTGGAGTGGTGCAAAATGGAAGGAAGTGGATGTTGTGTCAGTCCATAGCAGTTCTCTGCTGCTCCTTACTCCTCACACTTTTCCACGCCCAAGTTCTTCCCAAGTGGGCTGCACTTCCTTCAGGACAAACCTGCTGAACAATGGCACTTTCCATAGACTGCAGGGAAATACCTGCTCCACCATGTCCTACACAACAGAGAGCATTGGACCGTCATGTTTGTAGGACTGTTTCTCACATATTTTCTCTCATTTGTCACTGCCTGTGCAGTGTTTTCTGCCATTTCTTGAATACACCTCCCAGAGGCACTGCCTTCTTGGCTGCTGGGCCCAGCCATGCCCTGCAGTTGGCACAATTGGAGCTGGCTCGACCTGGGAGGGTCCAACACCAAGCCTTTCCTTACAGAGGCCACCATTGCAGGCTTCTGATAACTTTAGCACTCAGTACAACACAGGAAATCCTCCCTTAAGTGCTATGCATCACTATAGTGCTATGTATCAGCTATTATTGAGGGAATAAATTAAGGAAAAACATTAAAAGTTGTGAAAAAATATTCCATCAATGTGCTTCTTGGGTTTTATTTCCCTCAAATTGTTTTTTTTTTTTTCTTTTTTTTTTCTTTTTTTTTTTTAATATTAAATTCAACTTTTGATTTCTTTCTTGCTACCTTGAAAACCATTTATAGTTAAAATTAGACAGCAGTGTCAGTTCACTTCAGCAAGTATTTTAGACAAAATGATCTTTTAACATCCTTATTTCAGTGCAGCCACTAGAATTACCAAAACTGAGAAAACAAACAAGTGTTTGTTCTGTGAATATTTTTGTTGTTGTTGCTATTTCTAGAACTCATCTAAAAATAGAAATATTTTTCCGTGACAAATATTGCTAAATATGATTTCTATCTTTAAAGATTCAAACCCTTTTCAAAATGCCTTGAAAATGATACAAATAGCAAATAAATTCAATGCAAAATATAGTAGATTAGTGTTTTAATTCACTGAAACCTGTTTAACATGCTGAAGTAATGTCTATAAAACACCGCTGTGCAATATTGCTTCCAAAGCTATTCAGAATGAAGCTGATATCTGCTGTTGATTCATATTTTTTTTATTGTGTATGTCTGTGTGTGTGTGTGCGTGCAAGTAGCTTTGTAATGCTATGTACCAATACAAAGAAAGCATGTCAGTCAGTTTCATTTTAGAGTACTGTGGCAATGATATATCACAGTTAAAACAATATTATGTCCATCTTGCTTTCAACATTATATGCTTGTGCCAGCTACCCTGTTTTATGGACTTCCACAAACTTCTTTCCATTGTCACCTTATGTTCAAAATTATTTTGTTATACTTATTAGAAGAACATGCTTTGTTCACCAGTCTACAAAATATTTTGAGATTTTCTATCACTGTGGTGACACCTGCTGTTGAAAGCAAAGTGGTTAATAGCTCAGAGATATACCAGAGTTGTTTTCATAGCATGGAGTGTCTTAAGACCAGCAGCATCTGGAACGTTCACCACTTCATAGTTTGGAGAGTAAAAAAGAGAAAGGAAAGGAAAAAGGAAAAAGGAAAAAGGAAAAAAGGAAAAAAAAGTGAAAATAAAAAAGTGAAAAAAGGAAAGAAGAAGAAAAGGAAAGCCACGGAAAAGGCAGGGGGAAAGAAAGAAAAAAAAAAGGAGAAAGGAAGAAAAAGAAAGAAAAGAGATGAAGGGAGAGAGAGTAGAAGAGGAAGAACAAGAAAGGGAGGCAGACAACAGTGGAAAAAAAAAGGAGAGAAAGAAAAAGAAAGAGAGAAAGGAAAAAAAGGAAAATACTCACAAGTATTAACTGATACATATAAGTTGTTGCATGGTGAAGCATTCTTGAAAAAAAATCTTGGTTTAATATGAGTGTGGTTTCTGATATTCCCTAGTCATAGTATGTGTATTTATATCAGAAACAGAATAGTAATTCTGCACTGAAGACTTTTGTTCATGCATCAGCACAGTTGCTAAGGTTAATTCTCAGTCTCAAAATTGCAACTTTTCAAATTCACTGGACTTAGAAAAGCTCAAAGTGTTTGTGAAAGCAAAGAGAGCAGATAAGTGAAATATCCATGTCTACTTTTTTTTCCTGAGGAGAAGCACTCATTTTTCAATTTTCTTTAAGAAGAATGAAAGCATTCCTTTGTATTTGAGTGTGTGTCTGTAGGTGAAGACGTATATGTTTCAGTTCCAGCTAAAAAAAAACTTGTAGCTGTGTGGTTGTATTAAAAAAAATAAAAATAAAAAGCTCCAATAAAGCCCTAGTAAGTGGAATATACAATCAATGGACTTAAATCTATATATACAGCTTTGTCTGTAACAGAATTCCTGTGTGCTAGCATACATAAAATATGAGCATCACTAATAAACAGCAGCTGGAGTATATAGCAAGCTGGATCTTTGTGTGGAATATCTTTAAGGTGTTTTTGGCACAACTTCCAGGACTGTCTTGACCAACACTTTCCCAGATGTGTAGGATTATGGGATATATCTGTTGGAATCTCTCAGGAAAGCACTTTAATTCACAGCCACACCTGGGCTGGATATTGCAATCAGCTCCCATTTTCCATTTACAATTTTCCTACCTCGTTCATTTTAATTTCTCTGTTTTCTCCCTTATCACTTAATATATTTTCCTCATTATTGGCATCTGGGCTGTGTGTTCTAACACAAACACCGAAAGACCAAATCAAGATTTAAAAAAAAGAGCAAAAATATTCCCATTTCAGATGGAAGAGCAGATGGAGCTCTTGGCACTTCAGAGGATTCAAATTGACCCTCTGCACCAAGCTCAGGGAAGACAGACTGTCACTGCTGACTGGAAAACACTAAAGAGACCTGTTTTCCCATCGAATATACAGTAGCATTTTCTAATTCTTTAGCTCTAAGCTGTGTATGGCCATGAAAGAGCAGCTGATTTTATCAGATTAGACTCTTTCATTTCTCATGAATGCTCTTCTTTTGCTTTTATGTGGAAATGGCTAATGATTGGTCTGAATTTTAGGATATGATCTTGATACTACTATTTTCTTATCAGTGGCTGCGAGGGGCTGTGATTAAGGGGTGAGTATGTCCTGTTACTCCCCCACCCTTCCCCTTCAGCTTCCTGGTAATTTCAGCAGTCTCATTGCCACCATTCAGAGATTAAAATACTCTGAATGGAAAAAGTTAGAATTTCAGCTGGTGCAAAAAGATTCAGCTCTGCCAGAGCAGTCCACAATCTGACCTGAATTCTCAAAGCCAGCCTATGAACTGGACTGATACACCTTGTTGGTTGCTTATATTTGTTATTAATGCTTTGTGTCTTTAGTGAGATTTTCTGTATATCTTTAGTGAGATTTTCTGTATATCTTATGCTATTTAAGATTAGAGGCTGAAAGACTGACATAAAATAGAACCATGGTTCAGGTAAGTCAGATTCTGACCTCTGCAGAGAGTTCCAGAGACTTCCGCAAGACTTCCTCTACTTTGGAACCTCCTTCTTACATCTATGTTATCAACCTCTGCATCCA
The DNA here is from genome assembly GCF_987193195.1 of Phasianus colchicus. Lineage (NCBI taxonomy): Eukaryota > Metazoa > Chordata > Aves > Galliformes > Phasianidae > Phasianus > Phasianus colchicus. The sequence goes on along the minus strand of NC_143437.1, from coordinate 94,925,706 downwards.
TTACCTGCATACAACCATATAAGGAAAAATTCTGTTCATTATGTCAATAGTAGATTTGAGTTTATTTCCTATGTGAATGACAGGACATCTCTGTTGCTTGACCCGCCCATTCAACGTGTCTTTGTGTCTCTAACCCAGAGCAGAAGAATGAGTGAGGGAATAAAAATGTTTACATGGGAAGTTCAGAAATGCTGGTACACTGTCAATATTTTAGAAAGAATGAAGTAACCTGTGCTGAATCTAGTGTGGTAGGAGCACACAGATTGTCAATGCTGTGGGAATTTGAATTCTCCATCAACCCAATACACAGTCAAGAAAGGACAGATCAGGGTTTGGCAATTACGTGACTATTGTCCATGGGCAAAGGATTCTTCCTTTCTGAAAGACAGGCTGAAAAGAGAATACTACGTGTGTGTCATTCCAAGGAAAAAACCATGGACTGAAGAACTTTTTCCTTCCAGGTATTATTTTCTTGACAAATATATCTTGAGAATGGGTGCAAGTTGCTGTATTCAAAGCAAAAAAAACACCCTATTTTCTTTTCCTGAGGAATTCTTGAGCATTTCTAAAGAGAGGGTAGACTCTGGAAGACAGAAAAATACTTCTCCCCTTCTTCCATGAGAGAGAACTCTATCCAGGGAGTGAGAGAATCCTCTTCCCAGACATCATCTGTGGGAGAACCAGCCCTAGATGCTTTCACTCCTTTGTCCACTCTCAGTCTTCCACAAAAAATGTTTAAGTAATCACTGAACTGATTTTAAGAAGATCTCTGAACAACAACAACAACAACAAACACCTTTACCTTCCTCACTTTCTCTGTCATGATTTATTTAATATGGGTGCAGGCATTACAAGGGAGACTTAAATATGGGGGCAATACTTCCCCTGCCAGGAGCTGTGGAGCCACAACATGCAGCTCCAGATAGCATCTGAAGTGTGCTGAGATCCCTGATGATTATTTAAATCCACAGCTAAAAGCCAGAGCTGTGTAGAAATATTTCTCCCTAACTTATGTTGAAACTAGGATAATAAAGAAAAAAAACATTCACTCTATTAAATGTACAGCATGCTGAATTTCTCTCTTTAGCTGGACTCCACATGAATTGAGGGTATAAATTCAGTATTCTATAAGCAACTCCACTCAAACCGGATTTTAAAAATAACTCTATTTGCTCATTTACCTTCAGAAGAGTGAGGAAAACAAACTAGTTACAAATTCCCTTTCCTTTTCAACAGTTATTTTTCAATTTTAAGAGGACATAAAAGCATCTGAAATTACGAACATCATTTGCCACTCAAATATATTTTTGTGCCAAGTTTTGGTATAAAGCAAATTTTCAGCTGAGTGACAAACCAGTAAATATGTAAGCTCACTGTAGCTCTTCTGAGAAACTGAACTTCAAAGGGCGTCTTTATAATACTTACAGAAATGTGCTAATTTTTATGCTTATTTTTCTGTCTTAGTTTGTTCCTGGTGGTTAGGAAGTTGATCGTTCGTTTTTCTACTGCCATTCACACCAGCTGCTATAAAACAGCTATAAAAATACTCCCAGTGCAGATCTTGACCGTAGATCACTGTACCTAGACCCAGCTGCAGATGGATGGAGCAGCTGGTCCAGAGAGGTGCTGTTCCTGACTCCCACACACACTTGGTCATGATGCATGAAGCAGCACAGTTGCTCCCCAGCCACAATTCCCATTCAGTCACAGATTTATGAAGTAATGAGCCGCCTACCAGAAAAAAACAAAACCAGCAGCTCTCCAATACACTTTAAACAAGCACCCAAGAATATTCTATAATTATAAATAACTGCAGCTCAACCATTAGATGAATTGCTAAAACTTTTTTTATATAACTGTTTAAATAGGAAGCAAATATAGTAGAAAAAAAAAAAAAAGTGAGTCTATGCAGGGAGATAGCAACATAAGAATCAGTAATTATTTTTGAAGACTTTTTAAAATCAATGTGATGGTTGATGTGGATGCTCTGCAATGCTTTATGAATATTTCATGTGACCTGGGTATTCAATAATTATTGTGTGAACATGCCAGCTTATCCTGACTATAGCTGGAAGAGAAAAAAGCAGGAAGAATGAAGAATGGTATGAGATAAGATATGGAGCCAGTACTAAATGTTAACATGCTGCATAAGGACAATAGACAGCTTCCATTACCTGTTGAGATACACACTTCTGACTCCAAGGCAATTAACATTACTTTTGCCTAGCCTAACTATAGGATACTATCAAGGATTCATGGCCGAATAGAAATACTTTCTCCAAATTGGAGGTGGGAATTGCTTGTGAGCTGTTCACACACACTCCATTTTTGTGATGTGTTTGTAACAGACCAATTCTATCCACCATCTTGAGATAATGGGATTTTTGGTAGGGAGGGCATGCATGAAGGGGGCTTATTGTTCTAAAATTGTTTTCTTCTAAGCATTTTGCTTCCCTGTTTAAGCTATTTGTTTAAGCTAGTACTGTGGCTACCAAAATGTTGCAGTTCACAAGTTCCTGTATAGTGTATCTCCCAGCTGTATTCTAATACTATGTCAAGGTATCACAATGGTGCACACCGATGTTCTCTTCTCCTTCCTGTTGCAAGGGTTTCTGTGTAAAAAAAAAATCCAAGAACAAGACAGAAAAATAAAAATGCCTAATTGGAGTTGTGGCTTGACCTGGACTTTCCACTTCCTACTCCCCTGCAGCTAAAGATGCATCTTGCCTTCATCAACCACAGCTGAAGGGCAAGAACTACCATTGTCTATCTGGTGGTTCAGTGCAGCTCATCTGTAGGAAAACAACAGCTCGTTACACTTTGGACAAAGACTAGAAATAGGACCCCAGAACTAAAAATGTGAAGCGTTCTGTGCAAAAAGATTTACCTAATGTTTATCTGCACTGCTGCATCTTTCAGAAACTTGATATTTGAATTTGCTTAGTATTGTTTAGTGCTGGTAAGATGCTCACATTTCTAAGGGGCTTAACGTCATTTATGTTGTTGTTTGTTTTTACTACAGATGCAAAACTATTATTAATGCTCTTTATTACCAATTTCTTTTGGAAAATCACCCACTCACTGATCTTCAATCTTAAATATATTACAAAAATGGTGGCTGATTTTATTTGAGGTGAATTATCTTTGAAAGGACAAGTTCAGTCCTTTAGGTCTCTCTTCTTCAATGAGCATAAGTAATTCAATGACTTCTTCTGCATCAGCAGAATGGCTGCATTATCTAATAGGCTTCTTCCATATCTACCTCGTAAGATCCTATTAATGCCAATAGGAGTTTGAACTTTGTAACAAGGCTAATGTATTTATAGAAAACCAAGATAATGGAAATAAAATCTGAGATGTCTCAGATTTTAATAAGATAATCTATTGATTATTTTTTCCCCAGACATTTTCTCTTCTTTACTCAGCAGCTTTTCTCATTGACTTTGTCCTCTTCTTTTATGGAGAGGTCTTATATGAGTGTAGTCCCACAAGAAATTAAGCATGGCCATATATAAACTAATTAGTTAAACAAAGCTTGACAGCAGGGACTTTTGTGCACAGAGATTGAAGGGCGTTTGGGACAAAAGTCCAAACTGACCTTTCCAGGCACTAACACAGGAAGCACACACTCTACCTTAGAGGAGTCTGGAGTGAAGCATTTGCTTGATCTTTGCTTACTCCCACATTACTCATTGGCTCTTCGCATTCCATTAACACCTTACCACAGTGAGATCTGGTGCAGTAACATGGGAAATATGAAGACTTACTTAAATATCTACTTGCTTGGGCTACCCAAAGCATAGGTAGCTAGGCAGAGGACAGCTGGTTTTGTAAGGTCATTACATTCTCTAACCCATCCCCTTCACAATACACTACAGCACAAACAAGAAGAAAGTGTAGTAGGTTTTAGGTGAACTAAGAGTTGGAGGAGTCTCTTTTTGTTATCATGTTGGACAGACAGGAAAAATTCACAATGAAGCCATTTTCAGTGTCTGTCCCCTGCCATGTAACTTTTCAAGGCTGATGAAAATGCACTCCTGTAAATGTGCTCTTTGATATCAGTCAAGTACCACTGATAACTCAGTGCAGCCATGTAGGTTGGTAAAATACAGAGTTGCATATAGCCTTCCCCTGCTAGCTTGGATATTTAGTTTTATTTCCAATGAGAACAGTTGCTGGGCAAAAGTATACTTCTAACAGCTGCTTCTAACACTCTCAAGATATGAATGAAATATAAAATATAGGATAAATCTTCAGAATTTGCTCCTGAACATTTGGCATCTCCCTTCTCAAGCAGAGTGACACACATCTGTCCACAAATACATCTTTTGTTGTTGTTACTGTTTTTTTTTCTTAAGTGCTATGAAAATCAGTGACTTTTTCCCTGAAACTTTGTGTGCTGCCAGATGGGATGCTCTGAGTGCCAAAATGTTGACTGTGAGCACCCCAGCATCACTTTCTGTGAAGTACTTTTGGACTTCAGTTCATTTTAGAGGCAAGTGAACAGTGACTGCCTCCACAGAAAAGCTTATTAGGATTGTAGCATTTCTGAACCTGCCCTCCAGCACTCTGTGCACTGCACTTTTTGTGGGACAAAATCATTTTCCACTGGCTCCAAAGAACACCTTTCTGCACTGTAGAGGCTCACCTGCTTAATCATGGTAAATTGCTGTATAATCATTAACTGGCCAATATCTGTTAAAGCAAAACTGAAATAAGGAAAAACAGATGTTGTTTTCTGTGTTTAATGAAAAAGGCTTATGCATCCTCATACAGCATTGTCTGACCTTTCCCAGATTTAGACCTTATGTACCAGACAAAGACGTTTACCACATAATCCATGTATTCGAATGCAGTTTACAGAGTTACCCAGAATACATTTGAAAAGCAAAACAACGGCCCTTGGCAAATGTGCCAGTGCACATAACCTCTGTGCAAAGGAAAGCAGGACACCTGAGAGCTGCAGATCCCAGAATGCAACTGCTCACATGCTCGGTTGTCCCCTGGAGGCATATAAAAATTTTACACTTAACAAGAAGCCTGAGCATTTCACAGCAATGTGAGGAGGAATAAATATCACCCCATCTCCAGTGCATTTTAATTATTTCATTCTACTGTCACGAAAAAAAAAAAAAAAAAGTGCCACCATTAAAATAGTTTTCCAGATAGAAATTTCTTCTGACACTTCCAGAGAGAATGTCAGCTCCTGGTGTCTGTATGGAGCAAGTTCTCAACGTATAAAGCTAGTAATATATGTGAAACTCCTGTGGCAGTCACTGCACAAATGGGGAGCAGAAACTAACAACTCTTCTGTACAGGATATTTTCTGGGAAATAAGTCACCTTAGAGATAGCACTGACGCTGCAGTGAAGTGAGCTGCAAGTCTCTCCCTGAAGGTAATAGAGCTTGTTCTACTGGAAGAAGTGGTGGTTAATTCAGGAGGTTTTTCTCTTAAAACTAGAGATTTTATTGCTTGAAAGAAATGATTCCCTTATGCTAATCAAGTCTTCAGGAGGTCATCATTCTCTTTGACCCCATCACCTCTACAAAGGGGACAAGAAGAGCAGTGAGAAGAGCAGCTGCCATAATCTTCCTCCAGCACTGAAGATGATAGGTTACACTAATGCAGAAGTGCAGTATCTCATGAGAAACTCAATTCACAGCTGTCATTTTTAGTATGAAGTAGTGAAGTCATATAGAAATGCTAAAGTTAGTGCCATAGCTCCCAAAACTATAAGTATATAAAACAGCACACTTCCACCCTTTCCCTTCTTGTCCCATAGGAAGCCAACACCTTTCCTCTCAGGGGGATTCTATCTCCATGATTTTGGCTCTCTTTGTACAGAATCAAATGAAATGTTCATCCAGTCTGGTAATTTGTGTCTTACAGAGAGCAACAAAAGGCACTGTGAACAAATAAAAGAGTAGGCCGTACTTAGAGTGCTCTTTCCCTATTATCCACTCCCAGTTTCTGATAATCTAGATGTTCTGCATTTTGTTTAATGAAATAAGCAACCTCTTTCTGTTTATCGTTTATTTTCAAGTTTTTGTTTGCTTAATTGTTTTTAATCAGTTGCCAGCATGACAATTTTTCCAACTATCCCAGTTGTTTTGATCAAAGATACAGTTTCTCTTCCTGCAAACCTTGGTCTGCCATTTGTTGCTTTCTAGTTCTTGCTTTCTGAAAAAAAATGATGAATCTATCCTACATGCGATAGTCAGAAAATCCATGGTTTCATACATCTCATCATACTTCTTTCCAATTGCCCTTTTTTTTAGATGAAGAAAGTGAGGTCTAGCCTCACTTGTAGCAGAGATGAGAAGGAGTTGCCAGGATAGCACCTCAGAATCTTAGTAAAGCTGGTCAAGAATATGTCAACAAAGTATTTATTTTTTGAAATGTCCGTTTGTAGAAATGGACTGTTTTTACAAGAAATTCCAGTCTTGATAACTCCTTGGTGAGATATTTCTCAAGTCAGGGTGACTTTTCTGGCCAAGATGAAAAGGACAAACAAGGGCACAACTGCGCATCCTTTACCTATTGGGATAAATGAACACAGACATGAAAACTTCATGAACAACCTATGTTCAACACTAGGACTTTTATATAAGCTAAAGAAATGCTGACTGGATACAAAGTTTGTAACTCAGCCAGGTCAAAGAATGAAGCAGTAAAAAGTAATATATTGAACTCACATATTTTCATGCCTGTGGTGTTGCTGTAATCTCCCTGGCACAGTACATACAATTCTCCTTCACTTTAGAGCTCTTATTCCAACTCTAGGAATATAAAGAGACTTCAATTATGAAGTAAGAATAAATTACTATCAGTTTTAAGAACCTTTTACACTACCTGAGTGCAACTGTCTGAGAATCAAAAAAACAAACAGCTTTGAAATTTTAACAGAAAGAAACATTCTGCATTTGCAGTTTGAGATTAACCAGAACTGAAAATCTGCCTTTGTTACTGAATCATGTCTTGAGCTCTATCAGGACACAACCCTTTGCCTTTAGAGAATTTGGCTTTAATGTTTACTTTTAGAGGAAAAGGAGGTGGGAAAAAAATGCATCATTTATCATTCAGGATGGTAAAGATTGAGATACCAAGAGACATTTTTGGTGAAAGGCAGATTTCATGCTGTATGCCACAGTTCTTAGATGCTCAGCAGACTGTTTCTTATTCCACAGAAAGTCAGCTGTAGTGGTAGCTAGCATTAAGAATGTCATATTTAACATTTCATTTCTGCTACTTAGCTTAGTTAATCATTTCAGAGAAGTGCTGCTGACTGTGAAAAGTGGAAAATGAAGTACTTGTATGTGGAACTCTGCCCCAGGTGGGTCTTTTGCTGAGCATAAAAGAGTTTTAAGATTTTCCTGTTTTGCTAAATTTAATTGTGCTATTATTTAAACAGAAACAACCAAGGATGAACCTTTCAAGGACTCAATTTCCAGCTGCAATCCACGTTAAAAGCAGCTCTGGTAGCTCGTGTGTTTGCACAGTGCAGATACCAGGATGATACTACCTACAGCCGTGCAGAGGTATTAGAGGTACAGCAAGGCTGACTGCTGCACAACCTCCATCCCTGGACATCCTGTGGGAAACTACACATAGTAGTAGCTAAATCCTCTAAGCTGTCAACCCAAAGAGATAATTAAAAATAAATACACTTCAAAAGAAGGGTTCATTTTTGTCTCCTTGTAATTCTCTGTATTAGAAAAGAGCAGCATCCACCTTCACGGTGAGTTCCACATACAGCATTGCTTGCTCACTGCTATGGAAGTATGTGAGATTTCAGCAAAGCAAAACCAAAGTGGAAAATTTGGTGAAGAATCAGTGTCCTTCACTATTTAAGCACTATTATGAGTACAGCTTGGAACAAATTTACCTCTGCTGACAGGTGAAAGAGATGGACTTACTTGTGTTGATACAGCTATATGAGAAAGGAGCTAAATTGTCCCTTTTCTCTACCATGCAGTATCCATGCTGGGATGAGAGCTTATTATCACTATGACAATTACTCTCCCGTGCATTGCAATATGGAGAGTAGCTCAGCTAATGCATGCTGGCTCTGCTGAACTAAAAATGACAAATATCACAAAATCATTTTCAGTGTCAATTTCTCCTTTGTTCTTGTATTTTTGTAATCCACAAGACTAATCTCTCAGTTAAACTAATAGCTACAACACATACAGATTCATTGTTTTCCCATTATCTAGCACATCATAGCCCAAGCCAAAGCATAGCTAAGCAGGCCAGATTTTTGACAGGGTGTGGCTAGGAATAAGTTTTTCTTTGTGAAGAAGGACGCGTTTATGAAGGCTTAGATTAGGACTGGATACTGCATAGCCAGCGACAAACACATTAATTTCCTAGTGACAGCTATAGCAAAACGTCTCTGTTCTTTGCAGTTAAAGTAAGAAATACAACTTGTACCCTTATTTTATTTATACCATATGTTGGTGTCTGTAGTTATCCATATTGCAGTGAACTTACAAAAATGCAAGGTCAGGTAAGGAAAGCCCCGGAATGATGGATGTTACTTTCTATCGTAGATTTACCTTGAAGTATTGGCAAAGATAAAGAAGAAATGATACACAGACATAAATAAGAAAAAAATTGGTTTTAAAAAATATTTTTATATCACTGAAAACTTTTTGTTACTCTTAACCTGCTAAAAAGCACCAGTTCTGCTAGAGCTATAGATTTAAGATCTTTCTAGGAAGATAAGACAATTGATTTTCACTATTACATTTTATCATTTCTTTATAACTCCCATCTTAATCTTTTCAGTCTAAAGAAAAAAATAATGTCTGTATTCCAGAATCAGATGCTTCCATTGATTCAGAAGCCTAGAAGGATTACATCTCACTGATTTTCTTTGTCTCAAAAATCAGATATCGTCTCAAAAAAAAAAAAAAAAAAAAAGTGAACAAGCTAGTATACATACTTCACCTTAAACTGTGTAGCTTTTCTTACCTTTTTGTGCTTAACCTTTTCTAGGCTGTTTTGGAGGTGAGAGCACTAAGTCTCCACGAGGGAATGGCCCATGTCCCTTTCCTGCCCCAGACTTCTGAAGAAATTCTGCATTACCTTATCTGTCTGTGACTGCAGTGGTTATCTATGAAATGGACCTGCCCTTCCTATTGACAAGGTAGGGAAGCGATTCACAGCAGTGATCAGTCACACTCTATAATGCATAAATAGCTGCATACACATATATGTATACACACAGTTTTAGCAATGACATTTTTACAGCTTTTGCGAACATTCTGGAAAGCATTAGAGTGCTTGGCAGTGCTTATTCTCAAGCAGCATGTCTTTCCATGAGTGTTCATGAGGCTGATAGGTATGTCCAGCTGAGTACCAACTAGTCTGATAAAGGTTCTGGGTGTTGTACAGGAAAAGGAAACCTAACTTGCAAAACACTGCAAGGAGCACTCTTTTCCATCTTGATGTACATGCTACCAAATATTGCCTCTACAAATAAGGAAAAATGTGAAATTTAAGGCACTTCATTAGAAGAAACACAAAAAGAAGCAGAGAAATAAATGTTGCAAATGTAGCTGTAGGGGACAGAGCTTTTCCTACTAAACATGTCTGCAGGAAAACACTTGAGATAAGCTTCATTATCTTTCTGTAGACACATTTCTAACACAGGTGGGAGTCACTTAGGTAACCAGCAGATGAGAAGTTTTCTAAAGGTCAAGCAGAGTCTGTCAAAGTCACTGCTAAACCTGATTAAAAAAAATCATGTAGAAAGCCTCCTACAAAAATAAAAAGGTTCTTTCTCTCTTTTGAAAATATTTTATATCCTCAGAGAGAGGTTTTGTTTATTTTATTCAGTTTTCCAATAAAAAGCATAAAGAAATGTTGATTTTAATTGTGATTCTTTTTAAGGCTCTGCATTTTTCATGCCTTCCCAGTGTTTTGTGGGGACAATACTGCTTCCCCCTTAGCTGCAGTCAGTGCCAGTAATTGAATCTGGAAGTACTGATTCCCAGACCCTTACACTTAAGTATTTCATTTTATGCTATAATATTCCAGAAACAGTGTGTTTAAGAAAAAAAGAAAGAAAGAGAGTGAAAGAAAAAAAACTCCCAAAACACAGCTCCAAATTATCTACATAAAGCAAACAGAAATGTAGATACTGGAGGCTTTCCAGGACTCCTGGTTTCCTGTGACACTAAGAAGACAAAAGTTGGGGCAGCATGCTGCAAACAGATACCGAGCCTTTCCAGCATTGATAGACTTTCCATGTCTGCAATGCCACCAGAATAGAATTAGCTGTCAGACCCAAATTATCTCTACTGCAGGCTGTGCTGCCTGGGTTTGCAAGGCCATAAATCAAGGCTATCCCCTGGGATAGGAAGGGGAAAGCTGGGCACTTCTGGCTTTAGCCCCACACTTGCTTCCACCCCAGCCTCTTCCTCCATGGTGACTTACTTGGAGGGCCTCTCTGCACTCGCACTTCACACGCTTACTACCCATTAGCTTGCTCAAGTCATTGGTGGATGTAAGGAGAAAGAGACCAAGTCTAGAGCTTTAAAAAGTGTTATTCCAATCAAATTTTTAATTTTTCTGCTGTTGGCCTTTTTTCCCCTCTTGCTTGCTGTCTGTGTTAGGTAAAGTTGAGTAAGCAGTAGGCTGATTTCATGGGAACTGCTGGAACAGGTGCTTGTGGGAGAGTAGCTTGCCTTCAGAGCTGACTCTTAATTAATAATTGAAGAAGCCCTAGGAGCATAGATAGGTTAGAATTTATTTCATATTTCTGCATTTAAAAATTGCTGAACTGTGACCAGCTCAGATAAAACCATCATTTGCAGACTTGTACCTTCAAAAGTAAAAGTGTTATAAGCCAGGTTCAAAATAAGCAGCTTGTTCCTACATCCCATTACTTGATACTTGTCTTTGTTAAACCTTACATTAACTGAAAGGCAGTAGCTGTGCTACTTTTTAATTCTGAATTTTTCTGACATTCAGAAGTTTCATGGAAAGGGAGAGATATGTGTGAGGGAAGGAGTTACTCCTGCACTTCTGAAGAATAATAATGGAAAAGAAAACTTTTGTCTGAGTTGGAAACCTGGACTGCTATCCTAGCTGGAAGGCAGCGGGCAGCTGAAGTGCTACAGCACCATCTCCTGGAAGTCGAACACTTCTGAATTTCCAAAGCCAATGCAATTCTCAGTCACACAAGCAGATGAAACGTAATCGTCAAAACATGCAGTGAATTCAACGTATTTTTTGTTACAAAAATGCTTTAACAAAAATGAACTTAAAAAATGCAGATCCAGTAAAACCATTTCCATGACTTATCACATTTCCAAATATATATTGTTTTTAAATAAGAGATTATCACCGTTGGGCAGTACTTACTTCTTAACATGAAGCCTTTGATATTAATTTACAGGAAAATGGGAGGCATAAAATTAGATGGTAAAGTTGGTCAGAAAGTGCCCTTAACAAAAATGATTTGGTTAGCTTTTCATTGTCTATGGTGAGATAAGTAGGAGTTTAAAAGTCTGACTAACTCTACAAAGAAAGCATTAAAAGCAGCTTTTGAGGATGTTTAAATTATTAATTTCCTTGCCCTGGAATCTTCGTTCTAACCTGAAAGTATAGACCAGCTTTTAAAATAAAATAGCTAACCTGTAAATACATCTTTCACAAATGATCTACAACTGATATAATTTTTTTTTTTCCATGAGATTTCTTAGTGATTTCTTCCCAAACACCTACTGAAATTCTTTCATAGTCTGTGCAATTTTTTTTTTTTTAATTTTTTTTTTTTTTTTTTTTTTTTGCTGAGAACAAAGGTTATTTTTGAATTAAGAGAGTAATTTCCCACCCCTGCTGACAACATAACACGGTGACTAAACATGCCATGTTCATCTCCCATTCTGGTTTAGACTCTTCCAGTGTATGAACTGCTCATGGCTTTCCCCAGCCTCTACCATTAGAATGTGTCACTGCATGGTGCACAACATAAGCCATGGCCTAAAGAATCCCAAGTGATACAATTCACAAGCAGGTATAGTGTCTTAGCTCTGTTTCTGCTTCAGATACTTTGTGCAGGGACAACAAGACCATCTCTTTTCATCTCTGAAAAAAAATGATATTTGGTTCAGGAAGTAGAATGTGGGTAATGCCCTATATGAAATAATTCAAAGAGTCCTGCCGAGAGGTTTTTGTTTCTACAACTTCATTCAGCAATATGAGAGAGCACAAGAATCTCAACAGATCTTGATAGTCTTTACAGCAACTTGTCCTTGTGCTCCACTGATGTGGCATATTTATTATTTTCAACTGAATCTTCCCTTTTTTCCACCCTCTCTACAATAAGCCATTTCCTGTTGAGACACATCCAGAAACAGCTTATGTCTTTGCTGTATTCAGATCTCTGTTTTAAATTTACAGTCTGCGAAGCAACATCCAAGTTTCACAGTTGCGGGCAGATCGCTCCATCCCGTGGCAGCGCTGCTGCTTGCAGGCTCCCCCTGGCAGGCTGCAGAGAGAGGCAGAAGCACTGCAAAAACCCACCACGTCTGCAAAATCTGCGAATAATGCTGTGTATTCTTTAATGCCATTGGCACCCTCTCTATAAGCTCTTTACGCTTCCTTTGCACTTGTCTTTCTGTTACAGCTCACTTCATTTTGCCAGCTTGGGATATTTTCCAGCTGCGTCCTCTTATGACCAGTGGACAGTATCCTGAATTACGTAAGAGAGATACTGCCGGGGAGATAGAAGCTTCAAATTTTACTCCTCTGAGTATTTCTGATCCGAGCTTTTTCCACTAAGAGAGGAACTTAAACTGGACACACAGAAGCTTAATATAATAGTACATTCAACATGGGGTATTGGTGAATGGGAAGCTGGACATGAGCCAGCAGTGTGCACTCACAGCTCAGAAAGCCAACCATATCCTGAGCTGCATCAAAAGAAGTATGACCAGCAGATTGAGGGAGGTGATCCTGCCCCTCTACTCTGCACCTGTGGGGCCTCACCTGGAGTACTGTGTCCAGATGTGGAGTCCTCAGTACAGGAGAGACATGGATCTGTTGGAGCACATCCAGAAGAGGGCCACAAAAATGATCCAAGTGATGGAACATCTTTCCTTCAAGGACAAACTGAGAGATCTGAGGCCATGCAACCTGGAGAATGCTCTGTGGAGACCTGATTGTGGCTTTTCAATATCTAAAGAGGGACTGTGAGAAAGAGGGGAGATTTAGATAGGATATAAGAAAAAAAGTATTTTAGAATAAGGGTAGTGAAGCACTGGAACAAGTTGCTCGGAGTGGTGGTGGGTGCCTTGTCCCTGGAGACATTCAAGGTCAGGCTGGAAGAGGATCTCAGAGCGTGATCAAGCTGTAGGTGTCACTATATATTGCAGGGGAGTTGGACTAGATGGCCTTTAATGGTCTCTTTCAACTCAAACAATTCTGGTATTCTGGAATTCTGAGATTCTGGAAAAGTAAATTTTTGTTTAGATTAAGCATGAAAAATGCAGAAAAAAATTGAAAACTTCATTTAGCACAGGGCTTTTCCAAAAAGATTTCAACATTGAGTGATTAAGAGCCAAATGTTGATGTTTAAATGAGGTTTCATTTAAAAAACTAATAGAACCGTAGGAAAGGAAGGTTAAAAAGAATCTCAGAACTCATACTTCTGTGGGAAGAGATCGGTTATATTTCCTCATTATAGCCTCCTAACTATAGGTATATGCTGTATGTCGACTTCCTAACTCCTGTGTTAGAAAGGATTCACAATATCTGAACTTAATGTTCAGATGTTTTTCTTCAATTCCATTGCTTTTCAGTATATCCCTACGGGATATGAAGAAGTTTATTCCTTTCCTCTCATTGCACTATTGTTCTACACATTTGAAGCTTGTTGTTTTGTTGTCCTTCTTTAGGCTGCCCTTCCTTCTCATGCTTTTATACCTATTACTCAGCTTTCAGATCCTCCATCTGGCCCATGTATTTCTTGTTGTATGGTACGCTGAAATACAGTACTCAAAATCAGCTCAGTAGTAGTCAGCCCTTACAAAAAAAAAAAAAAAATCAGAAAAATCAGAAAAGTTTTGTTATTAAGTCTTCCCTGTTGCAATTTTTTTTTAATATGTATATGTCTGCTTGTCTATTTGCTTTTCTAGTATTCTGTCATCAGAAGCACTATATATTTCATTATAATTCTGAAATAAATAAAAGTATGCCCACCAGCCTGAAATCCATCATCCTCAGTTGTTCATGGAAGATTTTTAAAGTCAAAACACTCTTGTTAGAAACAGAGATCATCCCAGTGCAAGTGTAAGAAATGTTGATTTTGTGATGAATGTTGTAGTCTAACGAGAAGCTAGAAATCAAAAGGGCTGAAAGCTAGACTACCTTCATAATATTGGCAAAATATAGTTGGCATGAGTTTCTACTCATCATATCTGGCTCAAAGGATTTCTATGCTAAAGAATCATGCCTGCATCAGATTGCATTTTTAACAATTTCTGGGAAATTCCAGTATAAATAATTCTGAAGCACTGAAGATTTTACATACTAGGTCCACCCGAACAGATGTTGGTTCGTCTATTGACGTTACATAATGACAACCAAAATAGCATTGCATAAATCTCTCTAATACTCTTCATGATGGTCATCAATTAATTTTAAATATAACACCGAAGTGTAAGATTCAGAAAGTACCTAGAGGATCCCTCAGATTTATGGATGTATGGCACTTAGCCACAGCATTTCTAATAAATTTTCAATAAAGAGAAAGTACTTAGTGGTATGGTGATAGCTTTGATATACAACTGTGTGAAATCTGACAATTTCAATATTTTTCTTTTAAGTAAATTTGCCTGCTGTGTTTCTCACTCTCTGCTTTCTAATAGCTATAAAATGGACTTAATATACACAGTGAAATCTCTTCCTGACCAGAAATATGTAAGAGACCTATGGCCATTAGTTCTTTTTTTCACACCTAGACAACTGGGATAACACTAAATAAAAATTAAAGATTTTCCCTAAATAAATTGATTTATGAATTTATAGGTAAAGGATACAGATATTTATTATTATTTTTAATTTCTTTTAGAGTCCACTATTTACCTCACTGAGGAACAGAGAGGATCTTGTACTATACCTTGTAAAGAACTTAAAATATAAAACAGGTTGGGAAATAACTGAGTTTGGGGCTATTTAACAAATGGTAACTAGAAAGAATGTCAGATGGACATACAGTGAGAGATAATATTAAAATTGAAAGTGTCATATAGCTAGATGTGTAACTTATTTCTCCTTTTGTCTTTGCCTTGGAATTATTAGTCCATGAATTTCCTGCCCTTATCCAAATGGCATGATGAAATCTGTTTATACCACTCTTCCCACAGCAGAGACCTTTGCAAACTGCAGAACATGGATAGATCTGCCAGCAGTGGCTGATCCAAAACCACAAGTGACCAACCCCCCATCATCTGAGTGGCATGAAGAAAGATTGGCCTTTTGTCACTTGGGTGTGCAGAGAGGGTTTGTTAAAAATACCACCCTTAGTGTGCCAAGCAGCAGGAACATGTATTCCTCCTTAGTGGGGCACTCTGCCTTATAGAACTGAGGGATAAATAGGTGGGAAGGAAGGAAAGTTAAATGGATTCTGGGAAAGGGACACTGTAGTTAACGAAGGAAAAGATGATAAAAGTCAGTGCTGTCAAAACCAAAATGAAGTGTTACTCAAGATGAAATGGCAGAGTTTGGGAAAAGCCTGAACATTTCAGCACCCAGTCAGGCAGTACAGCCCAAAGAGAGAAGAGATGCTAGGATGCCCTACAGAACATACCATCCTGGAGGTGCCCCAGGCTGGCTTGTCTGGGGGGGGTTGTCTTTGTCTCACTCACTCCTGATCAGGTAAGTCACACCTCCACATCCTTCTGTGAGGTGGGAAATATGTTAGATCTATCACTGGGGAAATGGAATAGAAGATTTTGGTGGAGGAAGTCAAAGAGGACACATGCTGAAGACAGTGGTAAGGAGGAGAAGTTTCCATTTATGTAAGAACTAAATATAAGATGAATGAGCAGGAAGGTTAGTTTAGAGTCATTGACTCTGCAGATGTAGGGGAACAGATCTGACCTCCTGGGGAAATAAAGAAAAGCAAGAAAAAGTAAAATTGAGAACTCTTTATAAACAAATGACAGGAAAAAAAATTAAGAAGAAAAAGATTTGCTTACGGAAATTGCAAATTAAGGGTCAAAGTACCTGAAGGGGATCCAAGGGAGAAAAAAAATGGTGAAATTCAAAATATGGACAGTACATTCATACTAAAAACAGCCTTATTTTAGGACTGGTGAGAGATTCAGAGATAGAGCTTCTTGAAATTTTTTCTTGAAAAAAAAAAAAAAGACACTGAAACAAGATAGACAGCAGATACAGGAACAGCCACTTTTAAAAGCTGAAATAATGCTGCATTTTACCAGATCCAAGAAAATCTAAAAAACCTCTTATTCTACTTTCCTATTGATTGGAAAACCAGGAATCTGATACAACAGGAACAAAAAAAGTGAGCTTGCACATATTATTTAAAGTACATACACATTTGGAAGAGGAATGGGAGGACTGAAGATGCAGCAATGGTAAAATTAAAGCAAAATAAAATAGTAACTATTTTTCTGGAATTAAAGTAAAATATTTTCTTTTCTCTCTGCCTTCTGCCTATGAATAACATTTAGCAACAGCTATTCTGTATATAGCTGTTTGCTCACATGTATACTAGGATCACTGATAACTCTGCAATAATGAAAGCATTTAAAAATCTCAGTCGGGCCTAAGTAGATGAAAATATACTAATGTTTATTAGAATGAAGAATTAGAATGAAGAATACAACAGCAGAAAAAGAAAAAAAAAAAAAAACAGGAGAATGTGTACTGCATCTTGTTCTGGAAAACCAATCAAAAAAAAAAAAAAAAAAAAAAACACGCTCATTTTTTATAATAGAAAAATAACTGCACAGCAAGCTGGAAAAATAAGCTTTGCCACTCTCCTACTATTTTTTGTAATTTCTCAAATTTCTCTTCTCTTCCGCTGTCATCACATCCCCAGCATTCAGATGATGGATGAAAGACCCATGTGGATTTTTTAGAATTTGAGAGTTTAGGAACCTCTCAAGCTATTTTGCTGAGTTTTCTGACAGAAACAATAGCCATTCTAGTCTTACACCATGCTATTTCACAGTAACTCTCAATTAAATCCCCTTACAATTGACCTCAATGGTTTCTTTTTGACCCAGATGCAGCTTTCCTTCAAACTCCTCTCCTTGTTCCCTGCCAGAAACTGTTCATCTTGTTTTTCTTCATTTGCCTAATGAAAGGTACCTTCTGAGGAGCTACCAAAGAATAGATATGAAGATAAGCTCAGTCCTGGAGACATGCAGAAAAGCTGCTGCTGAACTCAGTGGACAAGTGTGTCCTAGAAATGAATGAGGTCTTAAGCGCAGCAGTTTAGCCCAGACGGTTCATCAGATCCTGACTCTGGTGGCTCAGAGACAGCCCCTCCAGAAGGTTAGCCTCCACCTGAGAAAAATGTGAATAAAAATCTTCTCAGGTCATCAGCTGAAGATGTAACATATTTTGATTTAAAACTCGGTTTCAGCTTTGAAGTATTAACTCAGGAACTTTGAAAACCCTTCTCCTGTAGAAGATTTGGGATCAGTTAACCAGCAACAGATGGCAACAAAGAGAAAGTCATAAGGAAATTGGAATAAACCAGGCTTCAGAAAGTTTACGGAGCTATGGAAAATAGGGTATAATGATTGAGAAATTTCTCCTTCCTAGAGCTGACTCAGCAGTCAGCTTTTCCTCTACCTGCCCTCAGGGGAGCTGTGTCCAGACCAAGATCACAACTGTAGATGCTTTTATCTGGGTCAGTCTGGATTTTCAATGAACATGGTCTGAGGCAGAATCCAGAGAGCCAGGAAGTGTAATTTCCTAGAATCCAAATGGAAAAATTACAGGAAGGGAGGGTGTTCTGAGAAGCATAAGGGAACATAAAGACTTCATAAATGTAATGGACATGGAGTCTCCAAGAGCAAAGAAGCTGAGGTCTGCAGAAGCCCCATGAATGAAAAGGAACATATTTCTCCACAGAGAGAAAGCTGGCTGTGATCTACTGTTCCTGGCAGATGGAACTTCAGCCTCAGCTGGCAATCTATCAGGCTTTAAAAAGAAAAAGAAAAAAAAAAAAGTAGTAAACTCTTGGCAATGAGTGGGAAACCAACTGCAGTGCTGAGGGAAGAAAAACCACATGCTCTGACGGCTGAGTGGTTCATGACCTCTGCTCACAAGAGAAATTGAAGGGTGATAGTGGCTGGTGACTCACTTCTCTCAGTAACAGAAACCATTTGTTGGTATGACCCAACACTTATGGAGAGGTTCTGCACAGATCAGAGCTATTGCAAGAGTTTACCAAGGCTCATTCAGCCATCTGAAACCTTTTCCGAGTGGCTCATTCACTTGGGAAATAGTACTACCATTCTAGGAACTAGCTGGAGAATGCCATAAGAAACAGCAAAGCTCCTGGACTGGTTATGAGATAATAGAAGCCTCAGCTGTTGTGCTTATCAATCCCATCAGAGAAAGGTAAAAGCCTGAGCAAGGACAGCCACATCCTGAAGATAAATATATATATATATATACAGACGGTGCAGTTTTAGAGGACTTGGGTTTCCTGAAGGGGAGAGGAGGTATTCATAATAGGGTCATAAGAGGGACAAGAAGGAAATGACTGAATCGGTTGTAGATATGTGCAAAGTATTTTGCCTTATACGATGCAGGATGCACATGTTCACTATGAGATCTGGAATCTGGTGGGAGACAGACCTGTTGGAATTCTCCAGGGTAATAATAGAAGGAGGAAAGGGCATCTTTGAGAAAGAAATACAACAGGACACAGAGAATGTATAACTGTGTATATTTTATTAAAATTTAACTATTACATATTTGGGCATCTAATTTAAACTAGCCAGGTAAGCACATTGCTATCAGTCCCTCCCATCTGTCTTTGACTGCTATTACAGGGTGGGAAGAATTGCCTCTGAAAGAGTCTGTCTCCCTGCGTTGCATATGGAGGAAGGGTAGACAGCAAAGTTCTTAAAGTCTCATATAGTAAATGTTTTTAAATTGTTGGGAGTGATAATCAAATCTCTTCTGGATTTGATTCTGAACCAGGAAGGAGAAAATGAATGAAAGTGGGAAAGGGGGAGGCAACTTAAGTGAGAATAATCTGTGAAGTGGTAGAACCTTTGCAATGGATATGGGTGCAGCAGTGGAAAAAAGGACAATGGATTTCAAGAAAGGGAATTTTCTTAACTCAAAAGGACTGATAAAACCTAAATAGGAAACACAACTATAGGAAAGAAGTTCCAAGGGAGTTAATAGTTTCTTAAATAAAGGGACAAGAAAGATGTACAACAAGGTATAAGGAAGAGCAGCCATCTCATAGATTGATGTGACATTCTAGTTTAAAGGGTTCTCTACTGTCTTCAACAGCCTTACAAACCAGAACAGAAGAGACTTCTTTTAGTCCCTCACAAGCTTTTTCCTCCCTCATCTCTTTTTGTTTCCTGTTAGATATAAGACAATTATTCTTAGTTATAATTTCCATTTCAAATTTTCCTTAATAACTAACATGCAATCTTAACAGTGAGAGGCTAAGTTCAGGTTAGTTCTTTCAATACTTCATTCTGAAGAAATAAATGAACATGGAATACAAACTGTTTAAATTGTTAATGACAAGCATGAAAAACATCAGTGTTTCATAAATATGAAGTGGAAGTTTCAAAAAGACCAATGTACAGAATAATATTGATACTGTTGTTGTGAAGTGATAACAAGACAAGAGTAGCAAGAAAGAAATCTGTAATTTTTTAAGTCATAGGATCTAGTCTGCTTAATGAAGATGGAGGGCTAAGGACAGATGTTGCCAACAAATTTGAAGAGTTTGATGTTTTTCTGGAATCAGTCTTCACCAATCGCAATTAGAGAGCTAACACAAAATCAGTGTTAAAGAAGGATGAAGTCAGTTGGCATAGAAAAGAGTAACTCTGAGGCTATCTAAATAAGTTAAAGGTTTTCAAATAATTTGATACCTTGTTGAAATCCTCCTCAGGCTAGTTAGGCCATTTTCTAGAGTAACAGCAGAAAATCTAGTGATTATGTTAGCTGGGCTCCAAAGGAATGAAAAGAGAAAATGAAGTGTAATGTTCAGAAAAGAATCCTCAGTAATTTATTGGCCAGTGAAAACTTATTTCAGCTCTAGAAAAAGTGAAAAGATTGTAAGTATTCAATTCGTTAGATTTGTAATGAAAAAAAAATGTTGTCAAGTCCATCAAATGGCCTTTTGCGATAGAATAACAAGCTGTTTGCAAAAGAAAAACTAAAAAAGTATGATACATCTGTGGTTTTTAAGCTTTTGACTTAGTTTTCTAGTCTAATTTCATAAAAAGGTTCAGAGTAAGTGGTTAAAATAATTATTTGCATGGAATTAATTGGGAAATTAACCCCACTATTAAACAATTTTGATATGGAAAGATAGATACATAAGCATGAAATCTACAGTGTTCTGTGGTGGGTCTGCTACTCTGCAGTGGGCACGTCAAATAACTTATGCAGTAGAAAAGAAATATGTTTTTGAAATCTGAACTTATATCAACCTTGAATTGCAAGTGTATTATGGGACAGGATTAAAACCCAAACAACCTTGATAAATTGAATACATTTTTGACATCAAAAATGACACTGAGAAATTGTATAAATGACATGCAATTAACATGACAATAAACATAAACAGGAAAACATAAACAGTATAAACAGTATAAACATAACAGGAAAACAAATGTTTGGAAAAATATTACTGTAAAAGCTTTTGAAGCTATGGTGGATCACATAGTAAATGTAAATTGATGGCGACATATATTACAAAACAGCTAACATCAGATTGGCAATAGCTAACAGATGGACTATATAGACGATGTTCAGGAATCCCTTCCACCTTAGAAGAAAATGTGAATTCAGACAGACATGAGTTCTGCATGTGCTCCTGAAAGGCACTGCACTTCTGGAGAGGGTTAGTGGTCAGCAGCAAGTCTAATCAGAAAGCTGAGTATAATGACCTAGCAAGGAAATGCAAATTGGATGTTTTGTTTTGTTTTTAAGTGCAAATAAAGGAAGTGGAGGAGAGACTTATAAGCATCTTTCAACTATAGAAAAATTTTCTAAAAAATAAAAAGAAAAATTTGGTGCCAGTTTTTACTTCACACACGCCTGGAGATAGAAAAAGCCTCATAAGTTGAAGTAACAACAGTGTCAATTTACTTAAAATTTTCATACTGTAAGGAGAGGAAAGTATCAAATTATCTTTCCAGTGATGATTATAGAATCCTAAAACTTTGTAGACCAATTAAGGCAAAAAGCTGTGAAATAATATATAGATAAGTAGATACATAGGTAGAGATTTTACCTTAAGTAATTTGTATTAATTCCTTTAGACTCTTTCCTGTGCATTTACTTTGATCTCACAAACTTTACTTAGTCCTGGTTTTTTTTGTTTTTTTTTTTTCTTCATAAGGAATAAAAATGATACAGAGCAATCTTAACCTCTTTTGTTACTTCAATCACATTGCCAGTTGCTGGAAATGGTGCCCATTTGGGGAAAGATAAATGCAGAGAAATCTGAGTATGAGAATAGCCATGACAGTGGGATTACAGTCTTCTGTGGAAGTGTCTAAAATCCACATTGGATATAACTACCTCTCTTTGGAGAAACTTTCATCATGTATAAAGGTGAGACTTCACTGTAAAGTGTGTTTTTATTCCAGAGGAACTGAGCTATCTCTGAGCCTAGAATTAAAGAGTTAATTTAGTTATCCTTGGTTCAGTCTATAGAATATCTCAAAGGCTTTGAAACCAGGGTAGAGTTTGGAAGACAAGTTGTGCTGCTGACAGGTACATATTCAGGAATACTGTATGAATTTAGTATATTTCAGGATTGAATAAGACATAAATAATTATACCATTTCCTATCTGTTATGTCAAACAGTCTTTCATCTGCAGGAGATGAGTGAAGGTTTGTCCATGAACACTTCCGCTTGAAATCTTTGCACATTAGTAAACATTCTTTTTCTTCTGGGTGAAGAAAAGGAGAGACCTATATTCAGTTTTATGTATATTAAAAAAACCAAACAAATAACAACAACAACAACAAACAATTATAATAACAACAAAACAATAGGATAAGGAATAGAAGCAATAGGAAAACATTTATTTTTACCTCTGTTTAGTTGATTTTATCTCATAAATTATAATGACAAACGTATGTGACAAGCTCCTAAAAATGATGTGTTTACCAATCATTTATGTGCTATACATAAAAATAAAAATAATAATAATAATAAAAATAATTCTGTTGCTTCCATTATTTAAATAAAGTCTATTTGTTGTATTTTTATTCTTTTTTTTTTTTTTTTTTCCCCACAATCTCAGTGTCATTGCAAAACAGTGTGAGAATGATACAATCTCCATAATATAACTGCTTGATAAAAATCTCTAAACCAAAAACTGGGAAGCATGAGTACTAATGGAGAAGTTCAGATAGCATGGAGTAGCAGGGAGACTGATCCATGAGTCTCTCAGACACTGAAAGGTCAAAATTAGTTCTATTAGTCTGTTGAGTGCATTGAAGGCAAATGTCTGTTTCCAAGTTTCTAGTGTGATGGATCCAAAATTAAGCCAAAATGCTGAACAAATAAGAAATGCTGGGAACATTTGTTCACAGAAACACACTCACAGAACCACAGGATTGTGTCCTATGGATTGTGTCAGGTTTCCAAGGATTGAGACACTGTAATATTGCAATCTGTTTCAGTGTTCAACTGCCCTCACCATAAAAAAAAAATTAAAAAGACCTGTTCTGACATTGAAGCAGAATTTCCTGTATTTCAGTTTGTGCTCATTGCCCCTAGTCCTGCCACAGAATACAACTGAGAAAAGACTGTCTCCAGATCCTTGTTATGTATTTACACACATTGACACGATTTCCCTTGAGCCTTTTTTTTCTCCAGGATGAATCAGCCTTTCCTCAGAAGTCAGATGCACCACTCTCTTCATCATCTTTGTGCTCCTTTGCTGGGTCTGCTCCAGTATGTTCATGTCTCTCTTGTACTGGGGAGCCCAGAAGCGGATCCAGCAATCCAAATGTGCCTTATCAGGGCTGAATAGAGAGGAAGAATCGCTTCCCTTGACCTGCTGGCATTGCAGCCCTGTTGCAAGCCAGGACATTTTTGAACTTTACTGTGAAGGCCCTTTGCTGGCTTATGGTCAACTTGGTGCCTGACAGAACTCACAGGGTTTTCTCTCCAAAGCTGCTTTCCAGCCAGCTGGTCTCCAGTGTGCATTGCTGGATAGGGTCACTCCTACCCAGGTGCAGGTCTTGGTATTTCCATTTGCTGAACTTCATAAATTGGAGCATTTCTCCAGCTAACCAAGGTCCCTCTGAACTGCAGCACAAGCATCTGGCAGATTAGCTACTCCTCCCAGTTCTGCAGCCACATGGGTAGAAGCTGGCAGTGCAGATTTATGTGCAGTATCAGAGGTTCTCCTGAAAGCACACAGAACCATGCTTATTATTTACTAGATTATATAGAACAAATGCATATATATATATATATCATAACTACATAAGTATATAGTTATATAAGCAGGCACAGATATATATTTATACACATACTGATATTCATATAAATATATATTAGGGGTAGCAGACAAGTTCATGGGTTGTGGGAAGATATTAGGTAGATGAAGTTCATTTCAAGCACATTCAAATTCCACCAACAATGGAGATGAATATGCTTACAGACATCAAGTCTCCCCATCCAAAAATGATCATCAGCCCCTGCCAAGCACAGCCACAGGGACAGCACATAGCAACACTGCCTTCATTTTATCAGTTCTTCAGGAAACCCAGAGATTGCTGTACCTTGTGTCAAGGTTCAGTGAAACAAGCACATACTGGTTGGCAGCCTGCCGAGCCCAATACACTGATCTTGGCAATGAATTGTAGGAAAGATGATATTAAGATTCCTCTTTGCCTCTATTCAGTGCAATGTGAAGGTAAATCTCTCTTTTAGAATTCTTTGCACTGCAAATATTGTGCAAGTTATTGAAGTAAGATATTCAAAATTCAGAACTAATTCCCACTTTGATGAGTAGTTTAATTAAATGTTGCCTAAAGGTGATATGACTTTCTTGAACATACCCTAATAAAGCATTTCAACAAATACCAAATCTATATTAAAAAAAAACAAGGCATATTTAATATCCTAAGAAAAGAGTTTGAATGACATGGTCATAGCAGAATATAAAACCCAGGTTAATGTAGAATCAAGTGGACAATTAGACCGAAATAGATTCAGAGATGAGATTTAGAGATATTGGACAGAAAAGATGTAGATGGGTAGACACAGGGCAGAGATGGAGAGATGAAGAGATAGATACAGCAGAAATAGTCTCATGAAATAGTCTTTCCGTGTTTGGTGTGCAGCTGCATAGCACCTGCCTGACATTTACAGCAGATAGCTTTTATTCATTTCATGGGATATTCATCAAAATGTGGTTGAGAGATGGAGAAAATTCCAAGTATGTGTCATCACTTTACTGGCTTGTGCAGCTGTTTCCTAAAGCGCACAATGATGTTGTGTTGTTAAGGAAATACACTGTCACCCCGCTGAACAAATAAAGCATTTAGTTTTATTGAGTAACATTACAATAATGATGGGAGATAATAGACTAAAAATACTGCTTATTCAGTGAGTATGGACAAGAACTTTACTGTCCATGAAAGAATCACTTCATGTATGGAAAATAAAATTTTTGTGATTTATTTAGCTAATATTGTCAAAGTACCTTTTTAATCATATTTGTGTAATATAATTACGGATATAAGATTCACTCAAGGACAAGAATCTTAATTGCAAAACTCATCAGAAGTACGGAGTTTAAAAAATAAAAATAAAAATAAATAAAAAGGTAGAAGGTTGCATCAGTAGATTCTATGTATATATAAAATAATTATGCTGTAGAAAGAATAAAACTAAGTTAGGGTGCTTTGTTGTTGTCAGGATATTGAACTCATGCACTTCTGATTGTACAAAGGCTCATGCTTCCTTTTCCTAGAAATATATCTGAATTGATTTTGCATCTCTTTCTATAAGATACTAACATTTGTCAAAACCTGACACTTTAGAAACTTTTATTTAAGATATTTATGATGATGATGGTATTTCAGCTAACTTGTCTAAGCCACAACCCTATGGAACTATACTGTTAATTTTATGGGACTGTTTTGCTCAGGCAAATCCAGTCCGGTGCCACAACATCGTGCTCCTTTTTTATTTTATTTCTTTCAATTTTTCAACTGTTTCTGAAGGAAAAGAATCCTCTGCAGTATTTTCTCTCAGAAATTCACATGGAAGCCATTTGTTAGTAGTGGTTTAATTCCTAATAATTCATCATACATTTCCTTATATTTAAACACACATTTTAAGATTCTTGAAGTAACTAAAACTTCAAACAAAGATGTAGGGGAAAAGTACAGGCTTTAAAAATTTCATGCTTGGGAGTGCATGATGGTACAGAGTGGGTCAAAATCAGCTAATTAGCTAGCAAATCAAAGGAGGTGATTGTCCCCCTCAACTCTGCCCTTGTGAGGCCCCATCTGGAGTGCTGTATCGAGACCCGGGGTCTCCAGCACAACAAAGACATAGAGCTGCTGGAGTGAGTCCAGAGGAGGCCACAAAGATGATCAGAGGTCTGGAACACTGCTCCTATGAAGAAAGGTTGAGTGAGCTGGGCTTGTGCAGCTTGGAGAAGAGAAGACTCTGGAAGACGTTATAGAAGCCTTCCAGCACCTGAAGAGTGTCTACAGGAAAGATGGAGGACTCTTTACTGAGAGGATAAAAAAATAACAGTCTAACAGTGACAGAACAAGGGAGAATGATTTTAAACAAAAAGAAGGAAGATTTAAATTAGATATTAGAAGAAAATTTTTTCTCAGATAGTGGTAAGGCTCTGGACAGGCTGCCAATTCCTGGAGGTTTTCAAAACCAGGTTGGATGGAATACTGGGCAGTCTTACCTGGTGGGTGTCAATCCTGCCCATAACAGAGAGTTGGGACTGGATGATTATTAATGCCCCTTCCAGTCCAAGCCACCCCTTTATGATTGTATGAATTATAGTGATAGAACAAGGGGCAGTAGTTTTAAACTAAAAAAGGTTAGATTTAAAGTAGATATAAGGAAGACATTATTCACAGTGAGATTGGTGAAGCTGTGGATGCCCCAGTCCTGGAGGTGTTCCAGGCCTGATTGGATGGGGTCTGGGCAATGTAGTCCCTACTGATGGCAAGGGTTTGGAGGCAGATGATCTTTAAGATTTGTTAAGATTCCTTCCAATTCAAAGCATTCTATGTTTCTACTTCTTTTTCTTTACAACTGAAGCCTCATTCATGCACTTCACTTGATCCAAAACCTGACCACAGCCTTTCACACATCAGGGCTGCCCTGCTTAGAGAGTCACCAGAGAGCACCTTGCAGTCTGCACTGTCATGCAAGCTCAGTGGTATTTCTGCCCAGTATAATGACAAATCCTGTCCTCCAGAAAAGCATTCCCATAAGAGCAATCTTGAAGCATATTCAGCCTACAGTATGTCTGTGGAAGCAAACTGAAGGTAACAGCTTACCAGCACAGGGTTACCCTATCAATGAGTTCCCCTTGCACAGCCAGCACGTGACAGCAGGATGCTAGCAATACTTGATGTGCTGATCCTGTCCAGCTGGAGCAAAGGGCCATAAAAGTGCTGGGAGACAGGAGTGTGAAATAAAAGAAGGCATCTATAAATGTGAGATATGGGGAAAAAAAAAATAGCATTCAGTAGACTTATGATGTTTACTTATTTATTGTAAATTGAAAGAAATTTTAAAAATCTACAAAGCCATTGCAGAGGGTTGAATGCTAAACTACTGATGTAAGCCCTTAGGACGATCTTTGCAATCACAGCTACGGTGACATGCAGTTACTGAATCCGTCCAGGCCATCTGTGGTGGCAGCTGAAGAAGGGAGTAGAGATACTCTGTTGTAATTTATGGAGAAAGCTTCAGAGCTCCCTGAGAGACCGCACTGTTCTAAAGGCACCCTTAACCACTGCAACCACAAGCTTTTCTAACTTGAGCACTCGGTAGCATCCTCTCAGTGAAAGGATAGTGGATTCAGTCCATAATGCAAACTGTCCATTGAAGCCTCCTGCAGCTAAGCGAGGAGCTCATAAGGGTTGGAACATTTTGGGCTTTGTCCTTTAGGAACAAAGTTGTTAAACTATGACCTCATGGTGCCTCTGTCATTACCATGGCTTAGATCCAAAGGCAATTGAAGTCGACTCCTATTGACTTCAGCGAGCTTTGGAACAAGCCTTTTTCCACTTCAGCACAAGGCTATTTTTAATGAATGAAGACAGCCTCATCAGAATCCGTTTTGGCCTTTAAAAATGGAGTGTACTGTTGCACTGGAACTGAAAGCCTCATCGTGATGCTTGGCTATGATATCAGGGTGGAAGGGGAGATAAAAGCCCTTTTCTTGCATCAAGCTGCTCCTGCTGGAGCTGCCTTTTTCTCATTTCTTTTTTGTTGAAATAGCAGTGCTATTGTTTGCTTTTGTTGGTCTCTTGGGATTTGAAAATCTCTTCCAAGGGAGGGGAGTGCAACCTGCACACACACACACACCCCACACCTGTCTTGTGTTCTCATTGCCATTTATATTTCTGCAGAAATATTTTATCTTCATCATCTACAAGTCAGTGGTTTCCTATTCAAAATAAAATTTCTATTCATTTATAACCCAAGACAGATCTCCCAGAAGAATCCACTGTCATACTGCTCTGCGCAGTTTTTCCATTCTTAAAATATGTAGCAGAACAACTTCCAAACTGCTTCTTGTGCTCAAGGGAGATTTTTAAAATTTTTTTACTTCTGTTTTTCATAGTTTGTAGTCCTGTCTTAAAGGATCAAACATTTTCATTGTTATGTAAACAAGAGATACTAATTTAAAAAAAAAGAAAAAGAAAAAGGAAAAGGAAAAGAAAAAAGAAAAAGAAAAAGAAAAAGAAAAAGAAAAAGAAAAAGAAAAAGAAAAAGAAAAAGAAAAAGAAAAAGAAAAAGAAAAAGAAAAAGAAAAAGAAAAAGAAAAAGAAAAAGAAAAAGAAAAAGAAAAAGAAAAAGAAAAAGAAAAAGAAAAAGAAAAAGAAAAAGAAAAAGGAAAAGAAGAAGAAAAAGAAGAAGAAAAAGGAAAAGGAAAAGGAAAAGGAAAAGAAAAAGGAAAAGAAAAAGAAAAAGAAAAAGGAAAAGGAAAAGGAAAAGGAAAAGGAAAAGGAAAAGGAAAAGGAAAAGGAAAAGGAAAAGGAAAAGGAAAAGGAAAAGGAAAAGAAAAAGGAAAAGGAAAAGAAAAAGAAAAAGAAAAAGAAAAAGAAAAAGAAAAAGAAAAAGAAAAAGAAAAAGAAAAAGAAAAAGAAAAAGAAAAAGGAAAAGGAAAAGGAAAAGGAAAAGGAAAAGGAAAAGGAAAAGAAAAAGAAAAAGAAAAAGAAAAAGAAAAAGAAAAAGAAAAAGAAAAAGAAAAAGAAAAAGAAAAAGAAAAAGAAAAAGAAAAAGAAAAAGAAAAAGAAAAAGAAAAAGAAAAAGAAAAAGAAAAAGAAAAAGGAAAAGGAAAAGGAAAAAAAAAAGAGATTTCAGGAATTAGATAACTGTATTTTTCAAGCATTATTTTGTGATATTATGTGTCTGAGGCAGTAATAGAAATAGCATTTCAGGCCATAATTATAAACAGAAGATGACTGTAATCAATATAGCAAAAAGAAAATTTATAAGCAAAATATAAAATTGAAGAATGATCTCTCTAACTTGATATCTCAAAACCTGAATAACTTCTTAGGTTGTTTGATTTTATAATATTCATTTCATAAAAAGTATGTTGCTCTGAGGCAGGAAGAGTACATATTTAAACATATTAAAATTTCTTATTCAAAATTAATGACTAATTTCAGCTAACTCTGAACTGTGAGAGAAGAAGGTAAGAAGATCTGTATGTTAAGGACAAGTGTCTTTAACTTGCTTGGTGTTAATAGAACTCACCAAAGGAAATATTCTGAATTTTAGGGTGCTCTTTGGATGGAAGTCATTCTAGAAGTGGAAAGTGTTGTTATTGAAAAGAACAACAGAGTTTTAAGGGCCTGAGCCAAAAGGAGCCAGGATATGGAAAGAGCCCAATCCAAGCCCAGTGGGGTAAATCAAAGACTTTCTATTCCTCACTGTGGAACTTGACTCAAATTGTGAACTTAGCATGGTGACATCTGTGTGTTCTTCAGTGATGGATGCAGTGGAACAGTGCTGGAGATGATCACAGATAGTTACCATTGCTGCAAAATAACAATTTCCTGGCTTTGTGTAGCATTTCTTCAGTTTTTCATGCCATTTTCTGAATGTCATCTTTCATCTGTTTCCCATGGCTCCTTTCTGTTTCCTATTCTCTTTCTCTCTCTCCTTCTTTTTTTTTTTTTTTTTTCTTTTCTTTCACAAGATAAAGCAATAACATATACAATCAGATGTGAAACCTTTCTACCCTGTTTTACTCTTTACTCTGTTTTACTCTGTAGTGTTTTGTCTCTTTGCAACAAATAAGATTGCTTTTTTTTTTTTTTTTTTTTTTTTCATTCTGCTCAATAAACTATATGTAAGGTTGGAAACTGGAATACTGAATTTGTGGCAACCTGAAGAATAACATCTTACCTTCTCTCCCAGGAGAGATTAAATTATGAGTCACCTCTTTCTCTGCCATTCCTCCACAAGTAAATTCTGCTGCTATCTTATATTAGAAACAGGCTGGAAAAAATGAAAGTGCAGCTGCCTCCTTGCTTTTCACCTCATAGGAAAATACATTAATGTTCTACTTCTTTGGGATTAGGGAAGAGTTCAGGTCTAGCTGGGGCCCACCACACACGTGCAATAGATTGTGAGGTCAGTCTGTGTAAAGTTTTCATGAGTACTACTGAGCCTGACTACTGGTCCTCAGTGCAACTATTGTTCTGCACTATAATTGCCCAGCTCATGGCTGGCCCAAAGGGACTAAGGAATAATACAGTACACTTGCCAATATGTCTCTAAGAATGTTATCTGCACTTTGATCTACATAAAGTGAGAGGAGGAAGAACTCATTCTGGGGCAGCATGAATGCATAGGCTTAGGGAGGGTCCCTTGAATCTGGAAATATCATGGTACGGTAGGCTTTTGAGAGACTATTTCATTCCATAAAATGATAAGAAGGCAAAGAGAATAGAGACGTAGGCTATTGACTTCCCAAATAAGTCTGTCTTGGCAAACAGCACCGCCTGCTTTTCTTTCCCTTCATAAAAATCATTCCTTCAGCAACCAGTATGTGCAAAGACAGCAAGTCTTGTCTCAAGCCAGAAACATATTTCATTCTGCCTCAAGTCTAGTCAAGGTGGTACAGCTGGATTGCTTTGGTTATAAGAAAGGCAACAAGGTTATTGAATGTGTCAGAATCAGATCTTGCCTTTTGAACAAATATACTTTCCTTTACTGCAGATTTGACATGAGCTTTTGAAATAAAGTCTTCCCTTGTCACCTTCTTACCTCAACACCTTTTTCTCAGTATATTTTTTGTTTCCTGAGCACTCTTTCCTCCCAAAATTTTGCTGAGACTACTTGAAGTGAGATGCCTTATTCTCTCACTATCTTTTTTCAGAGCCTCTATAGAGCAGAGCCCCTGGCAAAGGTAATGAAACAGGCCCTGACAGCCTTTCTGAGAGAGTCTCTGCCATCCACCTTACTCTGCTTTTCCTTAGGGCATCCATCTAGCCAGGGTAGAGGCAAAGGAAAGGGGTGCAGAAGGACTTGGTGTCCTTTAATTCTCACTGCTTTTCCAGTGGGACTTTAGAGGTGCAAGAAAAAGCCTATTCCATTTGTTACACAAGGCTATTTCTGTTCACAAATAGCAACTTTTAATGATGTGAATAGATACATTCCCAATAGTAAATGACTGCAGAGTCCTGCTGAGCAAATTTTGAGATAATCTTTGGTTTATCCATAAAATGTAGATGAGTTAGAAGCGATAAAAGAATAGATTCATAGAATCATAGAATGGCCTAGGTTGAAAAGGACCACAGTGATCATCTAGTTTCAAACCCCCTGCTATGTGCAGGGTTGCCAACCACCAGACCAGGCTGCCCAGAGCCACATCCAGCCTGGCCTTGAATGCCTCCAGGGATGGGGCATCCACAACCTGCTTGGGCAACCTGTTCCAGTGCGTCAACACCCTCTGAGAGAAAAACTTCCTCCTAATATCTAACATAAACCTCTGCTGTCTTAGTTTAAAATCATTGCCCCCTTGTCCTATCACTATCCACCCTCGTGAACAGATGTTCCCCCTCCTGTATATATGCTCCCTTCAAGTATTGGAAGGCCTGAGGTCTCTTTGGAGCCTTCTCTTCTCCAAGTTAACAATCCCAGTTCCCTCAACCTTTCTCCGTAGGAGAGGTGCTCCAGCCCTCTGATCATCTTAGTGGCCTTCCTCTGGACTCATTCCAAGAGCTCTTTCTTGTACTGGGGGCTCCAGGCCTGAATACAATACTCCAGATAGACTACTTATGAATGTTCAAAGTGGAGGAATACTGACACCTATGTTCTGTGGTTAAGCTGGAAGAGAAACACAGCAATTAGAAGAGAATGGAAAGAAGGAGTATTACCTAAACTGATCAGGATTCAAGCTGTAAATATCCTGAAATGGACAATTTATGTGTGACCTCCCTCTGAATAAAGGAAATGGTGGACTGGAAAAAGGCATGCCTATATATCTGATGTTATAGGCAACAATAAACAGAAAGTTGGAAAGATGGCTCCTTGTGTTTTAGCTGAGTTAACTCAAGAGAGCTCAGCCAATTGTTTGTAATCAGTGTAAATAGCTCTAACAATTCATCTTTGCAGTCAGTCTGGTTAGTCTACTGGGAAACCAGCCCCAGGTTTCTTCAGCAACAGTGGACCGAGTGAGCAAAGAGCAGTTCATCCCATCTCATCTTTTTCAGACACCTTAGAGACAAGTCTAAATCTCACTGCACTCGTGAAATAATATAATATGGAATACCTATGGAAAAACCATGACAGTCCACTCCAGAGGTACTATTTCTTTCCACTGACTGTCATGTAACTTAGTTATCTATTCATCTGATCTGTAGCCATCCAGCTTAGGTGAGATAAAAAAAAAAGTGAGCAAATCAGGGAGAAAAGCTCAGCTCTGAACTCTGCTGTGTTCTGTGAAACGAATAAATGAATGATGCTACAGTGTAGAGGAAATGAAACACACCAAACACAGACACTGCAAATCTATCATTGAATGAGTATAAGAGGGAGATAAAAATAGATTTTTAAGAAATAAGGCTCCCTTGCAAATCTCTGTTAGTTTTAAACACCTTTTTAATGTTGCAGTGTGTATCCCAGACTGATGTGGGTTGGGAACTTGCTGTGTTACTGCAAGGTAACTAAGGCAACCAAGATGCTGGTCTTAGTATTTGCTCCTAACGCTTGATATAATAAAATGCTCATAGAAAGAAAGTATGAGAAAATCAGTCAGAGATTTCAGAAAAGCAGTGTGCAGCTATACTTTATTAGGAAGACATCAGGTCCCTACCAGCAGGGCCAGCATCAGCTGGAGCAGCCCAGCCTCCTACAAAGGCTGCAGTTCCCAGACCTGTCTGTTCTCCTCGGGGCTTGGAACCTTTCACCAGCTGTGTGTGGTCTGGCTGAGCAGTGCCTCTGGCTCCCGGCAGCTTCCTATCAGCATGCTTAACCTCTAATTTTGGGAAACAAAAATACTGACTGGCACAACACCTCTGAAAGGGTGCCAGTCCCTGATTTCAGTCCGTCTTCTGCTAAGGTCAAATTCTTCTCTAGTTTCAGTTTCATTTTCTTTTACTCCCAGTAGTCAAGAGGAGTTTCCCTTGGGCATCCTTTCAACTGCTTCATCAACCTTTACAACCACGTGACTCTTAATAAATGGTAAGTGATGAGATGCTATGGCTACAAGCTCACAGGTTTTGGTCTGTGAACTTGTCCTGTATTCAGAAGAAATATGCCCTCCTTTCAGTGACACTGGCTGGAGCACTGAGCGAAAGTAAATCCATTTGGGCTCAGCCAATGGGAACGTGCTGTCACTAAGGAAAGTGTCCTGCTTGCAGCCTAGGCTTGAACAGATCTGCATTGTAGGTGCAGAATAACCTTGATATGCACTTTTCTACACAGATGGCTTATCAAAAACATTAAGAATAGTATTATATATAGGTGTTCTACAAAACACCGTATGCATGGCTTTTCACACCACCGTTTTACACTTGTTTAATTTGCACTTGGTGCTTTTTCTCCTTTCTCTTGTATTTGCATATGTGTGTTTATTTTTTAATTGCACAGATGTTTGCTTTTTTTTTTTTTTTTTTTTTTTTTAAATAAATGCAGTGTCCTCATCTACTTTATTCAATGCCTCTCCTCTATATATTTATCTCATTTTTTTGTCCCTTGTCAGGCTATAAATCCACCCTGCCAGATTTTCAGCTGACATTGCTCATATCCAAAGTGTTTCTAGGTTCTTAGTTCTCTCCCATGTTTAGTTGACTACTGGTTAAACATATTCACTTCGGTTACCTGTGTAGTCTTGCTGTTTTGCTAACTGAGTGCAGAAGTGGTGGTTTAGGAGTGTGGTCATGGGAGAGAAGGCTTATTGGTGTAAGTCAATGCTCTTGATTACTGCACTGTCTATAGCATTGCTACTTGGGTCTCATTATCTTCATGCATTGAAAATAATGTTATTGGAAACAATATCTAAACTAAATTACAATAGTAAACTGTGGAACTATCTGAAAGCATTCTAGAGGAATTCAGGTGCTATGAACCCTCCAGTATCATCTGTGGTCAAAAATGAGTGACAGAGATACAGAATACAGAATCACAGAATCACAGAATCACTAAGGTTGGAAAAGACCTATAAGATCATCCAGTCCAACCATCCACCTGTCACCAATGGTTCTCATTAAACCATATCCCTCAACACAACATCCAAACGTTCTTTGAACACCTCCAGGGTCGGTGACTCCACCACCTCCCTGGGCAGCCCATTCCAGTGCCTGACCACCCTTTCAGAGAAGTAGTATTTCCTAATATCCAGCCTGAATCTTCCCTGGCGAAGCTTGAAACCATTCCCTCTAGTCCTATCACCAGTTACACGAGAGAAGAGGCCGACCCCCAGCTCGTTACAACCTCCCTTCAGGTAGTTATAGAGAGCAATAAGGTCTCCCCTGAGCCTCCTCTTCTCCAGACTGAACAATCCCAGCTCCCTCAGCCGCTCCTCATAAGGCCTGTGCTCCAGACCCCTCACCAGCTTTGTTGCCCTTCTTTGAACACGCTCCAGGGCCTCAATGTCTTTCTTGCAGTGAGGGGCCCAGAAAAGTTGTTCACTTGTCTCTTGCTCGCTCTCCTTTTGCCTTCCAGGTTTCTTCAGAAAGCAGATCCTAATGATACGTGTATCCAGTCTGTGAAAGTAATGACAAACAAAAAAATATTTATTTATTTATTTATTTATTTATTTAAATTTCATTCTTCCCATCCAGCATCCTTAGAACATCCACAGAAAATACTCCTGCTATTCCCAATGCTGCATCTTGGGAAAACGCTCATACCCACGGAACATTTCTGTTGAAGAACTGAGCAATTATATTTCCTTCTCCAAAACTTCATTTAACAGAGTCTTTGTCTCTTTTGGTGCTCCACATGTGGAGACAAGAGGAATTAGGAAATGTGCTTGGACCTCTCTCATCCATCTGGTAAGTGGATGAATTCTCCAGCTCTCTTCCTGAAGGATATTTGCCAACGCGTTGTTCAGTGCTTATTGCTACTTTTCTCATATGTTCTTAGTCAATTGTTGCAATCTGTAGCTATTGTCCTGAGATAGGAATTAGTAACAATATCCAGAAAATAGTTGTGCAACACCACTAAACCCTAATGCCAACTTTGTATATCACATCTTGCATGTAATTATCTCCTGGAACTTCCACTGTCATCAACACATCTTATGCAATATCTCCTAGAACTTCTGTTGAGGCATCAGAGGCAAATAAGGATGGAGAAACTTCCAGTTAAAGTGCCCTCCAGGTAACACTGACTGCTTGCCGAGGCTTGAATCATGGTGATATTCACAAGTCTTCAGAACTAGTGCCTAGTGCCTGTCTTCTGAGGGATTATCACCTTAGATCAAGGACTTCTCTTACAACCTTCATTTAATCAAGAATTAAATGTGAAGTAGCACCAGAATACAGCTTTTTTTTTTTTTTTTTTTCTTTTTTTCCAAATGAATATTCATCCTGCCATTAAATAATGGTAGACTGCTAGTTTTGGTTATTTAATAAACCTTTGCTCACAAATTATTAGAATACTTCATTTTTACCATGCTGATATACTGTCATCTTAGTGTAGCCAAATCTATAGAAGGCCTGAACCCATCATACAAGCCAGGTCCTAAAAGCAAATAATAAAGTAGGACTAGGAGATCAGAGCAGATACAGATATCTGAATTTAGAATGTGAACAATGTGAATCCCATCCATCTGTCTGTATGACATTTGTCTGTATGTCTTCATCAGAATGAGAACACACTCATGACATTCCAGGCCCAGTTCAAAACCAAAGCTAAAAGTGTTATTTAAGATATAACATAAATCTAAATTCAAAAAATTCTAAGTATATGTAGAATTCAGGTCAAAATGTGTGCTAATTTAATTGAAAAACAGACAAACAAAATCAACACAGAAAGTCATACAGACACTATGTTCTGCCTTTTCAAAAGCAAACTTGTGCAAACTTTCAATAGCAAGACCATTTAAGTTCCACAGAGGGTTAAACACGTTTGGGAATCATTTAGAACATGCAAATGAAATGAGATGAAATGAAATGAAACACAACACAACACAACAAAACAAAATAAAACAAAATAAAACAAAACAAAACAAAACAAAATAAAATAAAATAAAATAAAATAAAATAAAATAAAATAAAATAAAATAAAATAAAATGACTTCCAACAGAGAGCTGCATGCAATTTATAAATTGCAGTGTGCATATTGAAATAATTTTCATTTTCTACTTTACAAATCAAACAACAGATAGTCTGGCTACAAAATAATACTATCTGATACTTTCCAGAGGAAGCTGCTGATAAACCTCATCATATATTTAACAAAATCTTCTTGCTTGCCTGCAAGAGAAGTTGGTTGCCACTTAGCCCCCAAGCTTTGTTATTCTGTTTTAGTTGGAGGTGAGAGCAACCCTTCCTGTATCTGCTTTACGATTCTTTGGTGAGCCTTTTGTGTACAACATTTTAAAGTCGACCAGCTTTAGAGACACAGTCTGAGGGGAACTGCAGAGCAAGGAACTGAATCAAAATAATCTGAAGTTTTGGAACTTAAACCTAGTCCTTCATATTGGAAAATGAATGTAATATGACTTTAGCAATGCAGAACAGAAGACAAAAATGAAGAAGTTGGAACTTTGTATATGAATGCACAAGTGAAAAGCCTGCTAGGCCTCGTCAGTTTTTCATTGAGTTTCCTCTGTTCAGTTTTTCATTTGAGTTCCCTCAAAATATCTTTCAGGCTAAAGCACCACCATATCAAGGCAGGCAATGAACATTTCTCAAATGAAATACATTCCCATATCTAAGTCTGTAAATCGAATAATTTTAGATAAATTGTTAACAGCAACACTCACTGAACTATTAATATTAAAAAAGATCAGGTTTTGTTTTACCCACAGGTAAAAATAACTAAAGACTGATAGGATCTATTTCTCTTAATCATTTATTGTTGTTTTTCTGCTTGTCTCTCTGAATCTTGTTTCATATCACATCTTAATATTAATTCTATCATAATGGTCATTGGCAGCTTGCTACATGTTCAAATTAGTGGCCACAGAATTTATTCACCAGAGAAAGAAAAGTCCTCCATAGCAAAGAGTGTCATTGATAAATCACAAGGCCAGGATAAAATCAACATCAAACAAATGTAGAGGCCATCTTGCCTGGATTATACTTAATTTTGAATTCTTCCTGTTGCCATGACACCAGGCATGAAAAAGAACAAGCCAGGCATTGAAAAGAACTCAAGAGCTGGTTGGAGATTTGTTTTTTCTTATGTTATAAATTGTAAGAAAATCCCATATTAGTGAAATAAAAGTAAGCAGCAGAAGGGATTTTCTTCTTTGTGATGTGGAAGGTTGTAGGACAGATATCTTCTGAAATCTTGCTTATTTAAGGAAGTAATCATAATGATTCAGAAATGTTTGCTTAGTGTACCCGATTCTCTTTCTGGCAAATCAAGTGATTAGCACCTTCTCTAATTCTTGCGGGCTACCTTTACTTAATATTCATTTGCATCCACCCACTCCCTGCCACCAGGAGCAGTGCTCAGCCAGAGTGCAGCATGCAGCCCACACAGCCAGCATACAAACCTCACACTATCTGCATATTAGCTCTTCAGAGATGCTAGGAGAGGTTGAATTCCTCAGGGTGCAAAGGTCTATTTTAAATGAAGGATATGTAAGGCACTCCAGAGAGTCGTGGAAATTTTTTGGAACGTCATGTTCCGACCATTTTAATGGACTTTTAAGAGATTATGAGATTTTCTTTTAAATAGAAAAGATTTTCATTCCCCTACCAAGAAGCTGAACACCCCTTTATCCAGGAGCTTTTATAGTTCCCGTGTTGCACACATGTGGTTGATGAACTCTCAACACAATAAAGCTCTGTAAAATCCTTCTGTTGAAGCATCATTAGTGTTTTTATTTTTTTTATTTTTTGTAAAACTCTGCGTAACACAGGCTCCCAACTGAGACCAATAACTGCTGCTTGAAGTAAGACACCAAGAACACCAAAGTCATCTCTAGGGGCCTGTCACATATCTGGAGACCCTCACCTCTAGCAGAGATGGTCACAGGCATTTCTACTGACTGCTCTCAGATGATAAGGGAATGGACAAAGACTGCTGATAAGGGTGATGGCACTAAGCACCATATATGGTTTCTTTATCACCTCATTGTATATTCAGCCTCATTTTATAGAAGTAACAGATAGAGAGCCTTTTCCCAACGCCTCTCTGCTTTTCTGCCTGGGATCTCCTTGTTTTCTGTTTCCTACCTGGAGATCAGTGATGTGGCTCCTGAAGACACATGTCTCCCAATAGTTGTCCTTGACATACAAGTACAATGCTGCTCTGCATCTAGAAACCATTTACCATTGCCAAGAAATTGTGACAGTCACAGGCAGCACCAAAAGGCC
The DNA here is from genome assembly GCF_987193195.1 of Phasianus colchicus. Classification (NCBI taxonomy): domain Eukaryota; kingdom Metazoa; phylum Chordata; class Aves; order Galliformes; family Phasianidae; genus Phasianus; species Phasianus colchicus. The sequence goes on along the minus strand of NC_143437.1, from coordinate 94,887,246 downwards.
AAAGGTGGTCTGCATTTGAGAAGTCTCTCATTCTGTACCCACCTCATCAGCGCTGAAAGCTGTGGAAAACTGTTGAACATGCGGTGATATTGAGAACAATGTGCTATCAGTCTGGTAAGACACACTAAACTACACCAATTGTACTTTTATGAGGATGGATAGTGATAGAACAAGGGGGGAATGATTTTAAACTAAGACAGGGAGTTTTAGGTTAGATATTAGGAGGAAGTTTTTCTCTCAGAGGGTGGTGGAACAGGTTGCCCAAGGAGATTGTGGATGCCCCATCCCTGGAGACATTCAAGGCCAGGCTGGATGTGGCTCTGGGCAGCCTGGTCTGGTGGTTGGCAACCCTGCACATAGCAGGGGGTTGAAACTGGATGATCACTGTGGTCCTTTTCAACCCAGGCCATTCTATGATTCTGTGATTAGATATTTGTGGGGTCTTGCAAAGGACAGCTGGAACCAGCTGAAAACCATGCTCCAAACACGTCCCAAACAGGCTGGAACTGGCATGACCCAGAAGGTTCATAGGAGTACCTGGAAGTTTGGCAGGAAGATGGCAGCAGCCGGGACACCACATTTATATAATCATCAGCAGTCATGGTTTGTGTTTGTGCCAGCAGGATCCTGAAACACATCTCCATGCTACAACAAATACTAGAAACTAACTCTTCACTGTGAATTACACAGATGTGGGGTGGGGGGAGGAGACACAAACATTTGGCTGCATATAAATAGAGCAATAGAGAAGCAGAAGGGCTCACAGCAAACACTCATTGTAGAGTGCCTCCTCAGCCAAACATGTTGACTGCTAAACGGATGGTTGGAGTTATTGTTTGGACAGTTGCATTGTTTCTGCTGAACATCTGTATTGACGAACACAGATACGACAGCAGGCGTGGGTAGGAAGGGAGAAGAGAATAATTTGGCTCAGCAACAACATCCGTCAATTATAAAATATAGGGAAGGTGCAATATTATTAGCCAATGCATTATCTGTTTGGAATTAACTGATTTTTAGTGTTCCCCCTCCTTTTCTTAGTATGACTAATCAGTGCTCTCTGACTAACTGGCATTTTGAAACAGACCTTTCTCTCATTTTAGATTTATGGACTGAAACATCTCTGTGCTTAAATCAGGTTCCTGAAAGTTCAAACACTGAGGCTTTTTGACTTTCAGAAAAGGTTTATATACTCTGAGAGAAGAGGAGCAGTAACATATGTTAATATCCAGAGCACCAGCATAGTGTGCAGGCTCATCACAATATTGTTATTTTTAGCCAAGATATCATTACAATTAATTCTGTGCAAATTTTGAAACATATACTATAAAAGCTTGAGTTGGAAATGTCATTCATATGGATTTCTGTTCAGTACTCTCAAAGACGGCTATTTCTTTTTGCTTGTAATTGTGTTCAGAGACTGCACCCTGCTGGCTCATGGCAGCATAAGGGCTTAAAATACACTTTTGAGTGCTTTTTAAAATGCACTAAAGAAAAGCCTATCCATATTCCAGCTCAAGTGTCACTCATTTGACCTGTACCCAACGTAGAAGCCTCATGTACACAATCAAAATGGGTGTGTCTAAAAATGAAGAAATAAATGCTGCATCATTCCCTTTTGACAAGGCAACTTTCAGATTAAATCTGTATGCATTTCTTCTGCAGTTAGTCTCACAAAATGTCAGTGTTGTAGCCAAAACATGAGACCTCAAACTTTTGAGGCAGCATTTTTGCCACCCATTAAAACACCATTTCAAGTGACAAAAGAGGAAAAACAATGTGTGTACTTGTTTTTAATCATTCTCAAAGAACACAACAGTGCAGATCTCAGGAACGCCCAAGCCTGCAGACAAATTCTGACAACTGAAACAAGACACTGGCAGAGAAAATCCATTTCACAAACACAGCTCCCTTTTGCACACGCTCACTCTCACAGCAAGGTGAGCAGGACCACTAAGCGGAGCCTATTGAACGCCTAAAATTAAAACACAAACTCACTAAAAGTAACATGAACACTAATCTGTTTTAATGGGCTCTGAGCACCCAATTCATAGCATACACTTACATTTACAGGCCTTTATTTTTAGTTTTCCAGCTACTTGGGAGGGGTGGGGGGGAGAAAGGCAGTGTTTTGAAAGAAGAAATAATTAAATTCTATTCCCAACACACTTTTTTCATGTAAAGCTGCCAAAAATATCCCAGAGTCTTTATCAGCCTATTCAGTATGTACAACTTGCTTTGCTCCAGGATCAGATTTCTTGTTCTACAAATTTATGCAGTAGAATTTCTACTTCCTGAAGACATAGATATGCTACACTAACTAGAAGACATATTTGACATTTAGGAACATGCTGTGCATAAAAATAAAGTACCACACATGGGCTAGACACACACATTTACAATTGGATTTTAGAAAAGCAAATTGAGTTAGGATACCTACAACTTACTCCCAGGGGCTGTCTTCTTTGGGACTGAAGTTTAAATTTAGCATTTTGTACTTATTATAGCATTCATTTCATTTTCAGCTAGAAAAAATTAAAAAAAAAAAAAGGCTGAATTTCTGTTGTTTGTATGTGTGAATTGGTTTGCATCATCTACCTCATTGAAACATTTGTCTACGTGAATCACAGTCATTATCACAGACATTGATCTGGAAATTCCATATGGGAGCAGAGTGACCTGGTTCTAATTTGCACCTGGTATCTGAAAGCAGTGCTTGTGCTAAGGACTCAAAGAGTAAAAAGATGCTTTGCTCAGTTTTAGCTATAGAAATGTTGTGTATCTGGACAAAACCTGTGGCCTAGACTTCTGTGGTCAAAGTGGGTGGGAAAAAAATAAGAAGTATATTTTAAGTGGCTGAAAAAAAGCTGACTAGGTTGTCCAGACAGCTACCTTAACAAGCAGCATAGGATGGCAAGGGACATATCACCTTCCAGGAAATGGCTGAGCTTTTGCACTGACTGACAGCAGTTAAGGGAAAGATGAAAGTTAGGACAAACCTCATACTTAGGTGGTGTCAGATTCAAGGCTCAGTCTTCATTCTCAAAAAGCAGAGTGTGGGTAGAAAATGCTACCTATCCTGCACAAAATCAGACTTTAAGTTTAGATGTGCTGCAGTCGGGTAAGCAGAAAATCTCCTGTAAGAAACATCCTCTGTGGCCTCAGAATAAAACTAAAACTGAAAGCCAAAATAATTTATTTTGGAAACACTTTCTTCTGTGTTGGCAGTGGCAACATTTAGCATTACACCATAGTGTAAGTAACTGAACCCGTACAGTTATATGTCTATTTGCTACGTTTTTGTGCTGTAGTATTTGATTGTCTAAATCATTCAGATCCTGGAGGACAGTTACTGGACTGATTATGAGTCATCCTCCCACCCAGTGCCCAGGTACAATTTTGGAGTTACTGTGGACCACTCCTAGTTTGCTTATATACTCTAATTTTAGACAGGTGAGACCTTGAAATCTGTGACTTCACATTCTCTTTCTACAGTTTCTTGGTTCTCTTATTATGGACCTTTTGTACAGAAACCCAGTCACATACTTGAAGACATTAGTAAGAAAACCTTTGTGTGGCAAGGTAAGCTGAATCTCGAATAAAGACTGAGGAAATGCCCAAGAGGTTGAATGTTACCAAACTGCAGGAAAATTGCAAGTGACTGAAAACTAACTCTCCTCTCTAAAGAAAACTGCAAGGCAAAACAAAGCCTAATTGGAAGCTAAAGACCTTGGGAGCAGAGGAAGAAAGTAGAAAGATTGCTTTGTTAATGATACCTGCTCCACGAATTGTTCAACCCCCTCCTGACATTTATGCACTGCTTTCTGACAAATTAATCGAAGAAAATACCTCAACTGCTCTTCTCCTTGAGGAGAAAAATCATTATGTTCAATTAAAGGTGTAAGTGAGTAGCAGCTAATAACTGCTTTTTCTTAAATTATAAAGGGTGAAGCACACATTTTTATATGAGCCATGCGCACCATATTCTTTTTCAATAGATTGGGCCTTTTTTTTTTTTTTTTTTTTTTTTTTTTTTAAATAGGACTATTTCATAACAAGTAAGAAAGAAACCATGGGGGACCAAAGAAAAGATTGCATCCAAAACTGCAGTTTAGACAGAATGTAAACTGCTTGTTAATGGAATTAAGGACATGAGAGCAAATTCCCACTGTTACACAGCTAAAGACATTCTGTTGTTCGAGAGGTTGGACTTTGCCTTTAAAATCTCAACCTCAGTACTAGCAGCTGAGGTGAATACTAACTACTCTCTCTGGAGAGATCTGCTGCAATCACCTCCATCAGAACCAAACCTGTGGTGCAAGCACATACTCATGGCTCAGAGTGATGCACAGTGGAGAAAAATTCACCCAGGAATTGCCTACAAGAAATGCCTGCAACAGGAGGTGTACCAGAGACTTGGTTGTGGGTTGGGTCCACTTCCAGAGATGCCCAGATTCACTCTATTGGCTCATGTGGGACACCAGGAGACAGAAACCTCAGCTATGCCCAGAAATGAGGAAGTCATCAAAGCTGTGTGTGCTCTGAAGGAAGGAGAGGCAGGTAAGTATAAGCAGTCCTACCATAACAGAAGTACTTTTCTTTAGTGGACTCATAGCCTTGAAAAATGACTTGGAAAAATCACAAGAGACACATTCATTTAAAATATCTATTGAAATTACAAATTAAACTCTTCAATATGATTCAAAGTACAAAACACAACATTAAAAGGCATTCAACAGCTCTTTTATACATCACAGTGTTAGTGGCACAAAATGTACTTACATTTCAAATACATCAACAGAACTGTTTTTACACTTGGTCAAATACATTATTTATACATATGCATGACTTCTTCATGCTTATCCCTATGCAAGTTTTAAAATACATCCATGATAAAATGATCAAGAAAGGTTCCGTTATGTACCACGTACCTGTACCTAATGTTTCTGGAATTCTGATGAGAGATACACAAATCAAAGCAACAATGAAGACCGTAGGGCTCTAAACACAAACAGCATGCCTTACTTAGTATAAGTGCACTAGCAATTAAGCACTGATGCAGGTTTTTTTGATGTCCTTAATATCACTGTCATCAACAACCACCATTCTACCTGTTTTTCTCTGGATTGTAGATAATATGTGTGAAACGTATAAGCTTTGGTTTTAAAGAACTAACCTGCACAAAGCTTTATGCATGCTGCACCATATTGGGATGAAAACTGTCTATATTAAGCATATTTATTCCTATGCAGTAAAAGAACTACAGATGAAATGCATGAAACTTCATTTTTATTTTCCTGCCCATTCCAATTTTAAATGAAAAGCACTTCATCTTTTTCTGATCCATGAATCTTTTATCGTCAGCTCTATAAGCAAGAGAGCTTTTCTCTAATTTTGATTGTGTTTCCTGCATGTCAGGGTATCAACTAAGCTAAGAGTTTCACCATTCAGCTCTTATTTGGCCTGAATATTTGAGGGAAGATCATGCTGCTTGGTACATGGGAGAAAGTATCCCAAATTCTTGACATGCTAAAGTCAATAGTAGGAGGTTTTAGGTTGAAACACAATATGAATTAAATTGAAGTATTAATATAAATCTACTGCAAGCATTTATATATAACCTTTCATCAGAGAATCTTGAAAGGCCTTAAAACCAAAGAATTTGTCCTCACAACTCTCCTGTGAGGTAGGTGAACATTGGCCCGTCCGTGTAAAAGATGGTTAAATTGAGAGAAAAGGAGATAAGTGACTTGTCCAATGTCACGTGGGGAAGACCCAGTGCTACTGCCACTGTTCTGCTGATCTCTCTCAGGGCTAACTTGAGCCCAATGGTAAGTATAGGGAGATCAAAGTCTCTGGAGCCTGGACTTCACGCTCAGTCCTGTGCTCACAGGACAAGACACTATTTCACCCCAACAGAATGTGCAAATAATGTACTGTTACAAAAGACATTAAAAACAGCATATAAGACAATGCTAACAAACTAAATAATAGCATAGCTATAAAAAATGCAACAGAAATCATGCAGTAAATCTTCTTTTTCAGATGAAAATCTAAAAAGCTGTTGTAACAGAGTTTCAGCGGAAAAGCAGCAGACATTCACCTCTCCATGTCACGGGGCTTAAATGTTTATAATAATGTATTTACAATTCCACATAAGGGTATCAAATCTCACTATCAACAGAAACTATAACATAAGAATGTCCCAAATTCAATGTATCATTGACAGAAATATGCTATGTTGGAAAAAGACCTAACATTTAAAAAAATTAAAAGAAACAACAACAAGAAACATGACAAAACCAAATCCCCGAGAACATACATAGAATGATACTTAGCATACCTGAAAGGATTAGGTATTTGGGAAATATATGCAGGCATATAGTCAACCCTAACATGATATGAATCAAGAGATATGTAATAAAAATCTCCCATAGTAATTCAAGTATGTTGAGATCAGATACGCTGACAGAAGTACAAATTTTTCTGATTATATATAATGTTATCTGCAAGTATCAATTATATACATTTTTAAATGTCCATATTTTTGAAGGAATTCTTTATCTTTCCCTTTTTAAAATTTGGAAATACATCAATTTTGACATTGATTATTAACTGACCACAATACTGTGGGAATCTTCAGCCTTACTATATTGCCACAGAAAGGCTGTCTCTAAGTAAGGCACAGTAGAAATCAAATCTCAGACAAGGACACTCCAGGTGCTGTTAGCAGGTGGTCACACCTCGGCTATTTCCTATCATCAGCCACTGCCACATACAGGGAAAACCCTTAGTGCTTCTAATTAGAGGAAATTAATGACCCAGGAAATGTTTATGTCCTTTCATCCATTTCTTTTTCTGCAGTTAAACAGAACTACAGGGCCAAGGATGAAAGACCGTAGTTGAGCTTTACCACCCTGCCTTATGAGCTTACCTGCAGGAAGCTGTCCTTTGCAGAAGGGTTGCCATTGCTTCTGCACCTGGAAGCTGTGACCTGGGGCACGTGGGCTTAAACAGTGCTCTTCCACCAGGGATGGGATATGCACTATTCAGGCTTTCCTACAGATATTTTGGAACAGCTAAATAATTTTTAATAACAAAGACATATAAAAGAACTATGATAACAAAAATCAGATATTACAATTAAAGATCTGAGCTGTACCTTGCCATAAACAAGCTGAACACATCAAAAAGAGTTCAGACTGTTGGGAATCCGCTGTCCTTTTCCTTCATATAATCATGGCTGTAGTCATGAAAATCAAGTAGAATAAGTGAATTGCAGATAACCTCCATTTCCCAAAACTAAAACCTGTGTTTAGACACATTTTGAATTTGGAGACCATTAAACTGGGGAAGAGAGGGAGGGGAAGAAATCCAAGAGGTGTTTTACCAAAAAACGGCCCATATCAAAACTGTACTCTGCAGTCTTTTTGTCTAGCAGGTGAATATTATAAAATAAAAGGTAATGAAAAGTAGCAGTTATTTTCTCATGCTTGAGCTATGAAATCAAATTCCCAGCCTGTAAGAGCAGCCAGAAGCTGTTGCATTTAAGAGGCTTAATACATTTTCAGTGCAGAGTTATCCTGGCTTCAACGTATTCATCAATCTCAGCACACTGACAAAGCACAGAAATAAATGATGAAAAAAATGTAGTCAAACTTCAGTCTACACATCATTCAGAAGATTTTCCTCTAGTATTACACGCAGATATGCGCATCAATTCAGGTGCTTCATATTTCATGGAGACAAGTTATTAATCAAATTTCTGCCAGCTGTCAAATCAAAACAAAATGGTTTCCAACTAAAATATTACTAAAGAGAAACTACAATGATTAACAGTAGGTTGACTAGCACACTTTATTACCCTGGAAACACACAGCACTGAATTCTGCAAAATTATTACATTGAGTTAGTAATTATTTATCAAATGAAAACTTGTTTCATCACAGTATTGTTATTAAATAGCACACACCATAGATATTAACTCTGATAATGGGCTAAGTAGTTTAAATGTTAACTTCCACAAATATCCCAGGCATTTTTTATTATTAACTACAGGGATGATCTTGATGTATTTTTATACCTAGAAGGAAAGATTCACTGATAATCCAAGAGTTTGCTAAATAGTAAAACTAGTCCTGTATTTTTAATACCTGCCCTAAAGACAGAAACAAACTATTCTGAACTCCCAAAATATTTCAATAGCACTGCTATTTACACATTTGGTTTAAATAAGACTATCTATCTATATAAAAAGATGGAGATACCTGGATTAGAAGTTACATAGCCCTGTAAGTGTAGCAGAACTCCAAACAGCAAAAAATAACAATTCAGAAAAACACTAGTGGTCCAGTGGTAACAATACCATCATTTTTAAAAGAACCTTGATTAGATCGCAGGTTTGTGTCTCCACTCAACCATACAGCTTCATCAATTTATTTTAAAAACGTAGCTTTCAGTCAAACACATTTCTAATACGACTTCAAAATATTCCAGGAAGGCAACAGGACCAACTTTGCCCCTTTGTCCCTCCCCATACTTCAAGAAAGGCATTGGATGGCCTATATGCACCTTATTGACTTTGTTATACTTGGAAAAATATGCATTAAAAAGGATGTTATGATAGCATTAACAAAAACACATAACAAACATGGTAAAGACACAAAAAAGTTGACTATCCAATTAAAATGATAGACAACTTACATACATACAGGAATAAGACATCAAATTTTGAAGCAAACAAATATGCAGTTTTGATTTATATGCATTGTTAGCTTGTGCTGTTGAAGTCATTCAGCACAGTTCCCAGTCTTCCAGCAGGGCCAGAGAAACCTTTTGCATTATGTTTTAGCAATATCACCTCTTCCTTTCAGATAGCTACCTGGGTCCATGGTCTCCCTTAAGCACCAAACTTGCCTTTCATTACTGTCTTTGTCTATTAACAACTTGATCTATGCAACAGTTCCTGAAACCAAGACTGTGAGTCAATGAAAAGCAGAACAGGGCAAGTAAGGCTACAGCAATGTAAGTGCAAGAGAGAAACATCAACAGCAATAATAAAACCAAAACACATGTTGTAATGAGTCCAATCTTCCCTTGGTCTAGGTAGGTAGAGGGTCATCATCTCCTTTATTACATTTGCATTTGCAGCACAGAACAAATGGTGTAGCAAGTAAAAGGAAAGGGGAGGCCACCAAAAGTAGAAGACCAAATCCTGCAAAGATTCCAACCACCTGCAAGAGAAAGGAGTAGCACTGTTAAGGATGATACCTGTCTAGATTCTGATGACATCAGCATAACATCAGTGTCCTTTGGAAGAATCTCAGCAACTGCCACTGGCCTCACCAGAGCTGCAGCTTTTTACTGTGTGTATGCTATAGTCAACTCCTCAAGTCAGCAAGCACGAGAGAGCAAATGTTCATGTTTTGTTTCTACAGTCAGAACCATGCTGCATGATTCAGCTCCATCTCACAATGTGAGGCAAACAGCTATTTGCCTGTTTTATTTTTGTTGCATTTGGAATAGCTAATGAAGCAACCAACTAGATGCTTTTTTCTTGATCAAGCCTATTAAATATCAGGATCGAGACTACAAGACAGGCTCCTACTTGAGATGTTCTCCTCTTTTACTGGAGAAAGTTCTGAAAATAAGCAGTCAAGGTTCTGGTGTTGTTCGTGGAGAATCTTCTCACCAGTAGAAACACAAGCTTGGAAATCCTAGTCAGACTACAAACACTATGGGCTGAAGACCAACTATGCGTATGCCTAATGTCTGTGGGTTTTTTTTGCAGTCTGACCAGAGCTAATCCTGCTGTTTCAGGGGATATGACCTAACTCTATCTAAGAGCACTTGTATTTTTCATTTACATTATTGATCATCCCCTTCACAGAAGGGGCTGAAGACATCAAATCGTCCATCTTCTCAGTGTGCCAAACTATTAGTCTCTACAGAGTTTGATTTGGATTTTTAATTTAGTTTTTTATTTTTTATTTTTTAATTTAGGCAGAGGGTCATTGCTTGAGGAAGTTTCTCATTTGTCATAGACAGCTGCAACTGTATGCCTGCAAATTATTGAAGAAAATCATTTAGATTTATTCACACGAGAGTGTTTGTGAATAATTTTGAATAATGGAGGCAGGAGGGGAATGCTAATCTGCCCGCAACTCCTTGAAACAGAAGGCAAAATGAAATTACAGTGCAGTCCTCATTAAGAATTCTCCTAGCCAGGGCTATATATGCCACTTCAACTAGCTGGCAAATATTTAATTTGCCTTGGAAGAGAAGGGATGATTTACGAGTGCTTTTGCCTGCCATGCACCATTTCTCTTGCTGATTGCTAGGTACCTCTCTCTTGCAGTTCTATGAGCGAGGCATTTTGGAGCAGCAGTGGCAGGAGATGGCGCTGTGGGATAAACAGCACAACGATGAGCAGCTCCCAGTCATTCTCCTCACCTTGCACCAGGTTCTTCCTTCGGCCGTCTAGGGAGAAGGAGATCAAGCCTCCTTCTTCTAATAGTACTTTCTCTTGCCAAGAGAAATTTCTTTTGCAGCTCTAGTGGTGTGCACATTTCATTACTCATTCTTTTTTGGAATTGCTGACAGTCTGATGCAACTTCCATTTACTACTCTCTGCATTCATTTGCTACTGACACAGAATAAAGCTAACTTCTCATCTTTTTCGAAAACCATGAGCTGTAACTGGCTTTGCCTACCTCTTTGCAGCTCATGCAATAAAGTACACTAGAGATGAGATAGAGCCAAGCTGGTAGATACCTAGTCACTGGATTGGACCAACAAGTGCCAATATTAATGAGATGCCTATTTACAGCTTCCTTTCAGCTTCATCATGGCATTATTGAAGACATGGCTAGGTTTCACTTTAATTTTCTGGTGGTTTTTTTGTTTGTTTGTTTTTGTTTGGTTGGTTTTTTCTTAGTTCTTTTTAACAGTAGGTTGCTGACTGAGGGTTACTTATTTTCCACATGGTTCAGTTGCTTCTGAAGAAGTCACTGCCCTATGCAGCACCAAACCATTCCTTCTGGCCAAAAGAAATATATCATTTTTTTAAAATCCACAAACAATAAAACAAAGTCTCACTTCAATTTTCCCTAGATAAATACTCAAAGAAACTTAACATAGGGAAATGAATTCAACATTGAATTGCCATTAGTAGGTTCAGCAGAACTATATTTTCATTGGAAGAAAACTCTTTTTTCTCATCAATGACCAGAACATCAAACATACTGTCAATCAATTACACTTGTATTAACTACTGTTGCAGAGAACAGAATCCAAATATAGAGTGAATCCCCTCTATTACATTCGTTATTATATAAAGAAAGCTTATGTACATAAGCTTCAGTGCTGTGGAGGGAGAAGGCCGTGATCCTTCTCATATCATTTGTTTGTCCAGAATTCAGGTTTATTCTCAAACAGAAAGAAACCTGTACTTCAAGAAACTTACTTCCTCCCAGGCTAAGGTAAATATTTATTGGCAGAGAGTTAATTTAGGAAGAGATAAATTAGATACCCAGATGTTCTGTTATCTCTGAAATGACTGCCTAATTTACAGCAGTAGGTTAGACTAAGTCACACTGGCATTTATATTACATGACTGAAGGTAGTGCAGACAGTGCTTTTATTACAAGCATTCACAACTGGGTCCTGTCAGAATGATTCTAGACTACAAGAGGTATCCTCAGACTCTTTGTAATTGTCAATTTGAATCCATGTTTGGAACTACTAATAAGTCACTGGGTTATACGCTAGACTACCAAACTCTATCTAACCTCCATGAGTGAGTCAACTTGAAGCCATAGCAAGATACTGAGCGTAGAATGGCCTGGGTTGAAAAGGACCACAAAGGTCATCTAGTTTCAACCCCCCTGCTATGTGCAGGGTTGTCAACCACCAGACCAGGCTGCCCAGAGCCACATCCAGCATACTCAGGCTTATTTCTTTCCAGTTCTGTACTGGAAGCAAAAAATCTCTTGGAGGATGAGTTTCCCATTTGACTGTAGGGGTATTGGCAAAACAGATTTCCACCACATTTACTGAGAACAGATTCGAACTGGTATTTTACTTATTTCAGCAAACATAATCCTTTATAGTTTTCCATGGCTTTCTGCCACAGAGTGTCCTTTCTGGGAGAGCAAACTGTTTTTCTCCAAGCTGCTGCCCTCTTTAAACCTGCTATGGACATTAGCTACCATTCAGAACAGAATTTTACTTTGAGATGTTAAAATGAGTAAGGCAAAGAAAGGCACTGTTACTGTATTGTTTCTCTGTAGATCCATACAGTGCTTTTAAAGATCTGAGTTTTACCTGTGTTCTGTGCCAAATAACAGATGCCCTGGAGTGTCCCAGCTTATTTCGACAAGGTCCTTTGTCGTAATGTATGAGGAGAAAATCATCCTACAAAATATTAAATAGAAAAGTAAGCAATAAACCTGACAAAATATTAAATGGAAAGGTAGACAATATACAGAAATACAAACTGTTCTTCAAATTATAGACTGCTACTTTCTGAGAACTTAAAACCAAAAATTGCACAAGTAGGTAAAAGTTTGATAAAGTGGACATGACCAGGTTCAACCTTTCCAAAGTGCCTTTGTTTACAGTTAAGTCTCTTCACAAATGGGTTTGCATAGGAAGTCTTAAGTGTATATAAGGAATCTGTTCTCTCAAAGGCACTCAAATATTTAATGCTAATATCAAGTTTAGAAAGAGGATCCAAGAAGAAAAGCTGTCCAAAACACATATTATATACACACTCATAAGGAACAAAGGAGAATAAATACTTGTACCACAGGCTTCCTAAGCTTGGTTTATTTTATTAGTTGAAAAATAAAAGTAAGGCCAATACAGATTTTTGAGAAATGATTGAGAAATGATCTGTCCTATCATCCTTTTACAAACAATCCAAGTATCAGGGGAACACTCCTTTTTAACTGAGCATTTAACAAGCTTGCAATTGTTAAAGGCCTGTTGGTAAAACATTAAAATGGGACAACCATAGGATTTGAACACTCTGAGTAGCTTTTGGGAGCCTAAAACTTTTTTTTTTGCTATTGTTAACAATGTTATAAAATAAAACGGACATGGAAACAGATGTTGTATACTGTATGTATTCTGATCTTTGGGCACAATAAAAGGCTGATTTTAAAAATGTAAACACAGCAGCAGCTTATAGACTGACAAATTCCTGGTGTTAGAGTAACAATGCATTCTTTTTGATATATGAGATCTATTTCTTGTCCCATGGAAACAATAACAAGTAAACAAATCCAAGTTCTAGCCCCCTGCATGGTGACACACCAAATCTAGTGTTTGTCTATTAAACTTCCACAGAACTGAGAACACTGCTATACTTACCCTGTAATTTCTTCACAAAAGGGAACATTGAAAAGTCAGTGCTAAATAAAGCAGTATTAAAAAAGAGGCCAAAAACTCCCACAATACATGTCTCGTAAAGATTGAAAACAGAATATATTCACAAAATTTTACTTTATAATAATTATTTCCTAGCACACATGGACAAAATGCTAAGATCACACAGGTCAGACAAGTAAAATGGAATAAACAAATTCTACTAAATTACCAGCATCAGCTCTGGTGGGTCCCAGTGCATCAAGTTATGCAGAAGATAATGATCTAGTATTAATTGATAAATGAGACAGCTGGATAGCAAAACAATGAACTTCTCCTGAGAATCAGAGTGTACTGCATCTACTCACATCGAGAGATTCCAGACAGTACCAGCAAAAGGCGTGTTTGCAGTTCTTACACATCATTTGGGCACATCCTTCATCTCGTTCAATGTAAACTTTACACTTTGGGCAGCGCTTGATTGGAGCATCATCTTCTTCCATTTTAAAAACGGAACTGTCAGAGACAGTAAGGAACTTATAAGATATGCGGTCATGAGAGATTAGAGAAGAATTTTTAAGAATTGTGCTAAGAAATTATGCCTACTTTTTCAAAAAAATCTTGAGATTGCATGTTTCTGCTTTCCTTGAGGATCTTCTTTAGTTTTTGTTCCCTCCAGAACAAAAACCATTTTTGAGGAATGCTGTTATTTCAGAGTTGATCTCTTCATCTCTAACACTGTCCTAATGAAGCATGGTTCATAAGTTATAATCAGTGCCTCTTCTTCTTGTCTTGTACCACTATGTAAAACTGTAGGACACTCCATCGTGCAGTGGGCACAACAAAGAGGAAACAGTGGAAGAACATTTAATTCCATTGAGTAGCTTTATACCCTGCAGAGCCTTTATGCATGCCAAACACTGAAATGTGCTTGAAAAATGTATCTTCCTGCAGCCACTGCCAGTGGGAGATACAAGATTAACTGATGGGGAATCAACTGATTGCCCTTTAATCAATGGCTGGATAAAAGGACATAAAATCTTTAGTCATACTATAGGCAACCATGTCAAAGAAAAATGCTTTGAATACATAAAGTGTATATGAAACTCCAAATGAAGGTAGCACAAATTGCTACTGACACATTAAGCTTCAAAACGCTAAAGAAAACTCACCTTAGTTTTTACCTAAGGTAAAGAATGAAGTAAAAGCAATGAAAACAATAAGGAAAATAGATCAAGCATTCTAGCTTTCCATGAAGTTAACTGAGATTCTTTTCTGATCAAGCACACAGAAAGAGCACATGAATAGGAACTCATCAGGACAACATCCTAGTCATATTTTTCCCGCTGGGGCAAAAGAGCTGCTGATAGAGGTTGAAGGAGCTCCTTCGTGCTTTGCTGGGAATGGTGACAAGGGGTGAGGCAGCTGAGAGGTCTATTCCATTATTTAATACACGTTTATAAAAATGCAAATGACTAGATGAAGGAAAATACCTTTAAACTAAATATCTGGAAATTGCTTCTTTATTATTCATATTTATATTTGTTCAAAGATTTGGTGTTTTGTTTCCAAACACTTGATCCTTCGCAATGCTTTACCTTGTTTCTCCTGGAAGAAAAGAGATTGGCATGTTCTCCTGACAGCCTTGACCTGGATGCCAATTAGATTTGCAAACAGAGCAGAACTCAATGTCACAGGCTTTGCACTGGACCAGCTGGGGGCTCTGTGGGCTCGATTCCTGGAGCTGGCAAACTGCTTGGCAAGTAGAGGATGGACACCAAGTCCGACATGGATCCAAAAGCACTTCTGGACAAGGACATAAAAGAACAAATTTCAAAGGACCAGCCTTCCACAACAATAGATTCCAGCTGAGGTTGACTGGCAGGGCATTCAAAACCACACATTTTCAAAGGAAGCTTTTTAATTTATTCTACTCACTTAGACATAAACCTGGCCTGTTTATCAAATAGGCACCAAAGTAAAGTGGGTTTCCAGCATCAGAATTAATTATTCATTTTCATTCACTGAATTAAACTTGTTCCGAGAATGAGATGTGGTATTTTTCTTCAGTTGTACTTAACAGTTATATGTAGTTATATACCTGTATAACTATACAGCTATACAGGTATAATGTATCAAAAAGTGCTTTTACAGTGCATTGCCCAGTAGGATTATACTTTCAGTTGGTCTCTGCACTAACATAACCACAAGAATAACAAGTGTTATCCAGTTTTATCCTTCTCTTGAAGGCTGTTTACTTGTAAGTTATTTCATATTTCAAAGCCCACTAGAGTCAATAAAAACTCACCACTGACTTTAGTGGTCTCTAGGCTGGGTTCTTCCCTCAGCAAAAGCCTTACTCTAAGTTCTCTGTGGTCACATACTCTTTACAAGATTTCACCCAGTTCCACATCACTGAAGGGAGCCAGTCAGCTTATATCCTCATAAAAATTAACAAGAGTCATATTATCGTAACTGCCTAATATTTATGGGCCAGATTTTAGCATAAGGGATATTGGTGGCTTCTTAAAAAGAAACAGGCTACCTCTCAAGCAGCACTCTAAATAGAAGTCACTCCCTCCCTCAGTTACACAGCAACACAATACATAGTAATTTTCTTTCCTTAGTTTATTCCTAGAACATTGCAATGGGCATCACGCCAACAAAAGCAGAAACTATATATACATTTTTTCTTTCTGACGATTCCCTCAATTAACATACATGATCTTGTGCAGAACCAGATTCTGAATTTTGGGGTTGCTGAGGAGTGATACCATTCCCAAAACTTTGCAATGAATAGCGTTACATATATTACCTCTTTCAAATTGTAGTTTCTTATACCTCTGCATGATTTCTGATGCAACCATGCACTCAATCTGTTGAAGGAAGAAAAAGATAAATTTCCAATTAAGAACAGAAAGGACATTTTCAACAAATGGAGAGAAAATGTTTGACCTTTTGAGAATTGTTAAAAATGTATGCTGGCAACAATGACAGCTGTAACATAAAGAGCAATATATGTATCGACATTATGGAAAGAAAAAAACCAACAATCTGCAATAAAAACATACCTCATTTTCTTGCAAATGACCTCGCTTTGGGCAGGCAGCATCAGGGCAGCTGATTGCTGTTTCTAGACCTTCTTTGATCAAAAGTTCCACATACTGTTTTAGGCACTGTAAGAGAGCCAAAGACTGAGTTAACTCTTCCACCAAGAATAAACCATTCAATACTTTAACACTTTTCCTCTGGAACTCTGAAGAACATACACTTCTTTGACAAAAATACTGATGTGTCCATTTTACTACCATGGTCTGTACTCACAGCATGTATTATGGTTATACTCTTAGGTAGAAAATAGCAAGTTCACTTCCTCATCAAATAATTCTTCCTCAAATTAAAATATGCAGCAAATATAAAATAAAATAAAATAAAATAAAATAAAATAAAATAAAATAAAATAAAATAAAATAAAATAAAATAAAATAAAAACCAGCAATAATGGGGAAGAGACAAACCAAACAGGGAGCTAGAGGGAAAAAAAAATAAAAACCTGACTCCAAAAATCTTTGTGTGACTGGAAATCACAACACAGCTTAGTAAGCAGTAACTAGCGAGAGACAGATGTCTGTCAAGCACATCAGAGAGCAAGGAATGTATCTTGCCTTCTGTTTCTAGAAAATAACTATGTAAACTTCATGGTATATCTCCATGCTCCATAAGAAGCAAGAATGTGAGAATTAGGACTCCCAGAAGAAGTACAGTTTCCATGGGTACCGAATAATAAATATTAGTGGTACTAATACTTTTTCTCTCCTAGCAACCGTATCACCTTACCTAAGTCATAACTGAAAACATTGCATCTGACACATTGGCACACAGAATGACTGTCAACAAGAGAGAGGGCAGGGGATTACTTTAGAAAAAGGGCAAGTCAAGCCCAACCCTCATTATGTTTTGAAGAATATCTATCCCTCTCCCTCCATACTTCTCCCGTCAAGGTGAGCACACAGGTGCCTGCTAGGAAGGTGAGGGGAAAGACTAAAGGAGAGAAACACTTTTCTCTGCAGATTCCTCAGCTTCAGCCAGCCTGGCACTACACAGGAAGAGCAAATGAGGGTCTGTTTGCAGGTCATACCATGGTGGACACCTCATGGGTTCAGCAGTACCACTATACATACAGCACAAGCCCAGCACCAGCCTGGAAAGGCCAAGGGCTGAGTCAGCCCTGCTGAACCCAGTGTTCCCCACTGGAATTCACTGCACAAAGCAGACTCTGCCCTGCAGCCAGGTCACAAGGCATGTGTTTAGCCCAGCCCTGTGCTTGTGGCTTGTGGCTGCTGTGGTCCAGGCCTTGAGTCTACTCACTCAGCCAATCCATCTTCAGTTATCTCTCATAATATGTCTTTGCTGCTTCTTTCAGTGAACCTATCATGTAGCTTAGTGGTTTGTTTTGGATTTTACCTCTCATCGCCTGATTACAGCAAAAACTTCACTTTCTACCCACTTAATTTCAGCTGCCATGGTACACGGCTCTGCTGGTGACAACCTGCCATTGCCTTGATAGCTTGCAAATCATTTCTGACTCCCCTTTCCTGCCTCTCTTACTCAATAGAGACAACAGGTCTACATTTTAAAAAAAAACCAAACAAAAACAGACTAGATAATTGATATCTTTAAAAGTTTTATATGCATTAGAAAAACCCTTTGTGATGAATCAGAGCCTACATCTTCTTTATAAGCAAGGATTTACTGGAGATAACAGTTCATTTAGCAGATATTTGACTTGCAAAAGGTTTCCAACGTTTCACTTTTATCCCTGCAGAGAGGTGTAGTGGTTTGAGAGGACAGCTAGCAGCAATGACAGCAGGATGAGCTCTGCAAGAACCAGGCCCTAGGTTGCGTGCCTTGGCAGGCTGTGATTTCAGCTGGAATGAGGTATTAGCATGCCATAATGACACTGTTGGCTCTTCCCTTTCCCCTCCATTTGCAGATGCCAAGTGTGGATTAAAGCAAAAACGCATACAATTTTAATGCCAGCACTTAGCACTTATAGAAAGTACTTTTCGAGCTGAATGAGCTTTGCTATCATTAATCATTAATGTGGTTAATTCCCTCAGCCTGTTTGGGAGCATTGCCAAAACACATTTGATTTGTTTCTCTTTCTTCACATCTTCCAAGGAAAGCTATAGCTCATCCCTGCCACAGGCAGTGTCCAAGGCTTTCCCTTTCCACTGATGTGGCACTGGCACTATATACTCAAAACGAACCCAACTAAGGTGTACTTATGATGCTGTGCTTTCTGGGAATAGAGGTGCTGTCTTGAGGCCATGAAGTATCATTAGTCAGTTATGCAGAGGATTAAACATTTTGTTCACTCAAGACTTCTCCAGTCTAGAGATTTCTCAGGTAGAAAAGGGGTAATCCAGAGAGGTTGCAAGGCAGTATGAAGCAACCTGTGGCATGAAAGCAGACACAAAATGTGCTACTTGCAGCAAAAAAAATTATCTGGTGCAGTACTGGAAATGCACCACTATGAAGGTAAAACAATACAGTGTATAACTGGGCATCTAATTCCAATGTAAAATTCAACAAAATACAAATAACTTTTATAAAAAGGTGACAAATTGCTGCTCATATTTTGTAATGGTTTTAGGGGTCTCATATTGAAAGAAAATATCCTAACAGCTTTCCCACTAAGGCAACAAGGTACTGTATAGGATGATTCAAAAATGTATAAATCACCCAAAATAACATTCAAAATGAACTGCATTACATAAAATTCCTCAGAAAAAATGGGAGCTGAAATTAGGAACATAATGACAGAAGTAGGGAAAAAGGAACAATATATCCTTCCTTTTGTACACTGGCTCTTACAAAACTAACATGTCTTTATTTTTCTTTTAATTGACACACGTCAAGGGAGAGTTACTCATACTTGAAGCAATACTTTTACTGAATTTAATTGTTTCTCTCTTTAAAATACTTTGTATTTCAGTAATTAAGTATCTAAATATTTAATTGAGTCATACTCAGGGATACTCTATAAACCTGCTAAAAAAATGGCAGTGACTATTCTTCATATTTCTGTTTACATATACAGCTTGACATAATAAAGCCACAATAAGACTTGTCATTTCAGAAAAATTAAATCTTTAATCTGAATTAAGTAGGTCATAAAAATAAATGTTTCCTTTGCATTCAGTTTTGTACTCAGTTTCTGTACTCTGACAGTCTTCAGGCTTAGACAGCATGAAGAAGGATCAAGTATGCTGTAGTTTGTTCCTGTAGCTTGAGTAATGACTAAAACCATATGTACTCCTACTCCTTTTCTAATACTGAAGTAAAACATGTCCTCTTGTGATATTCTTTAGTCAAACTAGTGTATTTTACAATACAGCTGCAAAACGTGAACAGGCGCTTGTGGCAGACGTTTCTGTCCAGTGTACGTACTGTAAGCATACCAAATGATTCAGGGGAGAAAAGGAGTAATTATGCTATGACAGCACTCCAGGAGATTACTAAATTGAAGTATACAGATCTATACCCTTTTACAAATCTTTGCATTTTCCATGGAATCATAGAATTGCCTAGGTTGAAAAGGACCTCAAAGATCACCTAGTTTCAAACCCCCTGCTATGTGCAGGTCGCCAGCCACCAGACCAGGCTGCCCAGAGCCACATCCAGCCTGGCCTTGAATGCTCCAGGGATGGGGCATCCACAACCTCCTTGGGCAACCTGTTCCAATGTATCATCACCCTCTGAGAGAAAAACTTCCTCCTAATATCTAACATAAATCTCCCCTAACTCTGTTTAAAACCATTCCCCCTTGTCTCCCCAGAACCTTCTTTTCTCCAAACTAAACAATCCCAGTTCCCTCAACCTTTCTCCATGGGAGAGGTGCTCCAGCCCTCTGATCATCTTAGTGCTCTCCTCTGGACCCGCTCCAAGAGCTTCCTGTCCTTCCTGTACAGGGGGCCCCAGGTCTGGACGCAGTGCTGCAGATGGGGCCTCACAAGAGCCGAGTAGAGGGGGACAATCACCTCCCTCTCCCTGCTGGCCGCCCCTTTTTTAATACAGCCCACAACACAGTTGGCCTTCCGGGCTGCAAGAGCACACTGCTGGCTCATTTCCAGCATCTCATCCACCAGGACCCCCAAGTCCTTCTCCACAGGGCTGCTCTCAAGGAGTTCTTCTCCCACTCTATATAAATACCTGGGATTGCCCCAGCTCAAGTGCAACACCTTGCACTTGGCCTTGTTGAACCTCATTAAGTTTTCACGGGCCTGTTTCTTCACCCTGTCCACGTCCCTCTGGATGGGCTTTTTAAATTAAAACAAGCTTGTAATATACTATCATATATAAATGTTAGATAAGAAACCTCATGAAAACACTGACATATAATTGTTGCAACTTCCCTCAGACACAAGAAAGCAAACCATTGCACAGCATGTTTCAGACTGAAAGTCAAGACTCATTGCATGCCCCAGTTGCTGTCAACCAGCATAAGATCACTAAGAGCAGACTGATTAGTTCCCCTGAGTAATACACTTATGCTTTTCCCTTTGATTGCATACTCTTTGTGTGTTCCCGCTCTGTCCTTTTTCTCACTGTTCATCACTGTTGTCCTTTCTTACCAGCTGGTGTCTCAATGACTGTCTTCTACCTGGTAATCTAAGAATCCTCTTGTCATTGCAGTTCCCCTGACAAAGGGCAGGAGAGCATCCATTGGAGGAGTTTAGGTCTAAACCCATTCTTCCACAAAGACCAACTGAGAGCCCAACTCAGGTTTACTATGAGCTTCCAAAATAAGCAAGGTATGCTTCATTTTATTTTATTTTTTTCTTTGCTTCAGCAACAGAGGGCTAAATAAAGGAACAATTTTCCTTCTGAAGCTGCCAAGCACAGCCAGATATTTACGGCTCTGAACAATTTATTGCACTTCCAACTTTTGTACATTAAGGACCACAATGGTCAGAAAGGTACAATCACAATGACCTCTGAGGTGCTGTTGCTTTAGAGCTGAACATCTTTGTCCAATGCTATAAAGATCAAAGTGCTCTATAAGGATCTAAACTTTCCCTAAGTTCCAGACTTTAATATATAATTTCACTCTGCTACATTTAACTCTAACTAACCTGCACAGGACACAGCAAAATCTCAATGTAAAGAATTAAAATGTCTGCTCTTTTTTTTTTTTTTTTTTTGCTTTTAGAATTCCTGCAACAATTATGCCTATTTCTAACGAAGATGCTTTGACTTGTTTCTTCTGACATTCAAAACCAAGATAAAACTATCAAAACACATACGAAGAAAACTCCTGTTTTTCCCATATGAGGCAACATCAACTGTCTACTTTGAGGGGAAAAAAGGGGTTCACTTGGTCTTTAAGGTAAGTTTGCAATACAAATGCACTGAATTAAAAACATTTGGAAATACTTATGGTCAATGACTTCACTGTTTGAAACAGAAGAGCACACCTTTTCAAGAAATTATAGCAAGATTACTATTAAGAACACTCTATTGCTAATATCACAGGAGATAAGAAATGACTTTTTAAGATGACATTTTTCATTTGAGAGTTGGGCAGGCAAGAAGATTATCCTGTATTAATTCCTTACCAGTTGCTACATGGATTTTCTCACAATGCAGACTTCTAACTATACTAATGCTGCACATATAAGTATCAAGTCATCTGGGAAATTTCATAAATAAGTCAGTGGATTTAGAAAGGCAGAAAAGAGTGACAGGATTGCAGAGCCAAGTATATCATCACCATAACATTTGATTTATTTCTTAAAGCTTTAAATTTATTTTAGTGTTGGCATTAAGCCACAGCCCATCCCAAAACAAAATATGCACTCACAAAAAATCATTGCATGATGGCATTGGTAAAACAGCCAGGAGAACAATCCTTCACCTTGAGCAGACAATCTCTATGTTCTGCATTCCACTTCAGGAACACAAGAAAGGGTTGATGTGCTTTCTTCAATGTGGGAGATTATTGCTTTATTTTTTTAACAGAAATTCTGATTCTAAAATTAGTACTCCTGACTTCCAATGCAAAGAGGGGAAATGGAAAAAAACATTGAAAATAAAGTTCATACTAAACAATAAAACATTTCCAAGCAAGGCTATTATTAGCTAGATCAAATTAATAAGATTTCAGCAATATCTCTATCATCTGTAAAATAGGATTAGATTAACCTCTGTAAATACGCATACATAAAATAAATGTATGCGCTCACCCATATATTTACTGAAACTTGCATTTAACAACAGGAAGAGATAGGAAATGCTGGTTTGTATTTTAAGATTTACATTAAAAAAGGCACAAGTCTAGGTGAATATAATCATTTCTTTTGGCCTGACAATCTGTGAAGAAAATAAATATGAAAGGAAAAGAAGTGAGAAGTATTTAGCACTGTTTTGTAGCTACACATCTTTTTGTGCTAAAAATATACTGAGCCAAAATTTAAAATCCATATGATAAAGGTACACTAATAAGTAGGAGATATTAAAAATACACTTCATCAACTACTTAAAATAGTTTTGTTACATTTTTATACTCTGCATCCCAGGATTTTTCTTTATGTTGCTCAGAATTGAATACTGGGAAGGTAGTGCTTCTCTTGTCAGAAGAGAATATGATACCAAGGTTATTCCACTGCTCTGTGCTAATTCCATAAGCCAATTCCACAATCTGTCTGGTACGTAGGTATTTATACTGGTGGACATTGTGTAAGTCTTCAGGGTAAGGTGATGTAATGCTAGCTTTTAGCTTTGGATTAGAATAGTAAATAGGAAGCAGAGTGCAATAATCTTAGAAGTGAACTGGGAGAGAGAGCTAGTGTATGAAGAATGAGTGACTGTTCATTGCTACAAGTAAAAAGAAGAAAGATGAATTTGGGTGCCCATGTCTCAGATAGTGGCTATTATCTTTGGAATAATGCTTTCCTTCCCTTTAGTCAAAAGAAAATTCACTCTGAACTGGAGAAATTTTCCATGAAGAAATCATTCTCTAAAGGAAAGCAAAGCTGAACAGTTCCAAAAGGAAAAACTCCTCTAAAATAAACAACAGCCTACAGCTGGGTATTTTCTGGAGAGGACTGAATCATGACTGCATTTGGTTTGAGCCCGAGGCTTCCTTAATTTTTGAAGAGTAGGAATTCCAGTACCCATATATTACAGCTATACATTACATTTCTCAATATTTCTGTAGATCTTCTAAAAGCAACAAGACTGGCAATCTGGTGCTGAAAAAAAATGTGCTTTTAATGTCAGCATCTTGTGGAAAGAGAAAAATACTTTGTCAGATTTCAGTGGTATATTTAGTAACATAAACATGTGAGAAGAAAAACATTGTAGTTTTCTTGGAGAGCTTTTAAGCTTCTTCCAAACTTACTGATTTTTGTAGGTATTTTTTTCTTCGTGTGTGTTAAGCAGTAGTTATAATCCTGCTCAAACCTATTCTTATTTAATCACAGGCTCAGCTTTAAAATGCTCTTGCACTGCTGCTCCCTTGCGTACAATTCTCTATTGCAGATCTACAATCTGGCTTTTTAGTATCACCTTAATCCTATTCAAATGACAAGTGATTTACAGGGAAATATTTATGTGTGCTAAATCACAAATATCCCTAAGGCATACAAGCACAGCAGTGATTTTTTTCTCTTTATTAGATATACTGTTACCTATTACGGACCAAATCCAAGAGCACAATCTATATGCAACATCACAAACCTCTTAGATCTGAGACAGATGTACATTAAACAGATGTTTAATGTTTCTGATTCTATTTTAAACTTTAACAGATCATTTCCACTTACCTAGACATTGTGTCAGAGGTAAGAATTTACTTTCAAAGAAATCCAGACTACCAAAATTACATCTGTTATTAAACTTTTATCTGAATCATCATCCTTAATAAATCGCATGAGAAAACAGTCACTTGATACATAGTACTTCAAATCGAATATCTGAAAGCAATAATGGAACATTCTTACCCAGTTACCCTTTCTTATATCCTTACTTTGACTGAGGCAAAAATCATGCTACACAAGCATGCAAAATTTCACTCTAATACAAGAATCTACATGGTTCTGCAGTGGAGAAATATCTAGTGCCAAATTTGGTTGCTTTTTCAGTTGAAAGACATGCACTGAGAAATGAACCTTGGCCAGGACAAGAGGTGGGAAACATGACAGGTGATAACTGCTTAGTACCAAACTATATCATCCTGCTATAGCCCATATTCTCAGCTTAAATTCAGTCACATCTTCTTGCCCATGGATAATGGCCAAATGATAGCTTGGCTGGAGAAGATACTTGCAACCTGTTCTACCATGCCTCAGGACAAACTCCCTGGGCATCCTTCCCTCAGACATAAAATAAGGTGTTGTCCAAAGGTCTTCATGCTCTCATGAGCTGAGAGAACCTCAGGCTAGGAAACAAGCCAGCCACCAGCCTAGAGAAGAGATTCAACTGGTACAAGTGTGACTGTGCTTAGTGCAAAGGCACAGCTCTTGATTCATCCTGTGGACATCAGGGAAAGCTTGGCTGCATTAGCTCTGCCTCTTTCCAAATATTTTCTGACCATGCGCCCAAATATCATAACACTCACTGGCATACACTGCTTAGTTGATGCAAGCAACTTGCAAAGATTATGTATGTTAGTGAAGGGGTGCAGCATTTTTCTGCATCAGTGTTCAGCTGTGTCAGTTTGAAGATGGGGAAGTTTCACTATACTGCCATCAGTCAACAAATGACTAAGTGCAGCAAGAGGGAAATAGTATCATCAAGATGCAGCTATTTTCAGGGAGAAATATCTCTTAAAGAGGAATCCTGTTGACTTCTTCATCAGGACAAATGTCATTAGAATAAGGTTAATATTCTTTGAGGCACAGCAAGTGATGTCTGGGGAAGATCATTAGCAGGACCAAGTAGCAGAAACTACATAAAACTGAAAAACAACTGTGTGTTTCCAGCTGAACATCTCAGTTGAGAAAGGGACTTACAGCTGCCTACATTCTTAAGTGTTTTTTTTTTTTTTTGCATGGCCATATATATGTATCACAAAATGGTCTTCCCTTATACAGTTGCATGAGAGAAGTTACATTTTTACTTTTTTAAATTTCAGACCAGAATGAGTACTTTTGAGTTGGAGGCCGATACCCCTGCAGCAAAAAACCTTTCACTTTCACATGCAAAACAGTAACCAAACAATGAGTAACTAGTTTTCACAACACCTTGATAAAGACAACAAATGCTTATCTTTCCCAGTAAAATCACACCAGAGAGGAAGAGATGAAGGCTCTTAATCAAGCCCAGCTTTCACTTAGGGTTCTGCAGTTCCCAACTGCACCTTACTCTGCAAACAGACCAGTTCATTATTAAAGCAGGGAGCTTTATCATCATAGCACCTGGGAGCCAGAACCTGAACTGCAATGTGAACTTTACGTAAACACAATGACCTGTGATCACAAAGTCTCTACTGACACACCACGTGTCAAGATTGGTATCAGGTCTCTGTTAAAGTTTCAGGGAAGTGAGAACAAGCAGCAAGCTCTAAGCACTGCCAGAAGCTGGTGGGAAACAGGAAAACATTAGAGCTGCTAGAAAACTACCCAGAGCTCTATAAAAATGGCACAAAACACTTGGTTTTCCCCTCCCTCCTGTTTCAAAGCAAGTAGGGCAACTCCCTTAGCTGTATAGGGAAGGCAGCCAGGCTCATATGCTCTCTGCTCTTGTTATCCTCACTGCCTGGGGAAAGTGGAAACTGCCTCATTTGGAGTGAGGGAGAGAACTAAGTAACCTTTGCATTTTACTGTAATTCAGTAATGCTCTATGTGCTTTGAGTCAATTGCAATTAAAAAATAATGCTTGCTGCCACTTACAGGCAGCTTAATAATGTTTGTCTGGCTGCTCATAGGTCTTCCATTCAGGTCTTCATCCTACTAAGGAGCTCAGTTAGGGAAATAACTGGAATTAAACAGGTGTGTACAGACAGCCATGATTAGGCAGATAGAATAATCCTGGTTAAAGAGGGGTACTGATAGCAGGATAGTCTATCACTGTACCTACTGTCACTGTACCTACCTCAGATAGAATATGCTTAAATAAATATTCAAATCATTTAAGCCAAACTCAGAGGGACACCTAAAGCACCAGAAAAGATGAACCAGCTGTCTCCATGGCTGTGGATAAGAATCAAGGTATGAGTATCTACTAACAGAGAAATTAACACTGCTTTACAGTTTTATAATACAGTCGCAGGCAGTTATGGCAGCAGAAGATAAGGCTTAAATAAATGTTGCTTTATTTTCTAATTGCAGAGCTTGTGTCTTGCATCTGAGTAGCCCTCCTCCTTTCCACTGGTAGTAAGATAGCAGATGGGTGATTAAAACAGATTTCTCTATCAATAAAGACAAGCTCTCTTTCAGGCTTTGTATTTCTTCAAGATGTTTGCTTCTGTGAACTCCCCACTTGGGTTTTTTTGTTTTTTTTTTTTCTGTTAAATTGAGAAAGAAAAGCAATGAATCCATTGGTACCAGTATGACCAGTACTACATAAAATCTTGAATAGAATTGAACGGTTTCATATCAAGTCAAGAGGATCTTAGCTTGGCTTGAGAAAAAGTGCTGGCATCACTGTACATGCAACACACTATTTTAAAATATCTGTATGCTTTATGCAGTATTTAAAAAATACACACAATCTGGAAACAGATTTCAGCAGCTAACTTATTAACTGGAACAAAACCAGCTGTAACTTAAGTACATATACAATTGATAAGGTATCAAGGGAACATCCTGTCCCATAAAACACACAAGAATTTCAACATAGATCATGAAGTGGTGAGAACTGAAAGCAGCAAAAGGGCTAAATATGCTTCCTTTCTACCTCCTCTAAGAAAGTAGGGAAAGGCTAGATAATAACTAAAGGATTTGGGAGCAGTATCTACATACACTGGACATACTCTATGCATAATAGATTCAGTAGACTATGCTAAGACAAGTAGAAATATATCTGGCGAAGTATTTGACCTTGATAGACCAAGTTAGATCTCTATGTAGATACATATGTACAGAGAGATTTTATATATGTGTGTACATATTACATACATACATTTGTGTATATATATACAATTCTGTTCTGGCTTCTTGCTTTTATATCAAAGACCGGAGATAAGCAGTGACCTCTGCAGTGATATGAAGGAGGAGAGAAAGAAAAAGAAGTGTCAAATAGAAGTATGAAAACTGTCTTGCCACAGCTCTTGCTCCTGACTCTGACCCTTCAGTCTAAACCTCAGCAAGCTGAGACAGAATATTACAAAGAGGCCTTTTAAGTGCAGCGTTACTGGCCTGTAGGCAGAATTCAGATCACCATGCAAATTCCTCAATTCTATAATATTTCTGTCTGCAAGCCTTCACTCCCTTATAACCATAGAAGTGCTGTGGTAAAGATCTCATGAAAGATTGAAAGATTAACCACAAAGATGATCAGGGGACTGGAGCACCTCCCCTATGAAGACAGGCTGAGGGAGCTGGGCTTGTTCAGCCTGGAGAAAAGAAGGCTGCGGGGTGACCTCATTGCAGCATTTCAATACGTAAAGGGAGCCTACAAACAGCAGGGGAGTCAACTCTTTGAAAGAGTAGATAACAGCAGGATGAGGGGAAATGGTTTTAAGTTGAGGGAGGGGAGATTTAGGTTGGACGTCAGGGGGAAATTCTTTACAGAGAGAGGGTGAGGTACTGGAACAGGCTGCCCAGAGAGGTTGTGGATGCCCCATCCCTGGAGGTGTTCAAGGCCAGATTGGATGGGGCCCTGGGCAGCCTGTTCCTAGCATTAAATGGGGAGGTTGATGGCCCTGCATGTGGCAGGGGGTTGGAAATTCATGATCCTTGAGGTCCCTTCCAACCATGGCCATTCTGTGATTCTGTGATTGTCTCTTGCTGACACTTATACAATAACACAAAATTGCTATTCAGAAAGATAGAATGGGGGCCTCCCTCTCTGGTGGATCTGGGTTGAATAGAGCAGATTGCGACTCCTGAGCTGATGAGACAGAGAAGCTACAATTTCCCATTGTATTATTTTGCTAATTGTGGCTACTAGGACAATAAGCCATCATGCTTTTTTATTGTTATGATTGTTAATGCACACACAAAGCTATTGAGCTCTCAGGTTTTTGTACATTTGCATCCATTAGGAATATACCTGTTTTTTTGACTGCTTGATGTATCAGAGAGAAAAAGGTCTAGAGAGCAGAAAGGAAAATAAGCTGCCTGCTGTTAGCTTTTTGTTTCTTCGTTTTCTAAGTATTGTCAACATCTTTGTCCTCTTGGAATTAGGTCAACAGGGGAAATCTTAAGTTTGCTTTTTAAACCTGAATAAAAAAAGTAAGACATTAAAGCATTTTAATGTCACTTTTTCCTACTATAAATTAGCACACAGGAGGTAGCCTTAAATTTCAAGATAGGATGTCTCATAGCAGTTGCTTTTCCCAGGAGAAGTAATTAATTTTGCATGTTTTGCTCAGAAAGCTTTCATGATAACATTCATCTCCTTATAGATGGAATTTGAGAATAAAACAAACAGAATCACTTTATTGTTGTTAAATTTATTTTGTATTATGTGGGTTGCTCTGAAAGTAATGCCTTCTATTTATTTCCATGGTAACTACAACAACTACAAAGAGCACAATAACATTATCTGATAGAGCAAACTCTGCACCAGCAAGGGTGACCCACTGTTTCACAACAGCTACAACAGTACCATTGCTGAAACACACCACCTACTGCCTCGCTGCACTCATATCTACTATTTGTTCTCCAGAACTGTTCAGCAAGCACCAATTAATGTTAGTGAGAGTAATTTATTTTTCTTGCATGGAGGAATTTAATTGCACACTTATTTCATACACACTTCCATGCTGGATGCCACTTCGATAGAATCTTCCTCTGCTGTCATTTGTCACATGGCAACAAAATGTGAAAGAATATTGGTGAGAAGGTTCAATATTTACTGGCATACCACCTACATCTGCTTCTGATGTCATGGGCCAACGTCATAAAATAAGAGGCATTACTTTCACAGCAGCCCCTGTAAAGCAGGAGACATTAATGTTAGGGCTGTTCTGAAAGTAAGTCAAAAGGATTTATTCTGTGTTGTTGGTATTGTTTTTTTAATTTTTTTAATAACTTTAATCTGGCTGTTTACAAAACACCATTCATATTGAGGACTACCCTGATGATTTCCAGAAATACAAAGTTTCCAGAAACATTCCAGAAAGAACAGCACAGCTATCAATTTCTTCCTTCAGCATGAGTTATACAGACTTCGGCCTGACTAATTCCTATTTTCATAGGAAATTTATTAACCTTAGGCTGTCCAGAAGGTAGTGATGAAGGCCTTTTGTATCCATCACTCTGAATTACTGTGCTGCCCAGATCAGTGGTCTCCCAATTCAAACAGCTGAGATTGATTCTTATTTCCTTCCCCACCCTCAGCCAATGAATGTAAGGGTAACTTTATTTTCCTTTTACTTTGCAAGACAACTTGGGAGCAAATATGTTTTTCAGGGCACTCAAACATCAGCTCGTACAAATCCTGAGGTAGATGAGATAGGTTTGTTCTCCTGAAAAGGTCAAAACTGAATTAACTATTCAAGACAATCAAATAAGGATGTGAAAAATGATGATTCCATCTGAGTAGAGGTGAATACAGGAATCTAATTTTAACATGGTAAGTTTACTTAGCCTTCTCTTAGAACCTGGTCTGTTAGTGTAACAGGTTATACCTTCCAAAATGACAGTAAGAGCAAGTAAGCAGGAGAAATAGAAGATAAGGAATGGCAGCAAACATCAGAAGGAACAAGATGGTGTGGAAGAGGCATTTGATAATGAAGCCTTCTAGCTACCTCATAAGAATTACTGAAAAATTAATGAAAATAAAACATTCTCTACATCCAGGAAACAGAGACACAGAAAACTCAGCTGTAAATACCAGAACTATCCAGTGTACAATAAAGAACAGTTTTCGTGAAGTCCAACAGTCTGTTTTTTTTTGTGAAGCCTGTTATTTTGTATGCTTTTGCATGCTTGAGTAAACACTTCTTTCAGAAGTGCATGATGAAGCAATGCTCACTTTTTAATTGGACAGAAATATTGTTTACAACAGACTTTATCTGTTTACCTGCCTGTGTATTCATCTCTCTTCCCATGGAACATCAAAGGGAAAGTTCTTTGTAACAACTTGGATTTTTTGGAGTATTACATGTATTAGAATCTGAGCTGTTCACATCACTTCTTTTTCAAACACAACAAAAAGGAGCTGTCTCTTTTGTTGGTAATTCTTGATAATCATCAGAAGAAAAAAAACAAATTATGAAAAAATAGGTAATAGTTCTAGATAAAAAAAGAACCAGTAAAGACCACTTAAAAATTCTGATGCCAACACCAGAAAAATTAGGGATAGGAAGTTACTATTACTTTTATTTCTTCGTTTATAAATCAGCAATATTCATGTATTGTGAGGATGATCCTTGCTAAACATTACATTTGTGTTCATCAGTGTTTTCCACTTTAAAGCCATTCCAGGAACGTATTTGTGCAATACAGCAATTAAAAGGAGCCAACAAACTGTTAAGTGATTCTAGTATTATAGAATAAAAATTAAGATCAATAATATATGAGACACTTTGCTACTTCTTCTGGCAAGTTCACAGCAAAACAAAACAAACAACAGCAAAAAAAAAAATCCAAGTCACAGATAGAAAAGAGAGCAAAGTAAAAGTGAATAATCTGGCTAAAGATGTAACTGTGTACAATATACTAAAGCGCTAAGTTAATTTTATTTACTTTTTTAATAGGAAAACCGAGATATTTATTTGCTAGTCTCTGTGTCAAATGTGCAGCTCCAGCACCCATTAATGGGATGAAGTCCAACAAGACCAAGTGCCAGGTCCTGCACTTTGGCCACAAGAACCCCAGAGAATGCTACATGCTTGGGGCAAAGTGGCTGGAAGACTGCGTGGAAGAAATTAACCTGGGGGTGTTGGGTTGACACCCAGCTGAACATGAGCCAGTAGTGTGTCCAGGCAGCCAAGGCCAACAGCATTCTGGCTTGTATCAGAAATAGCATTCCCAGCAGGAGCAGGGAAGCGAACATCCCTCTGCACTCAGCACACGTGAGGCTGCACCTTGATTACTGTGTTCAGTTTTGGGCCCCTCACTACAAGAAAGACATGGAGGCCCCTGGACACACTTCAGGAAGGGCAACAAAGCTGTGAGGGGTCTGTAGCACAAGTCTTATGAGGAGCAGCAGAGAGAACTGGGATTCTTTAGTCTGTGGAAGAGGATACTCGGGCAAGAACTTATTGCTCTCTGCAACTATCTGAAAGGAGGCTGTGGTGAGGTGGAAATTGGCCTCTTTGCCTGCCTATCTACTGATAGGACTAGAGGGAATGGCCTCACATTGTGCCAGGGTAAATGCAGGTTGGACATTAGGAAAAATTTCTTCACTGAAAGAGTGGCCAGGTGCTGGAATGGATGTCCAGGGACGTAGTAGAGTCACCATCCCTGGAGGTGTTGAAGAAATGTTTAGATGTTGTAAGGGACATGGTTTAATGGAGAAATACTGATGGTAGGTGAACTGCATGATCTTAGAGGTCTTTTCCAGCCTTGGTGGTTCTATGATTCCATTTCTAGTGTAACATCAACACTTCAAGGTGAAGCACACTCAGTAAAAATGCATATAATTTCTTCTGTTAAGAATTGTGAATTGTTTTCTATGCCTAATTAAAAAGAAGGCAAACTCACCAGAGTACAGAAGATGCATTGGCATTGTGCTATTGTTGTCATCTGCTCCACAGGATATTCACCAAGGCAGAGCTTGCAGGATACTAACGGGTCAAGTACCAAGTCCCAGGTAGGCCTATATCTTGCTGTAGTCATTGCAGAGCAGTCTGAAAAACAGAGCAAAAGTCAAGATACTCCATCACTTCATTATATTGATACTCTGCACTCTTTTGCTATTGCACACCCCAGTGTCAGCTTCTGCCTGCTACATATTTGGAAACAATATAAATAGCAATTGTTAGTTGGGCAGTGTCAGCACTTGGAGTAAATATACATCCCCTGACTGACAAGGCACTCAAGCAAAAGGAAAAAGCCATGGGATGCACTGACAAAATGTCACATGAGCAAGCAAGACACATCTTTAGGACATGGACTTGCGTCTGACACAACCTCATTCCTAATTCTTGTCATTTTCAGCAGGAGTTATTAGCTTACTTTGACCTACATTGATTATCCATTATTAAAAATACATTCCTTAATGTCTCCCTGCTCCAGCTACCAAGCAATATATGCAGCATCTCTTCCAAGAGCCAAACATCCATTATGTCCCTTTTCCAACCTGATGGTATTACAGCTCACAGTGCCAGATATTTTTGTTCCTAAGAGCATGACAGATTGATCAGTTTGCTAAGCTAATTTTAGA